>NC_073237.2:109391071-109730000 GCF_029281585.2 Gorilla gorilla gorilla
GAGGTCCCGAGTCGTCAAAGTCCCAGATGTGGTGAGCCCCCGGAAGGAAAAACCGTGTCTTCCTTAGGATGCCCGGAACAAGAGCTAGGCTTCCGGAGCTAGGCAGCCATCTATGTCCGTGAGCCGGCGGGAGGGAGACTGCCGGGAGGCGAACTGGGGCGGGGCCGTACTTCTTTCTGCTCTGCTGCTGCCGGGGAGCTCCTGGCGTCCAAGCGGCAGGAGGCCGCCGTCCTGCAGGGCGCCGTAGAGTTTGCAGTGCAGAGTCGGGATCGCCTCTGGGGCAGAGGGTTCGAGCTTTTCCAAGGCGAGGGTGCTGGCTCCCGTGCGCACCTAAGGCCACCCAGGAGCGGGCGCAAAGGGCGGCGGGCCCGCGGGCCAGGGCCCCGCAGCCAGCAGGTTGTCGAGCGTGGCCAGCGCCCAGTGCAGGGCGGCCCCGGCGTGCGCCAGCTGCCAGGTGAGCCAGGCGCGCTGCGAGGCGCTGGGCTGCGTGCCGCCGGCGGGCCCCGGGAGGAAGGCGCCCCCCGGGGCCCGAAGCTCGCCCAGGGCCACCTCCAGCCCGCCCAGGTGGTTGACGACTCGCGAGAGCGGGCACGGGAGGGAGACCCAGGCTTCTGGGGAGTGGCGTCGGCGGCGCTTTGGGGAGGTGGGTCGCTCCTCCCGGACGTCAACGCGGCGTTGCGGGCCGCTCGTCCTCCCTGGCGATCTAGGCCGGTGCTTTGGCTCCTCCAGGCGCCTCGGGCTGGGAACAGAACCTGCGCGGGAGACAGAGCGGGAGGTGTCAGAGGGACTGCGCGCAGCGCTAGGGGACCCATTTCCAAGGTCCCAAAGCCCCTCCCGACCCCGCCTCCCCCTGCCTTCCATCCCCCACCCCTCCGCGGCTCGCCTCCGCGCCCCATCCTCTTGGCCCCTCCCTGCATCCTGGGGACTCCGGTGCCCCGTCCGCGGTGCCTTCCTCTCCGCCCGTTCAAACTTGAAGCACATCTCATCTGGGGCCACCGGGGGCCCGGGTTCCTGGCGCACTGAGGGCTTCCTCGGCCCCCTCGGGGCCCCCCACTCCCCGCTCCCCTTCCCGGGGCCCTGCGCCCTCCTCCCCACCCCTCCAAGCTCCCAGCCCCTAAACCTGCCTCCTCTGCGCTCGTCGGGGCGTCGTGCTCTGCTGGACTCGGGCTTGTCGTGGCCTCTCTCTCCGGCTGGGGCTGGTCGTGGCTTGACCTTCCGCCCTCGGTTTCCGGTTTCTCTGCCGGGACTGCGAGGGGAGCCATCGGGGCTTCTCCACCGTTTGTGCCTGGACGCAGAGGCCTCCCGGCTGTGCCCGCTGAAAGCTGCGGGGGAAGAGGAGGTCGACAGTGAGTGGGCCATGACCCGTCCGTAGACGGCTGCGGGAGGGTTGCAAGGGCCAAGCTCCCAGAGTGACTTCAAGGCAGGAATGGCTCTGCTCCCAGGTGTCCCCCACCCCCTCCTCTTTCTCCAGCTGCCCAAGACCTCCAGGCCCCACTCCCCGGGTCCCTTCCTGTCTCCTGACTCTGGCTGTTCCCCAGCTGCCTGGCACCCTCCAGCAAACCCTCCTCCGCGGGCGCACCCAGAGGATGGCCCAGCTGGCGGAGCCACCCAGCACACAAAAAGTCTGCCTTTCTTTGGCCTTAGGTTTCCCCACCACCTGCCGGCTCAGGGCCCGTGGGGCGGGGGCCGCTGCCTTTGTCACCCCAGCTCTAACTCTCCTGCCTCCCTGGCCCCTGCCACCCCCTCCACACACCAATCCGCACAGACAAGACACTCGACCCTCACTCACCTCGTCCTGTCTCAGAGCCCTCCCAGTTCTTGCGGGTCTCCATCTTCCCCTGCTTTCCACAGGGAGGTCTGTCTTCTCCCGTCTCCTCAAAGGACAGCTTCCCCATCCAGGAAAGAGCTCTGTGTTCCCGGCGAGGAGGCTCTACCCTCTGGCAGCCTGAGCAGCGCAAGCGGGGAAATGGCCGGTTGGGCGCAGCCGGCGGGCGTTTATAGGGAGCCAGGACCCCCTGCTGGGTGTTCCCAGGAGGATTGGCTACGGACACGCCCACAGTGGCAGGCTACCTTGATTAGGTTAGGTGGGTTGGAGGGGTTCTGCTTTCTCCCTGGGTCCCTGCCGCCTCTCTCTCCGGCAAGTGATGAGCAATTTTGCGGAGTGGCAGAACAGAGACAAAGGTAGCTGTGGGCTTCACGGTAATTTCAAAGAAAGTGCCCTACTTCGTTGCCCATTTCGAAGTCCTCTCTACCTCCGCGTTGGACGATTTCTCCACTTCCTGGTGTGCACCTGCGTGTGTGCGTGCCTGTGTGTGTGTGTGTGTGTGTGTGTGTGTGTGTGTGTGCTCGCGCGCCTGCTTGGGTGTGTGCACACTCTGCCGAGAGTTGGGCAAATTTCGAGTGAAGGGAGACCGAGTCCCGCAGGTTCTCTTGCTCCTGCAGTCTGCGGAGGAAAAACTCCTTTCTGCCATGGCGGCAGGAATCCATCTACCGACGTTAGGAAAGGACAGGGTGTGCTTTCGTCCCAACTTAGTTTTCTGTGGAGAAACAGGCAGCAGAGGAGAGTGGGCCAGAGGGCCACATTTTGCCCACGACCAGCCAGGTTTGAGTTCGTTCCTCCTAGGCCTCAGGGTCTGATTTTCTCCTCCCCTTTCTGTACCCGACGGGTGTTGCTCTGAGATCAGGACCATGCCGGCGGGCTGCGGATGGGATCGTCGTGTGTGTATGGCCACAGCCCTCCGCCTCGCTCGCTCGGTGAGCACGTGAATCAAGGAAGGGGCACGACTCTAGGCAGGACCCGGCGGGGTGTGGGGAGGAGAAACTCGGTAAGAGAAGAGAGGGAGAGTGAGACGTGCGAGGCGCAGGCTGTCCCAGGCGAGTCTTAGAAACGGCGTGCGCGGAGACGTCCGCCAGAAAGGAAGCAGGCGAAAGGAAATGGAATGTCCGCAGGGCCGGTGCCGTGGGATCCGGTCACGCCCTGACGGCTTTCAGGGACATCTCAGGCTCGCTGTCTCCACCTTGGACCTGGCGCAGAGAGGAGTGAGGCCTGAGGACAGGGCTGCGTGGCCAGCTGGGTGTGGGAGGTGCCAGCACAGCAAGGGCTGGTCAAGCGGTGGTCGAGAGCGATACGGGGGCTTGCTCAAGAAATCACCGCTGGAACTGGGATTCCAGTCCAGTGGGATACGTCCAGTCATCCCACTTCTGGACGTATCGCCTAAGGACACGAAATCGGGATGTGGAGCAAATATGTGTCCTGCTGCGTTGGTTGTTGGCACGCTGCCTGTAACCAAGACGTGGAAGCGACCTAAGTGCCCATCAGCAGATGACTGGAGAAGGACAAAGGAATAGGGTTCACAGAAGAAACACATCAGGGAAAGGAAAGGAAAGCCTGTCATCTGGGACGTCATGCATGGACCCAAAAGTCATGGTGCCCAGTGAAATCAGCCAGGCCCATCCGACCCGTATTGCGTGATCTCCTTGGGATGTGGGATGGAAAGCGGTGAGGATCGCGAAAGTAGAGAGGAGAAAGGTGGTTGGCCGGGCCTGGGGCCGGGGTAGGGGCAGGTGTAGGGGCAGGGAAAAGATGCCAATGCGAGATGTGGGTCAAAGGGCACAAAGTTTCCGAGAGACAGGTGGAGTGCTTCCTGGATATCCACGGCAGGGCAACGTGAGTACGGTGGAGCAGAATGTAAGGTTCTGGTGAATATACCCACGGGAGTAGAGCTGAAAATTCTCCCGACAGGGACAGGGGACGCATGTGGGGCGATAAGTCTGTGAATTCGGCCGATTCTAGTGAATTCCCTAATGAAGACGTCACACACGGTAAGTGTGTATCATATTTATTGTCATTCATGCTTGAAGGCACCGGCGGGGGAAGGAAATATTAAATCGCAAGACAAAACTTCAAAGAGAGATCACCTCTAAGAGAGTCTAACGTCTGTAGGAACGCTGTCGGGTTCACAAGGATTGACCGAACACCAGGATACGTCGCTCTCCATCTGAGGCTTGCTCCAAATGGCCCTCCACTATTCCAGGCACGTGGGTGTCTCCCCTAACTCTCCCTGCTCTCCTGAGCCCATGCTGCCTATCACCCATCGGTGCAGGTCCTTTCTGAAGAGCTCGGGTGGATTCTCTCCGTCCCACTTCCTTTCCCAAGAAAGAAGCCACCGTTCCAAGACACCCAGTGGGACATTCCCCTTCCACCTCCTTCTCCAAAGTTGCCCAGGTGTTCATCACAGGTTAGGGAGAGAAGCCCCCAGGTTTCAGTTACAAGGCATAGGACGCTGGCATGAACACACACACACACACACACACACACACACACACACACACACGACTCGAAGAGGTAGCCACAAAGGTCATTAAACACATGACGACTGCTTTCCATAAACGTGGATGCAGTTCATCCGCGCCAAAGCCGAGGGTGCAAACACGGAATGGTGGAGAGATTCCAGAGGCTCACCAAACCCTCTCAGGAATATTTTCCTGACCCTGGGGGCAGAGGTTGGAAACATTGAGGACATTTCTTGGGACACACGGAGAAGCTGACCGACCAGGCATTTTCCTTTCCACTGCAAATGACCTACGGCGGGGGCATTTCACTTCGCCCTGCAAATCGCCTATGGCGAGGTACCTCCCCAAGCCCCCACCCCCACTTCCGCGAATCCGCGTGGCTCGGCCTCTATCCGGGTGTCACTCCAGGTAGGCTTCTCAACGCTCTCGGCTCAAAGAAGGACAATCACAGGTCCAAGCCCAAAGCCCACACCTCTTCCTTTTGTTATACCCACAGAAGTTAGAGAAAACGCCACACTTTGAGACAAATTAAGAGTCCTTTATTGAAGCCGGCGGCCAAAGAGATGGCTAACGCTCAAAATTCTCTCGGCCCCGAGGAAGGGGCTTGATTAACTTCTATACCTTGGTTTAGGAAGGGGAGGGGAACTCCAATGCGGTAATTCTACAGGAGTAAAAACATGCAGGAATCAAAAGAAGCAAATGGTTATAGAGAGATAAACAATTTTAAAAGGCAAATGGTTACAAAAAGCAACGGTACCAGGTGCAGGGCTCTAAATCCTTCATGACACTTAGATATAGGTGCTATGCTGGACACGAACTCAAGGCTTTATGTTGTTATCTCTTCGAGAAAAATCCTGGGAACTTCATGCACTGTTTGTGCCAGTACCTTATCAGTTGATTGGGCTCCTTTGAAATGCTGAGTATCTGCTTACACAGGTCAACTCCTTGCGGAGGGGGGTTGGGTAAGGAGCCCTTAGTGTCTTGTAAATTAAGGGGTCGATTGGAGTTTGTCCAGCATTCCCAGCTACAGAGAGCCTTATTTACATGAGAAGCAAGGCTAGGTGATTAAAGAGACAAACAGGGAAGATTCAAAGTAGCGAGTTAGAGTGAAAACAAGGTTAGGCATTTCACTTTCCCAGAAAACGCGCAAACATTCAACGGGAGAGAGGTCCCGAGTCGTCAAAGTCCCAGATGTGGTGAGCCCCCGGAAGGAAAAACCGTGTCTTCCTTAGGATGCCCGGAACAAGAGCTAGGCTTCCGGAGCTAGGCAGCCATCTATGTCCGTGAGCCGGCGGGAGGGAGACTGCCGGGAGGCGAACTGGGGCGGGGCCGTACTTCTTTCTGCTCTGCTGCTGCCGGGGAGCTCCTGGCGTCCAAGCGGCAGGAGGCCGCCGTCCTGCAGGGCGCCGTAGAGTTTGCAGTGCAGAGTCGGGATCGCCTCTGGGGCAGAGGGTTCGAGCTTTTCCAAGGCGAGGGTGCTGGCTCCCGTGCGCACCTAAGGCCACCCAGGAGCGGGCGCAAAGGGCGGCGGGCCCGCGGGCCAGGGCCCCGCAGCCAGCAGGTTGTCGAGCGTGGCCAGCGCCCAGTGCAGGGCGGCCCCGGCGTGCGCCAGCTGCCAGGTGAGCCAGGCGCGCTGCGAGGCGCTGGGCTGCGTGCCGCCGGCGGGCCCCGGGAGGAAGGCGCCCCCCGGGGCCCGAAGCTCGCCCAGGGCCACCTCCAGCCCGCCCAGGTGGTTGACGACTCGCGAGAGCGGGCACGGGAGGGAGACCCAGGCTTCTGGGGAGTGGCGTCGGCGGCGCTTTGGGGAGGTGGGTCGCTCCTCCCGGACGTCAACGCGGCGTTGCGGGCCGCTCGTCCTCCCTGGCGATCTAGGCCGGTGCTTTGGCTCCTCCAGGCGCCTCGGGCTGGGAACAGAACCTGCGCGGGAGACAGAGCGGGAGGTGTCAGAGGGACTGCGCGCAGCGCTAGGGGACCCATTTCCAAGGTCCCAAAGCCCCTCCCGACCCCGCCTCCCCCTGCCCTCCATCCCCCACCCCTCCGCGGCTCGCCTCCGCGCCCCATCCTCTTGGCCCCTCCCTGCATCCTGGGGACTCCGGTGCCCCGTCCGCGGTGCCTTCCTCTCCGCCCGTTCAAACTTGAAGCACATCTCATCTGGGGCCACCGGGGGCCCGGGTTCCTGGCGCACTGAGGGCTTCCTCGGCCCCCTCGGGGCCCCCCACTCCCCGCTCCCCTTCCCGGGGCCCTGCGCCCTCCTCCCCACCCCTCCAAGCTCCCAGCCCCTAAACCTGCCTCCTCTGCGCTCGTCGGGGCGTCGTGCTCTGCTGGACTCGGGCTTGTCGTGGCCTCTCTCTCCGGCTGGGGCTGGTCGTGGCTTGACCTTCCGCCCTCGGTTTCCGGTTTCTCTGCCGGGACTGCGAGGGGAGCCATCGGGGCTTCTCCACCGTTTGTGCCTGGACGCAGAGGCCTCCCGGCTGTGCCCGCTGAAAGCTGCGGGGGAAGAGGAGGTCGACAGTGAGTGGGCCATGACCCGTCCGTAGACGGCTGCGGGAGGGTTGCAAGGGCCAAGCTCCCAGAGTGACTTCAAGGCAGGAATGGCTCTGCTCCCAGGTGTCCCCCACCCCCTCCTCTTTCTCCAGCTGCCCAAGACCTCCAGGCCCCACTCCCCGGGTCCCTTCCTGTCTCCTGACTCTGGCTGTTCCCCAGCTGCCTGGCACCCTCCAGCAAACCCTCCTCCGCGGGCGCACCCAGAGGATGGCCCAGCTGGCGGAGCCACCCAGCACACAAAAAGTCTGCCTTTCTTTGGCCTTAGGTTTCCCCACCACCTGCCGGCTCAGGGCCCGTGGGGCGGGGGCCGCTGCCTTTGTCACCCCAGCTCTAACTCTCCTGCCTCCCTGGCCCCTGCCACCCCCTCCACACACCAATCCGCACAGACAAGACACTCGACCCTCACTCACCTCGTCCTGTCTCAGAGCCCTCCCAGTTCTTGCGGGTCTCCATCTTCCCCTGCTTTCCACAGGGAGGTCTGTCTTCTCCCGTCTCCTCAAAGGACAGCTTCCCCATCCAGGAAAGAGCTCTGTGTTCCCGGCGAGGAGGCTCTACCCTCTGGCAGCCTGAGCAGCGCAAGCGGGGAAATGGCCGGTTGGGCGCAGCCGGCGGGCGTTGATAGGGAGCCAGGACCCCCTGCTGGGTGTTCCCAGGAGGATTGGCTACGGACACGCCCACAGTGGCAGGCTACCTTGATTAGGTTAGGTGGGTTGGAGGGGTTCTGCTTTCTCCCTGGGTCCCTGCCGCCTCTCTCTCCGGCAAGTGATGAGCAATTTTGCGGAGTGGCAGAACAGAGACAAAGGTAGCTGTGGGCTTCACGGTAATTTCAAAGAAAGTGCCCTACTTCGTTGCCCATTTCGAAGTCCTCTCTACCTCCGCGTTGGACGATTTCTCCACTTCCTGGTGTGCACCTGCGTGTGTGCGTGCCTGTGTGTGTGTGTGTGTGTGTGTGTGTGTGTGCTCGCGCGCCTGCTTGGGTGTGTGCACACTCTGCCGAGAGTTGGGCAAATTTCGAGTGAAGGGAGACCGAGTCCCGCAGGTTCTCTTGCTCCTGCAGTCTGCGGAGGAAAAACTCCTTTCTGCCACGGCGGCAGGAATCCATCTACCGACGTTAGGAAAGGACAGGGTGTGCTTTCGTCCCAACTTAGTTTTCTGTGGAGAAACAGGCAGCAGAGGAGAGTGGGCCAGAGGGCCACATTTTGCCCACGACCAGCCAGGTTTGAGTTCGTTCCTCCTAGGCCTCACGGTCTGATTTTCTCCTCCCCTTTCTGTACCCGACGGGTGTTGCTCTGAGATCAGGACCATGCCGGCGGGCTGCGGATGGGATCGTCGTGTGTGTATGGCCACAGCCCTCCGCCTCGCTCGCTCGGTGAGCACGTGAATCAAGGAAGGGGCACGACTCTAGGCAGGACCCGGCGGGGTGTGGGGAGGAGAAACTCGGTAAGAGAAGAGAGGGAGAGTGAGACGTGCGAGGCGCAGGCTGTCCCAGGCGAGTCTTAGAAACGGCGTGCGCGGAGACGTCCGCCAGAAAGGAAGCAGGCGAAAGGAAATGGAATGTCCGCAGGGCCGGTGCCGTGGGATCCGGTCACGCCCTGACGGCTTTCAGGGACATCTCAGGCTCGCTGTCTCCACCTTGGACCTGGCGCAGAGAGGAGTGAGGCCTGAGGACAGGGCTGCGTGGCCAGCTGGGTGTGGGAGGTGCCAGCACAGCAAGGGCTGGTCAAGCGGTGGTCGAGAGCGATACGGGGGCTTGCTCAAGAAATCACCGCTGGAACTGGGATTCCAGTCCAGTGGGATACGTCCAGTCATCCCACTTCTGGACGTATCGCCTAAGGACACGAAATCGGGATGTGGAGCAAATATGTGTCCTGCTGCGTTGGTTGTTGGCACGCTGCCTGTAACCAAGACGTGGAAGCGACCTAAGTGCCCATCAGCAGATGACTTGAGAAGGACAAAGGAATAGGGTTCGCAGAAGAAACACATCAGGGAAAGGAAAGGAAAGCCTGTCATCTGGGACGTCATGCATGGACCCAAAAGTCATGGTGCCCAGTGAAATCAGCCAGGCCCATCCGACCCGTATTGCGTGATCTCCTTGGGATGTGGGATGGAAAGCGGTGAGGATCGCGAAAGTAGAGAGGAGAAAGGTGGTTGGCCGGGCCTGGGGCCGGGGTAGGGGCAGGTGTAGGGGCAGGGAAAAGATGCCAATGCGAGATGTGGGTCAAAGGGCACAAAGTTTCCGAGAGACAGGTGGAGTGCTTCCTGGATATCCACGGCAGGGCAACGTGAGTACGGTGGAGCAGAATGTAAGGTTCTGGTGAATATACCCACGGGAGTAGAGCTGAAAATTCTCCCGACAGGGACAGGGGACGCATGTGGGGCGATAAGTCTGTGAATTCGGCCGATTCTAGTGAATTCCCTAATGAAGACGTCACACACGGTAAGTGTGTATCATATTTATTGTCATTCATGCTTGAAGGCACCGGCGGGGGAAGGAAATATTAAATCGCAAGACAGAACTTCAAAGAGAGATCACCTCTAAGAGAGTCTAACGTCTGTAGGAACGCTGTCGGGTTCACAAGGATTGACCGAACACCAGGATACGTCGCTCTCCATCTGAGGCTTGCTCCAAATGGCCCTCCACTATTCCAGGCACATGGGTGTCTCCCCTAACTCTCCCTGCTCTCCTGAGCCCATGCTGCCTATCACCCATCGGTGCAGGTCCTTTCTGAAGAGCTCGGGTGGATTCTCTCCGTCCCACTTCCTTTCCCAAGAAAGAAGCCACCGTTCCAAGACACCCAGTGGGACATTCCCCTTCCACCTCCTTCTCCAAAGTTGCCCAGGTGTTCATCACAGGTTAGGGAGAGAAGCCCCCAGGTTTCAGTTACAAGGCATAGGACGCTGGCATGAACACACACACACACACACACACACACACACACGACTCGAAGAGGTAGCCACAAAGGTCATTAAACACATGACGACTGCTTTCCATAAACGTGGATGCAGTTCATCCACGCCAAAGCCGAGGGTGCAAACACGGAATGGTGGAGAGATTCCAGAGGCTCACCAAACCCTCTCAGGAATATTTTCCTGACCCTGGGGGCAGAGGTTGGAAACATTGAGGACATTTCTTGGGACACACGGAGAAGCTGACCGACCAGGCATTTTCCTTTCCACTGCAAATGACCTACGGCGGGGGCATTTCACTTCGCCCTGCAAATCGCCTATGGCGAGGTACCTCCCCAAGCCCCCACCCCCACTTCCGCGAATCCGCGTGGCTCGGCCTCTATCCGGGTGTCACTCCAGGTAGGCTTCTCAACGCTCTCGGCTCAAAGAAGGACAATCACAGGTCCAAGCCCAAAGCCCACACCTCTTCCTTTTGTTATACCCACAGAAGTTAGAGAAAACGCCACACTTTGAGACAAATTAAGAGTCCTTTATTGAAGCCGGCGGCCAAAGAGATGGCTAACGCTCAAAATTCTCTCGGCCCCGAGGAAGGGGCTTGATTAACTTCTATACCTTGGTTTAGGAAGGGGAGGGGAACTCCAATGCGGTAATTCTACAGGAGTAAAAACATGCAGGAATCAAAAGAAGCAAATGGTTATAGAGAGATAAACAATTTTAAAAGGCAAATGGTTACAAAAAGCAACGGTACCAGGTGCAGGGCTCTAAATCCTTCATGACACTTAGATATAGGTGCTATGCTGGACACGAACTCAAGGCTTTATGTTGTTATCTCTTCGAGAAATATCCTGGGAACTTCATGCACTGTTTGTGCCAGTACCTTATCAGTTGATTGGGCTCCTTTGAAATGCTGAGTATCTGCTTACACAGGTCAACTCCTTGCGGAGGGGGGTTGGGTAAGGAGCCCTTAGTGTCTTGTAAATTAAGGGGTCGATTGGAGTTTGTCCAGCATTCCCAGCTACAGAGAGCCTTATTTACATGAGAAGCAAGGCTAGGTGATTAAAGAGACAAACAGGGAAGATTCAAAGTAGCGAGTTAGAGTGAAAACAAGGTTAGGCATTTCACTTTCCCAGAAAACGCGCAAACATTCAACGGGAGAGAGGTCCCGAGTCGTCAAAGTCCCAGATGTGGTGAGCCCCCGGAAGGAAAAACCGTGTCTTCCTTAGGATGCCCGGAACAAGAGCTAGGCTTCCGGAGCTAGGCAGCCATCTATGTCCGTGAGCCGGCGGGAGGGAGACTGCCGGGAGGCGAACTGGGGCGGGGCCGTACTTCTTTCTGCTCTGCTGCTGCCGGGGAGCTCCTGGCGTCCAAGCGGCAGGAGGCCGCCGTCCTGCAGGGCGCCGTAGAGTTTGCAGTGCAGAGTCGGGATCGCCTCTGGGGCAGAGGGTTCGAGCTTTTCCAAGGCGAGGGTGCTGGCTCCCGTGCGCACCTAAGGCCACCCAGGAGCGGGCGCAAAGGGCGGCGGGCCCGCGGGCCAGGGCCCCGCAGCCAGCAGGTTGTCGAGCGTGGCCAGCGCCCAGTGCAGGGCGGCCCCGGCGTGCGCCAGCTGCCAGGTGAGCCAGGCGCGCTGCGAGGCGCTGGGCTGCGTGCCGCCGGCGGGCCCCGGGAGGAAGGCGCCCCCCGGGGCCCGAAGCTCGCCCAGGGCCACCTCCAGCCCGCCCAGGTGGTTGACGACTCGCGAGAGCGGGCACGGGAGGGAGACCCAGGCTTCTGGGGAGTGGCGTCGGCGGCGCTTTGGGGAGGTGGGTCGCTCCTCCCGGACGTCAACGCGGCGTTGCGGGCCGCTCGTCCTCCCTGGCGATCTAGGCCGGTGCTTTGGCTCCTCCAGGCGCCTCGGGCTGGGAACAGAACCTGCGCGGGAGACAGAGCGGGAGGTGTCAGAGGGACTGCGCGCAGCGCTAGGGGACCCATTTCCAAGGTCCCAAAGCCCCTCCCGACCCCGCCTCCCCCTGCCTTCCATCCCCCACCCCTCCGCGGCTCGCCTCCGCGCCCCATCCTCTTGGCCCCTCCCTGCATCCTGGGGACTCCGGTGCCCCGTCCGCGGTGCCTTCCTCTCCGCCCGTTCAAACTTGAAGCACATCTCATCTGGGGCCACCGGGGGCCCGGGTTCCTGGCGCACTGAGGGCTTCCTCGGCCCCCTCGGGGCCCCCCACTCCCCGCTCCCCTTCCCGGGGCCCTGCGCCCTCCTCCCCACCCCTCCAAGCTCCCAGCCCCTAAACCTGCCT
This sequence comes from Gorilla gorilla gorilla, assembly GCF_029281585.2. Taxonomy (NCBI): domain Eukaryota; kingdom Metazoa; phylum Chordata; class Mammalia; order Primates; family Hominidae; genus Gorilla; species Gorilla gorilla. The sequence goes on from NC_073237.2 coordinate 109,403,098, forward strand.
CCTCTGCGCTCGTCGGGGCGTCGTGCTCTGCTGGACTCGGGCTTGTCGTGGCCTCTCTCTCCGGCTGGGGCTGGTCGTGGCTTGACCTTCCGCCCTCGGTTTCCGGTTTCTCTGCCGGGACTGCGAGGGGAGCCATCGGGGCTTCTCCACCGTTTGTGCCTGGACGCAGAGGCCTCCCGGCTGTGCCCGCTGAAAGCTGCGGGGGAAGAGGAGGTCGACAGTGAGTGGGCCATGACCCGTCCGTAGACGGCTGCGGGAGGGTTGCAAGGGCCAAGCTCCCAGAGTGACTTCAAGGCAGGAATGGCTCTGCTCCCAGGTGTCCCCCACCCCCTCCTCTTTCTCCAGCTGCCCAAGACCTCCAGGCCCCACTCCCCGGGTCCCTTCCTGTCTCCTGACTCTGGCTGTTCCCCAGCTGCCTGGCACCCTCCAGCAAACCCTCCTCCGCGGGCGCACCCAGAGGATGGCCCAGCTGGCGGAGCCACCCAGCACACAAAAAGTCTGCCTTTCTTTGGCCTTAGGTTTCCCCACCACCTGCCGGCTCAGGGCCCGTGGGGCGGGGGCCGCTGCCTTTGTCACCCCAGCTCTAACTCTCCTGCCTCCCTGGCCCCTGCCACCCCCTCCACACACCAATCCGCACAGACAAGACACTCGACCCTCACTCACCTCGTCCTGTCTCAGAGCCCTCCCAGTTCTTGCGGGTCTCCATCTTCCCCTGCTTTCCACAGGGAGGTCTGTCTTCTCCCGTCTCCTCAAAGGACAGCTTCCCCATCCAGGAAAGAGCTCTGTGTTCCCGGCGAGGAGGCTCTACCCTCTGGCAGCCTGAGCAGCGCAAGCGGGGAAATGGCCGGTTGGGCGCAGCCGGCGGGCGTTTATAGGGAGCCAGGACCCCCTGCTGGGTGTTCCCAGGAGGATTGGCTACGGACACGCCCACAGTGGCAGGCTACCTTGATTAGGTTAGGTGGGTTGGAGGGGTTCTGCTTTCTCCCTGGGTCCCTGCCGCCTCTCTCTCCGGCAAGTGATGAGCAATTTTGCGGAGTGGCAGAACAGAGACAAAGGTAGCTGTGGGCTTCACGGTAATTTCAAAGAAAGTGCCCTACTTCGTTGCCCATTTCGAAGTCCTCTCTACCTCCGCGTTGGACGATTTCTCCACTTCCTGGTGTGCACCTGCGTGTGTGCGTGCCTGTGTGTGTGTGTGTGTGTGTGTGTGTGTGTGTGTGTGCTCGCGCGCCTGCTTGGGTGTGTGCACACTCTGCCGAGAGTTGGGCAAATTTCGAGTGAAGGGAGACCGAGTCCCGCAGGTTCTCTTGCTCCTGCAGTCTGCGGAGGAAAAACTCCTTTCTGCCACGGCGGCAGGAATCCATCTACCGACGTTAGGAAAGGACAGGGTGTGCTTTCGTCCCAACTTAGTTTTCTGTGGAGAAACAGGCAGCAGAGGAGAGTGGGCCAGAGGGCCACATTTTGCCCACGACCAGCCAGGTTTGAGTTCGTTCCTCCTAGGCCTCACGGTCTGATTTTCTCCTCCCCTTTCTGTACCCGACGGGTGTTGCTCTGAGATCAGGACCATGCCGGCGGGCTGCGGATGGGATCGTCGTGTGTGTATGGCCACAGCCCTCCGCCTCGCTCGCTCGGTGAGCACGTGAATCAAGGAAGGGGCACGACTCTAGGCAGGACCCGGCGGGGTGTGGGGAGGAGAAACTCGGTAAGAGAAGAGAGGGAGAGTGAGACGTGCGAGGCGCAGGCTGTCCCAGGCGAGTCTTAGAAACGGCGTGCGCGGAGACGTCCGCCAGAAAGGAAGCAGGCGAAAGGAAATGGAATGTCCGCAGGGCCGGTGCCGTGGGATCCGGTCACGCCCTGACGGCTTTCAGGGACATCTCAGGCTCGCTGTCTCCACCTTGGACCTGGCGCAGAGAGGAGTGAGGCCTGAGGACAGGGCTGCGTGGCCAGCTGGGTGTGGGAGGTGCCAGCACAGCAAGGGCTGGTCAAGCGGTGGTCGAGAGCGATACGGGGGCTTGCTCAAGAAATCACCGCTGGAACTGGGATTCCAGTCCAGTGGGATACGTCCAGTCATCCCACTTCTGGACGTATCGCCTAAGGACACGAAATCGGGATGTGGAGCAAATATGTGTCCTGCTGCGTTGGTTGTTGGCACGCTGCCTGTAACCAAGACGTGGAAGCGACCTAAGTGCCCATCAGCAGATGACTGGAGAAGGACAAAGGAATAGGGTTCGCAGAAGAAACACATCAGGGAAAGGAAAGGAAAGCCTGTCATCTGGGACGTCATGCATGGACCCAAAAGTCATGGTGCCCAGTGAAATCAGCCAGGCCCATCCGACCCGTATTGCGTGATCTCCTTGGGATGTGGGATGGAAAGCGGTGAGGATCGCGAAAGTAGAGAGGAGAAAGGTGGTTGGCCGGGCCTGGGGCCGGGGTAGGGGCAGGTGTAGGGGCAGGGAAAAGATGCCAATGCGAGATGTGGGTCAAAGGGCACAAAGTTTCCGAGAGACAGGTGGAGTGCTTCCTGGATATCCACGGCAGGGCAACGTGAGTACGGTGGAGCAGAATGTAAGGTTCTGGTGAATATACCCACGGGAGTAGAGCTGAAAATTCTCCCGACAGGGACAGGGGACGCATGTGGGGCGATAAGTCTGTGAATTCGGCCGATTCTAGTGAATTCCCTAATGAAGACGTCACACACGGTAAGTGTGTATCATATTTATTGTCATTCATGCTTGAAGGCACCGGCGGGGGAAGGAAATATTAAATCGCAAGACAGAACTTCAAAGAGAGATCACCTCTAAGAGAGTCTAACGTCTGTAGGAACGCTGTCGGGTTCACAAGGATTGACCGAACACCAGGATACGTCGCTCTCCATCTGAGGCTTGCTCCAAATGGCCCTCCACTATTCCAGGCACGTGGGTGTCTCCCCTAACTCTCCCTGCTCTCCTGAGCCCATGCTGCCTATCACCCATCGGTGCAGGTCCTTTCTGAAGAGCTCGGGTGGATTCTCTCCGTCCCACTTCCTTTCCCAAGAAAGAAGCCACCGTTCCAAGACACCCAGTGGGACATTCCCCTTCCACCTCCTTCTCCAAAGTTGCCCAGGTGTTCATCACAGGTTAGGGAGAGAAGCCCCCAGGTTTCAGTTACAAGGCATAGGACGCTGGCATGAACACACACACACACACACACACACACACACACACACACACACACGACTCGAAGAGGTAGCCACAAAGGTCATTAAACACATGACGACTGCTTTCCATAAACGTGGATGCAGTTCATCCGCGCCAAAGCCGAGGGTGCAAACACGGAATGGTGGAGAGATTCCAGAGGCTCACCAAACCCTCTCAGGAATATTTTCCTGACCCTGGGGGCAGAGGTTGGAAACATTGAGGACATTTCTTGGGACACACGGAGAAGCTGACCGACCAGGCATTTTCCTTTCCACTGCAAATGACCTACGGCGGGGGCATTTCACTTTGCCCTGCAAATCGCCTATGGCGAGGTACCTCCCCAAGCCCCCACCCCCACTTCCGCGAATCCGCGTGGCTCGGCCTCTATCCGGGTGTCACTCCAGGTAGGCTTCTCAACGCTCTCGGCTCAAAGAAGGACAATCACAGGTCCAAGCCCAAAGCCCACACCTCTTCCTTTTGTTATACCCACAGAAGTTAGAGAAAACGCCACACTTTGAGACAAATTAAGAGTCCTTTATTGAAGCCGGCGGCCAAAGAGATGGCTAACGCTCAAAATTCTCTCGGCCCCGAGGAAGGGGCTTGATTAACTTCTATACCTTGGTTTAGGAAGGGGAGGGGAACTCCAATGCGGTAATTCTACAGGAGTAAAAACATGCAGGAATCAAAAGAAGCAAATGGTTATAGAGAGATAAACAATTTTAAAAGGCAAATGGTTACAAAAAGCAACGGTACCAGGTGCAGGGCTCTAAATCCTTCATGACACTTAGATATAGGTGCTATGCTGGACACGAACTCAAGGCTTTATGTTGTTATCTCTTCGAGAAAAATCCTGGGAACTTCATGCACTGTTTGTGCCAGTACCTTATCAGTTGATTGGGCTCCTTTGAAATGCTGAGTATCTGCTTACACAGGTCAACTCCTTGCGGAGGGGGGTTGGGTAAGGAGCCCTTAGTGTCTTGTAAATTAAGGGGTCGATTGGAGTTTGTCCAGCATTCCCAGCTACAGAGAGCCTTATTTACATGAGAAGCAAGGCTAGGTGATTAAAGAGACAAACAGGGAAGATTCAAAGTAGCGAGTTAGAGTGAAAACAAGGTTAGGCATTTCACTTTCCCAGAAAACGCGCAAACATTCAACGGGAGAGAGGTCCCGAGTCGTCAAAGTCCCAGATGTGGTGAGCCCCCGGAAGGAAAAACCGTGTCTTCCTTAGGATGCCCGGAACAAGAGCTAGGCTTCCGGAGCTAGGCAGCCATCTATGTCCGTGAGCCGGCGGGAGGGAGACTGCCGGGAGGCGAACTGGGGCGGGGCCGTACTTCTTTCTGCTCTGCTGCTGCCGGGGAGCTCCTGGCGTCCAAGCGGCAGGAGGCCGCCGTCCTGCAGGGCGCCGTAGAGTTTGCAGTGCAGAGTCGGGATCGCCTCTGGGGCAGAGGGTTCGAGCTTTTCCAAGGCGAGGGTGCTGGCTCCCGTGCGCACCTAAGGCCACCCAGGAGCGGGCGCAAAGGGCGGCGGGCCCGCGGGCCAGGGCCCCGCAGCCAGCAGGTTGTCGAGCGTGGCCAGCGCCCAGTGCAGGGCGGCCCCGGCGTGCGCCAGCTGCCAGGTGAGCCAGGCGCGCTGCGAGGCGCTGGGCTGCGTGCCGCCGGCGGGCCCCGGGAGGAAGGCGCCCCCCGGGGCCCGAAGCTCGCCCAGGGCCACCTCCAGCCCGCCCAGGTGGTTGACGACTCGCGAGAGCGGGCACGGGAGGGAGACCCAGGCTTCTGGGGAGTGGCGTCGGCGGCGCTTTGGGGAGGTGGGTCGCTCCTCCCGGACGTCAACGCGGCGTTGCGGGCCGCTCGTCCTCCCTGGCGATCTAGGCCGGTGCTTTGGCTCCTCCAGGCGCCTCGGGCTGGGAACAGAACCTGCGCGGGAGACAGAGCGGGAGGTGTCAGAGGGACTGCGCGCAGCGCTAGGGGACCCATTTCCAAGGTCCCAAAGCCCCTCCCGACCCCGCCTCCCCCTGCCCTCCATCCCCCACCCCTCCGCGGCTCGCCTCCGCGCCCCATCCTCTTGGCCCCTCCCTGCATCCTGGGGACTCCGGTGCCCCGTCCGCGGTGCCTTCCTCTCCGCCCGTTCAAACTTGAAGCACATCTCATCTGGGGCCACCGGGGGCCCGGGTTCCTGGCGCACTGAGGGCTTCCTCGGCCCCCTCGGGGCCCCCCACTCCCCGCTCCCCTTCCCGGGGCCCTGCGCCCTCCTCCCCACCCCTCCAAGCTCCCAGCCCCTAAACCTGCCTCCTCTGCGCTCGTCGGGGCGTCGTGCTCTGCTGGACTCGGGCTTGTCGTGGCCTCTCTCTCCGGCTGGGGCTGGTCGTGGCTTGACCTTCCGCCCTCGGTTTCCGGTTTCTCTGCCGGGACTGCGAGGGGAGCCATCGGGGCTTCTCCACCGTTTGTGCCTGGACGCAGAGGCCTCCCGGCTGTGCCCGCTGAAAGCTGCGGGGGAAGAGGAGGTCGACAGTGAGTGGGCCATGACCCGTCCGTAGACGGCTGCGGGAGGGTTGCAAGGGCCAAGCTCCCAGAGTGACTTCAAGGCAGGAATGGCTCTGCTCCCAGGTGTCCCCCACCCCCTCCTCTTTCTCCAGCTGCCCAAGACCTCCAGGCCCCACTCCCCGGGTCCCTTCCTGTCTCCTGACTCTGGCTGTTCCCCAGCTGCCTGGCACCCTCCAGCAAACCCTCCTCCGCGGGCGCACCCAGAGGATGGCCCAGCTGGCGGAGCCACCCAGCACACAAAAAGTCTGCCTTTCTTTGGCCTTAGGTTTCCCCACCACCTGCCGGCTCAGGGCCCGTGGGGCGGGGGCCGCTGCCTTTGTCACCCCAGCTCTAACTCTCCTGCCTCCCTGGCCCCTGCCACCCCCTCCACACACCAATCCGCACAGACAAGACACTCGACCCTCACTCACCTCGTCCTGTCTCAGAGCCCTCCCAGTTCTTGCGGGTCTCCATCTTCCCCTGCTTTCCACAGGGAGGTCTGTCTTCTCCCGTCTCCTCAAAGGACAGCTTCCCCATCCAGGAAAGAGCTCTGTGTTCCCGGCGAGGAGGCTCTACCCTCTGGCAGCCTGAGCAGCGCAAGCGGGGAAATGGCCGGTTGGGCGCAGCCGGCGGGCGTTGATAGGGAGCCAGGACCCCCTGCTGGGTGTTCCCAGGAGGATTGGCTACGGACACGCCCACAGTGGCAGGCTACCTTGATTAGGTTAGGTGGGTTGGAGGGGTTCTGCTTTCTCCCTGGGTCCCTGCCGCCTCTCTCTCCGGCAAGTGATGAGCAATTTTGCGGAGTGGCAGAACAGAGACAAAGGTAGCTGTGGGCTTCACGGTAATTTCAAAGAAAGTGCCCTACTTCGTTGCCCATTTCGAAGTCCTCTCTACCTCCGCGTTGGACGATTTCTCCACTTCCTGGTGTGCACCTGCGTGTGTGCGTGCCTGTGTGTGTGTGTGTGTGTGTGTGTGTGTGTGTGCTCGCGCGCCTGCTTGGGTGTGTGCACACTCTGCCGAGAGTTGGGCAAATTTCGAGTGAAGGGAGACCGAGTCCCGCAGGTTCTCTTGCTCCTGCAGTCTGCGGAGGAAAAACTCCTTTCTGCCACGGCGGCAGGAATCCATCTACCGACGTTAGGAAAGGACAGGGTGTGCTTTCGTCCCAACTTAGTTTTCTGTGGAGAAACAGGCAGCAGAGGAGAGTGGGCCAGAGGGCCACATTTTGCCCACGACCAGCCAGGTTTGAGTTCGTTCCTCCTAGGCCTCACGGTCTGATTTTCTCCTCCCCTTTCTGTACCCGACGGGTGTTGCTCTGAGATCAGGACCATGCCGGCGGGCTGCGGATGGGATCGTCGTGTGTGTATGGCCACAGCCCTCCGCCTCGCTCGCTCGGTGAGCACGTGAATCAAGGAAGGGGCACGACTCTAGGCAGGACCCGGCGGGGTGTGGGGAGGAGAAACTCGGTAAGAGAAGAGAGGGAGAGTGAGACGTGCGAGGCGCAGGCTGTCCCAGGCGAGTCTTAGAAACGGCGTGCGCGGAGACGTCCGCCAGAAAGGAAGCAGGCGAAAGGAAATGGAATGTCCGCAGGGCCGGTGCCGTGGGATCCGGTCACGCCCTGACGGCTTTCAGGGACATCTCAGGCTCGCTGTCTCCACCTTGGACCTGGCGCAGAGAGGAGTGAGGCCTGAGGACAGGGCTGCGTGGCCAGCTGGGTGTGGGAGGTGCCAGCACAGCAAGGGCTGGTCAAGCGGTGGTCGAGAGCGATACGGGGGCTTGCTCAAGAAATCACCGCTGGAACTGGGATTCCAGTCCAGTGGGATACGTCCAGTCATCCCACTTCTGGACGTATCGCCTAAGGACACGAAATCGGGATGTGGAGCAAATATGTGTCCTGCTGCGTTGGTTGTTGGCACGCTGCCTGTAACCAAGACGTGGAAGCGACCTAAGTGCCCATCAGCAGATGACTGGAGAAGGACAAAGGAATAGGGTTCGCAGAAGAAACACATCAGGGAAAGGAAAGGAAAGCCTGTCATCTGGGACGTCATGCATGGACCCAAAAGTCATGGTGCCCAGTGAAATCAGCCAGGCCCATCCGACCCGTATTGCGTGATCTCCTTGGGATGTGGGATGGAAAGCGGTGAGGATCGCGAAAGTAGAGAGGAGAAAGGTGGTTGGCCGGGCCTGGGGCCGGGGTAGGGGCAGGTGTAGGGGCAGGGAAAAGATGCCAATGCGAGATGTGGGTCAAAGGGCACAAAGTTTCCGAGAGACAGGTGGAGTGCTTCCTGGATATCCACGGCAGGGCAACGTGAGTACGGTGGAGCAGAATGTAAGGTTCTGGTGAATATACCCACGGGAGTAGAGCTGAAAATTCTCCCGACAGGGACAGGGGACGCATGTGGGGCGATAAGTCTGTGAATTCGGCCGATTCTAGTGAATTCCCTAATGAAGACGTCACACACGGTAAGTGTGTATCATATTTATTGTCATTCATGCTTGAAGGCACCGGCGGGGGAAGGAAATATTAAATCGCAAGACAGAACTTCAAAGAGAGATCACCTCTAAGAGAGTCTAACGTCTGTAGGAACGCTGTCGGGTTCACAAGGATTGACCGAACACCAGGATACGTCGCTCTCCATCTGAGGCTTGCTCCAAATGGCCCTCCACTATTCCAGGCACGTGGGTGTCTCCCCTAACTCTCCCTGCTCTCCTGAGCCCATGCTGCCTATCACCCATCGGTGCAGGTCCTTTCTGAAGAGCTCGGGTGGATTCTCTCCGTCCCACTTCCTTTCCCAAGAAAGAAGCCACCGTTCCAAGACACCCAGTGGGACATTCCCCTTCCACCTCCTTCTCCAAAGTTGCCCAGGTGTTCATCACAGGTTAGGGAGAGAAGCCCCCAGGTTTCAGTTACAAGGCATAGGACGCTGGCATGAACACACACACACACACACACACACACGACTCGAAGAGGTAGCCACAAAGGTCATTAAACACATGACGACTGCTTTCCATAAACGTGGATGCAGTTCATCCGCGCCAAAGCCGAGGGTGCAAACACGGAATGGTGGAGAGATTCCAGAGGCTCACCAAACCCTCTCAGGAATATTTTCCTGACCCTGGGGGCAGAGGTTGGAAACATTGAGGACATTTCTTGGGACACACGGAGAAGCTGACCGACCAGGCATTTTCCTTTCCACTGCAAATGACCTACGGCGGGGGCATTTCACTTTGCCCTGCAAATCGCCTATGGCGAGGTACCTCCCCAAGCCCCCACCCCCACTTCCGCGAATCCGCGTGGCTCGGCCTCTATCCGGGTGTCACTCCAGGTAGGCTTCTCAACGCTCTCGGCTCAAAGAAGGACAATCACAGGTCCAAGCCCAAAGCCCACACCTCTTCCTTTTGTTATACCCACAGAAGTTAGAGAAAACGCCACACTTTGAGACAAATTAAGAGTCCTTTATTGAAGCCGGCGGCCAAAGAGATGGCTAACGCTCAAAATTCTCTCGGCCCCGAGGAAGGGGCTTGATTAACTTCTATACCTTGGTTTAGGAAGGGGAGGGGAACTCCAATGCGGTAATTCTACAGGAGTAAAAACATGCAGGAATCAAAAGAAGCAAATGGTTATAGAGAGATAAACAATTTTAAAAGGCAAATGGTTACAAAAAGCAACGGTACCAGGTGCAGGGCTCTAAATCCTTCATGACACTTAGATATAGGTGCTATGCTGGACACGAACTCAAGGCTTTATGTTGTTATCTCTTCGAGAAAAATCCTGGGAACTTCATGCACTGTTTGTGCCAGTACCTTATCAGTTGATTGGGCTCCTTTGAAATGCTGAGTATCTGCTTACACAGGTCAACTCCTTGCGGAGGGGGGTTGGGTAAGGAGCCCTTAGTGTCTTGTAAATTAAGGGGTCGATTGGAGTTTGTCCAGCATTCCCAGCTACAGAGAGCCTTATTTACATGAGAAGCAAGGCTAGGTGATTAAAGAGACAAACAGGGAAGATTCAAAGTAGCGAGTTAGAGTGAAAACAAGGTTAGGCATTTCACTTTCCCAGAAAACGCGCAAACATTCAACGGGAGAGAGGTCCCGAGTCGTCAAAGTCCCAGATGTGGTGAGCCCCCGGAAGGAAAAACCGTGTCTTCCTTAGGATGCCCGGAACAAGAGCTAGGCTTCCGGAGCTAGGCAGCCATCTATGTCCGTGAGCCGGCGGGAGGGAGACTGCCGGGAGGCGAACTGGGGCGGGGCCGTACTTCTTTCTGCTCTGCTGCTGCCGGGGAGCTCCTGGCGTCCAAGCGGCAGGAGGCCGCCGTCCTGCAGGGCGCCGTAGAGTTTGCAGTGCAGAGTCGGGATCGCCTCTGGGGCAGAGGGTTCGAGCTTTTCCAAGGCGAGGGTGCTGGCTCCCGTGCGCACCTAAGGCCACCCAGGAGCGGGCGCAAAGGGCGGCGGGCCCGCGGGCCAGGGCCCCGCAGCCAGCAGGTTGTCGAGCGTGGCCAGCGCCCAGTGCAGGGCGGCCCCGGCGTGCGCCAGCTGCCAGGTGAGCCAGGCGCGCTGCGAGGCGCTGGGCTGCGTGCCGCCGGCGGGCCCCGGGAGGAAGGCGCCCCCCGGGGCCCGAAGCTCGCCCAGGGCCACCTCCAGCCCGCCCAGGTGGTTGACGACTCGCGAGAGCGGGCACGGGAGGGAGACCCAGGCTTCTGGGGAGTGGCGTCGGCGGCGCTTTGGGGAGGTGGGTCGCTCCTCCCGGACGTCAACGCGGCGTTGCGGGCCGCTCGTCCTCCCTGGCGATCTAGGCCGGTGCTTTGGCTCCTCCAGGCGCCTCGGGCTGGGAACAGAACCTGCGCGGGAGACAGAGCGGGAGGTGTCAGAGGGACTGCGCGCAGCGCTAGGGGACCCATTTCCAAGGTCCCAAAGCCCCTCCCGACCCCGCCTCCCCCTGCCCTCCATCCCCCACCCCTCCGCGGCTCGCCTCCGCGCCCCATCCTCTTGGCCCCTCCCTGCATCCTGGGGACTCCGGTGCCCCGTCCGCGGTGCCTTCCTCTCCGCCCGTTCAAACTTGAAGCACATCTCATCTGGGGCCACCGGGGGCCCGGGTTCCTGGCGCACTGAGGGCTTCCTCGGCCCCCTCGGGGCCCCCCACTCCCCGCTCCCCTTCCCGGGGCCCTGCGCCCTCCTCCCCACCCCTCCAAGCTCCCAGCCCCTAAACCTGCCTCCTCTGCGCTCGTCGGGGCGTCGTGCTCTGCTGGACTCGGGCTTGTCGTGGCCTCTCTCTCCGGCTGGGGCTGGTCGTGGCTTGACCTTCCGCCCTCGGTTTCCGGTTTCTCTGCCGGGACTGCGAGGGGAGCCATCGGGGCTTCTCCACCGTTTGTGCCTGGACGCAGAGGCCTCCCGGCTGTGCCCGCTGAAAGCTGCGGGGGAAGAGGAGGTCGACAGTGAGTGGGCCATGACCCGTCCGTAGACGGCTGCGGGAGGGTTGCAAGGGCCAAGCTCCCAGAGTGACTTCAAGGCAGGAATGGCTCTGCTCCCAGGTGTCCCCCACCCCCTCCTCTTTCTCCAGCTGCCCAAGACCTCCAGGCCCCACTCCCCGGGTCCCTTCCTGTCTCCTGACTCTGGCTGTTCCCCAGCTGCCTGGCACCCTCCAGCAAACCCTCCTCCGCGGGCGCACCCAGAGGATGGCCCAGCTGGCGGAGCCACCCAGCACACAAAAAGTCTGCCTTTCTTTGGCCTTAGGTTTCCCCACCACCTGCCGGCTCAGGGCCCGTGGGGCGGGGGCCGCTGCCTTTGTCACCCCAGCTCTAACTCTCCTGCCTCCCTGGCCCCTGCCACCCCCTCCACACACCAATCCGCACAGACAAGACACTCGACCCTCACTCACCTCGTCCTGTCTCAGAGCCCTCCCAGTTCTTGCGGGTCTCCATCTTCCCCTGCTTTCCACAGGGAGGTCTGTCTTCTCCCGTCTCCTCAAAGGACAGCTTCCCCATCCAGGAAAGAGCTCTGTGTTCCCGGCGAGGAGGCTCTACCCTCTGGCAGCCTGAGCAGCGCAAGCGGGGAAATGGCCGGTTGGGCGCAGCCGGCGGGCGTTTATAGGGAGCCAGGACCCCCTGCTGGGTGTTCCCAGGAGGATTGGCTACGGACACGCCCACAGTGGCAGGCTACCTTGATTAGGTTAGGTGGGTTGGAGGGGTTCTGCTTTCTCCCTGGGTCCCTGCCGCCTCTCTCTCCGGCAAGTGATGAGCAATTTTGCGGAGTGGCAGAACAGAGACAAAGGTAGCTGTGGGCTTCACGGTAATTTCAAAGAAAGTGCCCTACTTCGTTGCCCATTTCGAAGTCCTCTCTACCTCCGCGTTGGACGATTTCTCCACTTCCTGGTGTGCACCTGCGTGTGTGCGTGCCTGTGTGTGTGTGTGTGTGTGTGTGTGTGTGTGTGTGCTCGCGCGCCTGCTTGGGTGTGTGCACACTCTGCCGAGAGTTGGGCAAATTTCGAGTGAAGGGAGACCGAGTCCCGCAGGTTCTCTTGCTCCTGCAGTCTGCGGAGGAAAAACTCCTTTCTGCCACGGCGGCAGGAATCCATCTACCGACGTTAGGAAAGGACAGGGTGTGCTTTCGTCCCAACTTAGTTTTCTGTGGAGAAACAGGCAGCAGAGGAGAGTGGGCCAGAGGGCCACATTTTGCCCACGACCAGCCAGGTTTGAGTTCGTTCCTCCTAGGCCTCACGGTCTGATTTTCTCCTCCCCTTTCTGTACCCGACGGGTGTTGCTCTGAGATCAGGACCATGCCGGCGGGCTGCGGATGGGATCGTCGTGTGTGTATGGCCACAGCCCTCCGCCTCGCTCGCTCGGTGAGCACGTGAATCAAGGAAGGGGCACGACTCTAGGCAGGACCCGGCGGGGTGTGGGGAGGAGAAACTCGGTAAGAGAAGAGAGGGAGAGTGAGACGTGCGAGGCGCAGGCTGTCCCAGGCGAGTCTTAGAAACGGCGTGCGCGGAGACGTCCGCCAGAAAGGAAGCAGGCGAAAGGAAATGGAATGTCCGCAGGGCCGGTGCCGTGGGATCCGGTCACGCCCTGACGGCTTTCAGGGACATCTCAGGCTCGCTGTCTCCACCTTGGACCTGGCGCAGAGAGGAGTGAGGCCTGAGGACAGGGCTGCGTGGCCAGCTGGGTGTGGGAGGTGCCAGCACAGCAAGGGCTGGTCAAGCGGTGGTCGAGAGCGATACGGGGGCTTGCTCAAGAAATCACCGCTGGAACTGGGATTCCAGTCCAGTGGGATACGTCCAGTCATCCCACTTCTGGACGTATCGCCTAAGGACACGAAATCGGGATGTGGAGCAAATATGTGTCCTGCTGCGTTGGTTGTTGGCACGCTGCCTGTAACCAAGACGTGGAAGCGACCTAAGTGCCCATCAGCAGATGACTAGAGAAGGACAAAGGAATAGGGTTCGCAGAAGAAACACATCAGGGAAAGGAAAGGAAAGCCTGTCATCTGGGACGTCATGCATGGACCCAAAAGTCATGGTGCCCAGTGAAATCAGCCAGGCCCATCCGACCCGTATTGCGTGATCTCCTTGGGATGTGGGATGGAAAGCGGTGAGGATCGCGAAAGTAGAGAGGAGAAAGGTGGTTGGCCGGGCCTGGGGCCGGGGTAGGGGCAGGTGTAGGGGCAGGGAAAAGATGCCAATGCGAGATGTGGGTCAAAGGGCACAAAGTTTCCGAGAGACAGGTGGAGTGCTTCCTGGATATCCACGGCAGGGCAACGTGAGTACGGTGGAGCAGAATGTAAGGTTCTGGTGAATATACCCACGGGAGTAGAGCTGAAAATTCTCCCGACAGGGACAGGGGACGCATGTGGGGCGATAAGTCTGTGAATTCGGCCGATTCTAGTGAATTCCCTAATGAAGACGTCACACACGGTAAGTGTGTATCATATTTATTGTCATTCATGCTTGAAGGCACCGGCGGGGGAAGGAAATATTAAATCGCAAGACAGAACTTCAAAGAGAGATCACCTCTAAGAGAGTCTAACGTCTGTAGGAACGCTCTCGGGTTCACAAGGATTGACCGAACACCAGGATACGTCGCTCTCCGTCTGAGGCTTGCTCCAAATGGCCCTCCACTATTCCAGGCACGTGGGTGTCTCCCCTAACTCTCCCTGCTCTCCTGAGCCCATGCTGCCTATCACCCATCGGTGCAGGTCCTTTCTGAAGAGCTCGGGTGGATTCTCTCCGTCCCACTTCCTTTCCCAAGAAAGAAGCCACCGTTCCAAGACACCCAGTGGGACATTCCCCTTCCACCTCCTTCTCCAAAGTTGCCCAGGTGTTCATCACAGGTTAGGGAGAGAAGCCCCCAGGTTTCAGTTACAAGGCATAGGACGCTGGCATGAACACACACACACACACACACACACACACACACACACACACACACACACGACTCGAAGAGGTAGCCACAAAGGTCATTAAACACATGACGACTGCTTTCCATAAACGTGGATGCAGTTCATCCACGCCAAAGCCGAGGGTGCAAACACGGAATGGTGGAGAGATTCCAGAGGCTCACCAAACCCTCTCAGGAATATTTTCCTGACCCTGGGGGCAGAGGTTGGAAACATTGAGGACATTTCTTGGGACACACGGAGAAGCTGACCGACCAGGCATTTTCCTTTCCACTGCAAATGACCTACGGCGGGGGCATTTCACTTTGCCCTGCAAATCGCCTATGGCGAGGTACCTCCCCAAGCCCCCACCCCCACTTCCGCGAATCCGCGTGGCTCGGCCTCTATCCGGGTGTCACTCCAGGTAGGCTTCTCAACGCTCTCGGCTCAAAGAAGGACAATCACAGGTCCAAGCCCAAAGCCCACACCTCTTCCTTTTGTTATACCCACAGAAGTTAGAGAAAACGCCACACTTTGAGACAAATTAAGAGTCCTTTATTGAAGCTGGCGGCCAAAGAGATGGCTAACGCTCAAAATTCTCTCGGCCCCGAGGAAGGGGCTTGATTAACTTCTATACCTTGGTTTAGGAAGGGGAGGGGAACTCCAATGCGGTAATTCTACAGGAGTAAAAACATGCAGGAATCAAAAGAAGCAAATGGTTATAGAGAGATAAACAATTTTAAAAGGCAAATGGTTACAAAAAGCAACGGTACCAGGTGCAGGGCTCTAAATCCTTCATGACACTTAGATATAGGTGCTATGCTGGACACGAACTCAAGGCTTTATGTTGTTATCTCTTCGAGAAAAATCCTGGGAACTTCATGCACTGTTTGTGCCAGTACCTTATCAGTTGATTGGGCTCCTTTGAAATGCTGAGTATCTGCTTACACAGGTCAACTCCTTGCGGAGGGGGGTTGGGTAAGGAGCCCTTAGTGTCTTGTAAATTAAGGGGTCGATTGGAGTTTGTCCAGCATTCCCAGCTACAGAGAGCCTTATTTACATGAGAAGCAAGGCTAGGTGATTAAAGAGACAAACAGGGAAGATTCAAAGTAGCGAGTTAGAGTGAAAACAAGGTTAGGCATTTCACTTTCCCAGAAAACGCGCAAACATTCAACGGGAGAGAGGTCCCGAGTCGTCAAAGTCCCAGATGTGGTGAGCCCCCGGAAGGAAAAACCGTGTCTTCCTTAGGATGCCCGGAACAAGAGCTAGGCTTCCGGAGCTAGGCAGCCATCTATGTCCGTGAGCCGGCGGGAGGGAGACTGCCGGGAGGCGAACTGGGGCGGGGCCGTACTTCTTTCTGCTCTGCTGCTGCCGGGGAGCTCCTGGCGTCCAAGCGGCAGGAGGCCGCCGTCCTGCAGGGCGCCGTAGAGTTTGCAGTGCAGAGTCGGGATCGCCTCTGGGGCAGAGGGTTCGAGCTTTTCCAAGGCGAGGGTGCTGGCTCCCGTGCGCACCTAAGGCCACCCAGGAGCGGGCGCAAAGGGCGGCGGGCCCGCGGGCCAGGGCCCCGCAGCCAGCAGGTTGTCGAGCGTGGCCAGCGCCCAGTGCAGGGCGGCCCCGGCGTGCGCCAGCTGCCAGGTGAGCCAGGCGCGCTGCGAGGCGCTGGGCTGCGTGCCGCCGGCGGGCCCCGGGA
Organism: Gorilla gorilla gorilla; assembly: GCF_029281585.2. NCBI lineage: Eukaryota > Metazoa > Chordata > Mammalia > Primates > Hominidae > Gorilla > Gorilla gorilla. Next base: position 109,418,841 of record NC_073237.2, read on the forward strand.
GGAAGGCGCCCCCCGGGGCCCGAAGCTCGCCCAGGGCCACCTCCAGCCCGCCCAGGTGGTTGACGACTCGCGAGAGCGGGCACGGGAGGGAGACCCAGGCTTCTGGGGAGTGGCGTCGGCGGCGCTTTGGGGAGGTGGGTCGCTCCTCCCGGACGTCAACGCGGCGTTGCGGGCCGCTCGTCCTCCCTGGCGATCTAGGCCGGTGCTTTGGCTCCTCCAGGCGCCTCGGGCTGGGAACAGAACCTGCGCGGGAGACAGAGCGGGAGGTGTCAGAGGGACTGCGCGCAGCGCTAGGGGACCCATTTCCAAGGTCCCAAAGCCCCTCCCGACCCCGCCTCCCCCTGCCCTCCATCCCCCACCCCTCCGCGGCTCGCCTCCGCGCCCCATCCTCTTGGCCCCTCCCTGCATCCTGGGGACTCCGGTGCCCCGTCCGCGGTGCCTTCCTCTCCGCCCGTTCAAACTTGAAGCACATCTCATCTGGGGCCACCGGGGGCCCGGGTTCCTGGCGCACTGAGGGCTTCCTCGGCCCCCTCGGGGCCCCCCACTCCCCGCTCCCCTTCCCGGGGCCCTGCGCCCTCCTCCCCACCCCTCCAAGCTCCCAGCCCCTAAACCTGCCTCCTCTGCGCTCGTCGGGGCGTCGTGCTCTGCTGGACTCGGGCTTGTCGTGGCCTCTCTCTCCGGCTGGGGCTGGTCGTGGCTTGACCTTCCGCCCTCGGTTTCCGGTTTCTCTGCCGGGACTGCGAGGGGAGCCATCGGGGCTTCTCCACCGTTTGTGCCTGGACGCAGAGGCCTCCCGGCTGTGCCCGCTGAAAGCTGCGGGGGAAGAGGAGGTCGACAGTGAGTGGGCCATGACCCGTCCGTAGACGGCTGCGGGAGGGTTGCAAGGGCCAAGCTCCCAGAGTGACTTCAAGGCAGGAATGGCTCTGCTCCCAGGTGTCCCCCACCCCCTCCTCTTTCTCCAGCTGCCCAAGACCTCCAGGCCCCACTCCCCGGGTCCCTTCCTGTCTCCTGACTCTGGCTGTTCCCCAGCTGCCTGGCACCCTCCAGCAAACCCTCCTCCGCGGGCGCACCCAGAGGATGGCCCAGCTGGCGGAGCCACCCAGCACACAAAAAGTCTGCCTTTCTTTGGCCTTAGGTTTCCCCACCACCTGCCGGCTCAGGGCCCGTGGGGCGGGGGCCGCTGCCTTTGTCACCCCAGCTCTAACTCTCCTGCCTCCCTGGCCCCTGCCACCCCCTCCACACACCAATCCGCACAGACAAGACACTCGACCCTCACTCACCTCGTCCTGTCTCAGAGCCCTCCCAGTTCTTGCGGGTCTCCATCTTCCCCTGCTTTCCACAGGGAGGTCTGTCTTCTCCCGTCTCCTCAAAGGACAGCTTCCCCATCCAGGAAAGAGCTCTGTGTTCCCGGCGAGGAGGCTCTACCCTCTGGCAGCCTGAGCAGCGCAAGCGGGGAAATGGCCGGTTGGGCGCAGCCGGCGGGCGTTTATAGGGAGCCAGGACCCCCTGCTGGGTGTTCCCAGGAGGATTGGCTACGGACACGCCCACAGTGGCAGGCTACCTTGATTAGGTTAGGTGGGTTGGAGGGGTTCTGCTTTCTCCCTGGGTCCCTGCCGCCTCTCTCTCCGGCAAGTGATGAGCAATTTTGCGGAGTGGCAGAACAGAGACAAAGGTAGCTGTGGGCTTCACGGTAATTTCAAAGAAAGTGCCCTACTTCGTTGCCCATTTCGAAGTCCTCTCTACCTCCGCGTTGGACGATTTCTCCACTTCCTGGTGTGCACCTGCGTGTGTGCGTGCCTGTGTGTGTGTGTGTGTGTGTGTGTGTGTGTGTGTGCTCGCGCGCCTGCTTGGGTGTGTGCACACTCTGCCGAGAGTTGGGCAAATTTCGAGTGAAGGGAGACCGAGTCCCGCAGGTTCTCTTGCTCCTGCAGTCTGCGGAGGAAAAACTCCTTTCTGCCACGGCGGCAGGAATCCATCTACCGACGTTAGGAAAGGACAGGGTGTGCTTTCGTCCCAACTTAGTTTTCTGTGGAGAAACAGGCAGCAGAGGAGAGTGGGCCAGAGGGCCACATTTTGCCCACGACCAGCCAGGTTTGAGTTCGTTCCTCCTAGGCCTCACGGTCTGATTTTCTCCTCCCCTTTCTGTACCCGACGGGTGTTGCTCTGAGATCAGGACCATGCCGGCGGGCTGCGGATGGGATCGTCGTGTGTGTATGGCCACAGCCCTCCGCCTCGCTCGCTCGGTGAGCACGTGAATCAAGGAAGGGGCACGACTCTAGGCAGGACCCGGCGGGGTGTGGGGAGGAGAAACTCGGTAAGAGAAGAGAGGGAGAGTGAGACGTGCGAGGCGCAGGCTGTCCCAGGCGAGTCTTAGAAACGGCGTGCGCGGAGACGTCCGCCAGAAAGGAAGCAGGCGAAAGGAAATGGAATGTCCGCAGGGCCGGTGCCGTGGGATCCGGTCACGCCCTGACGGCTTTCAGGGACATCTCAGGCTCGCTGTCTCCACCTTGGACCTGGCGCAGAGAGGAGTGAGGCCTGAGGACAGGGCTGCGTGGCCAGCTGGGTGTGGGAGGTGCCAGCACAGCAAGGGCTGGTCAAGCGGTGGTCGAGAGCGATACGGGGGCTTGCTCAAGAAATCACCGCTGGAACTGGGATTCCAGTCCAGTGGGATACGTCCCGTCATCCCACTTCTGGACGTATCGCCTAAGGACACGAAATCGGGATGTGGAGCAAATATGTGTCCTGCTGCGTTGGTTGTTGGCACGCTGCCTGTAACCAAGACGTGGAAGCGACCTAAGTGCCCATCAGCAGATGACTAGAGAAGGACAAAGGAATAGGGTTCGCAGAAGAAACACATCAGGGAAAGGAAAGGAAAGCCTGTCATCTGGGACGTCATGCATGGACCCAAAAGTCATGGTGCCCAGTGAAATCAGCCAGGCCCATCCGACCCGTATTGCGTGATCTCCTTGGGATGTGGGATGGAAAGCGGTGAGGATCGCGAAAGTAGAGAGGAGAAAGGTGGTTGGCCGGGCCTGGGGCCGGGGTAGGGGCAGGTGTAGGGGCAGGGAAAAGATGCCAATGCGAGATGTGGGTCAAAGGGCACAAAGTTTCCGAGAGACAGGTGGAGTGCTTCCTGGATATCCACGGCAGGGCAACGTGAGTACGGTGGAGCAGAATGTAAGGTTCTGGTGAATATACCCACGGGAGTAGAGCTGAAAATTCTCCCGACAGGGACAGGGGACGCATGTGGGGCGATAAGTCTGTGAATTCGGCCGATTCTAGTGAATTCCCTAATGAAGACGTCACACACGGTAAGTGTGTATCATATTTATTGTCATTCATGCTTGAAGGCACCGGCGGGGGAAGGAAATATTAAATCGCAAGACAGAACTTCAAAGAGAGATCACCTCTAAGAGAGTCTAACGTCTGTAGGAACGCTCTCGGGTTCACAAGGATTGACCGAACACCAGGATACGTCGCTCTCCGTCTGAGGCTTGCTCCAAATGGCCCTCCACTATTCCAGGCACGTGGGTGTCTCCCCTAACTCTCCCTGCTCTCCTGAGCCCATGCTGCCTATCACCCATCGGTGCAGGTCCTTTCTGAAGAGCTCGGGTGGATTCTCTCCGTCCCACTTCCTTTCCCAAGAAAGAAGCCACCGTTCCAAGACACCCAGTGGGACATTCCCCTTCCACCTCCTTCTCCAAAGTTGCCCAGGTGTTCATCACAGGTTAGGGAGAGAAGCCCCCAGGTTTCAGTTACAAGGCATAGGACGCTGGCATGAACACACACACACACACACACACACACACACACACACACACACACGACTCGAAGAGGTAGCCACAAAGGTCATTAAACACATGACGACTGCTTTCCATAAACGTGGATGCAGTTCATCCACGCCAAAGCCGAGGGTGCAAACACGGAATGGTGGAGAGATTCCAGAGGCTCACCAAACCCTCTCAGGAATATTTTCCTGACCCTGGGGGCAGAGGTTGGAAACATTGAGGACATTTCTTGGGACACACGGAGAAGCTGACCGACCAGGCATTTTCCTTTCCACTGCAAATGACCTACGGCGGGGGCATTTCACTTTGCCCTGCAAATCGCCTATGGCGAGGTACCTCCCCAAGCCCCCACCCCCACTTCCGCGAATCCGCGTGGCTCGGCCTCTATCCGGGTGTCACTCCAGGTAGGCTTCTCAACGCTCTCGGCTCAAAGAAGGACAATCACAGGTCCAAGCCCAAAGCCCACACCTCTTCCTTTTGTTATACCCACAGAAGTTAGAGAAAACGCCACACTTTGAGACAAATTAAGAGTCCTTTATTGAAGCTGGCGGCCAAAGAGATGGCTAACGCTCAAAATTCTCTCGGCCCCGAGGAAGGGGCTTGATTAACTTCTATACCTTGGTTTAGGAAGGGGAGGGGAACTCCAATGCGGTAATTCTACAGGAGTAAAAACATGCAGGAATCAAAAGAAGCAAATGGTTATAGAGAGATAAACAATTTTAAAAGGCAAATGGTTACAAAAAGCAACGGTACCAGGTGCAGGGCTCTAAATCCTTCATGACACTTAGATATAGGTGCTATGCTGGACACGAACTCAAGGCTTTATGTTGTTATCTCTTCGAGAAAAATCCTGGGAACTTCATGCACTGTTTGTGCCAGTACCTTATCAGTTGATTGGGCTCCTTTGAAATGCTGAGTATCTGCTTACACAGGTCAACTCCTTGCGGAGGGGGGTTGGGTAAGGAGCCCTTAGTGTCTTGTAAATTAAGGGGTCGATTGGAGTTTGTCCAGCATTCCCAGCTACAGAGAGCCTTATTTACATGAGAAGCAAGGCTAGGTGATTAAAGAGACAAACAGGGAAGATTCAAAGTAGCGAGTTAGAGTGAAAACAAGGTTAGGCATTTCACTTTCCCAGAAAACGCGCAAACATTCAACGGGAGAGAGGTCCCGAGTCGTCAAAGTCCCAGATGTGGTGAGCCCCCGGAAGGAAAAACCGTGTCTTCCTTAGGATGCCCGGAACAAGAGCTAGGCTTCCGGAGCTAGGCAGCCATCTATGTCCGTGAGCCGGCGGGAGGGAGACTGCCGGGAGGCGAACTGGGGCGGGGCCGTACTTCTTTCTGCTCTGCTGCTGCCGGGGAGCTCCTGGCGTCCAAGCGGCAGGAGGCCGCCGTCCTGCAGGGCGCCGTAGAGTTTGCAGTGCAGAGTCGGGATCGCCTCTGGGGCAGAGGGTTCGAGCTTTTCCAAGGCGAGGGTGCTGGCTCCCGTGCGCACCTAAGGCCACCCAGGAGCGGGCGCAAAGGGCGGCGGGCCCGCGGGCCAGGGCCCCGCAGCCAGCAGGTTGTCGAGCGTGGCCAGCGCCCAGTGCAGGGCGGCCCCGGCGTGCGCCAGCTGCCAGGTGAGCCAGGCGCGCTGCGAGGCGCTGGGCTGCGTGCCGCCGGCGGGCCCCGGGAGGAAGGCGCCCCCCGGGGCCCGAAGCTCGCCCAGGGCCACCTCCAGCCCGCCCAGGTGGTTGACGACTCGCGAGAGCGGGCACGGGAGGGAGACCCAGGCTTCTGGGGAGTGGCGTCGGCGGCGCTTTGGGGAGGTGGGTCGCTCCTCCCGGACGTCAACGCGGCGTTGCGGGCCGCTCGTCCTCCCTGGCGATCTAGGCCGGTGCTTTGGCTCCTCCAGGCGCCTCGGGCTGGGAACAGAACCTGCGCGGGAGACAGAGCGGGAGGTGTCAGAGGGACTGCGCGCAGCGCTAGGGGACCCATTTCCAAGGTCCCAAAGCCCCTCCCGACCCCGCCTCCCCCTGCCCTCCATCCCCCACCCCTCCGCGGCTCGCCTCCGCGCCCCATCCTCTTGGCCCCTCCCTGCATCCTGGGGACTCCGGTGCCCCGTCCGCGGTGCCTTCCTCTCCGCCCGTTCAAACTTGAAGCACATCTCATCTGGGGCCACCGGGGGCCCGGGTTCCTGGCGCACTGAGGGCTTCCTCGGCCCCCTCGGGGCCCCCCACTCCCCGCTCCCCTTCCCGGGGCCCTGCGCCCTCCTCCCCACCCCTCCAAGCTCCCAGCCCCTAAACCTGCCTCCTCTGCGCTCGTCGGGGCGTCGTGCTCTGCTGGACTCGGGCTTGTCGTGGCCTCTCTCTCCGGCTGGGGCTGGTCGTGGCTTGACCTTCCGCCCTCGGTTTCCGGTTTCTCTGCCGGGACTGCGAGGGGAGCCATCGGGGCTTCTCCACCGTTTGTGCCTGGACGCAGAGGCCTCCCGGCTGTGCCCGCTGAAAGCTGCGGGGGAAGAGGAGGTCGACAGTGAGTGGGCCATGACCCGTCCGTAGACGGCTGCGGGAGGGTTGCAAGGGCCAAGCTCCCAGAGTGACTTCAAGGCAGGAATGGCTCTGCTCCCAGGTGTCCCCCACCCCCTCCTCTTTCTCCAGCTGCCCAAGACCTCCAGGCCCCACTCCCCGGGTCCCTTCCTGTCTCCTGACTCTGGCTGTTCCCCAGCTGCCTGGCACCCTCCAGCAAACCCTCCTCCGCGGGCGCACCCAGAGGATGGCCCAGCTGGCGGAGCCACCCAGCACACAAAAAGTCTGCCTTTCTTTGGCCTTAGGTTTCCCCACCACCTGCCGGCTCAGGGCCCGTGGGGCGGGGGCCGCTGCCTTTGTCACCCCAGCTCTAACTCTCCTGCCTCCCTGGCCCCTGCCACCCCCTCCACACACCAATCCGCACAGACAAGACACTCGACCCTCACTCACCTCGTCCTGTCTCAGAGCCCTCCCAGTTCTTGCGGGTCTCCATCTTCCCCTGCTTTCCACAGGGAGGTCTGTCTTCTCCCGTCTCCTCAAAGGACAGCTTCCCCATCCAGGAAAGAGCTCTGTGTTCCCGGCGAGGAGGCTCTACCCTCTGGCAGCCTGAGCAGCGCAAGCGGGGAAATGGCCGGTTGGGCGCAGCCGGCGGGCGTTTATAGGGAGCCAGGACCCCCTGCTGGGTGTTCCCAGGAGGATTGGCTACGGACACGCCCACAGTGGCAGGCTACCTTGATTAGGTTAGGTGGGTTGGAGGGGTTCTGCTTTCTCCCTGGGTCCCTGCCGCCTCTCTCTCCGGCAAGTGATGAGCAATTTTGCGGAGTGGCAGAACAGAGACAAAGGTAGCTGTGGGCTTCACGGTAATTTCAAAGAAAGTGCCCTACTTCGTTGCCCATTTCGAAGTCCTCTCTACCTCCGCGTTGGACGATTTCTCCACTTCCTGGTGTGCACCTGCGTGTGTGCGTGCCTGTGTGTGTGTGTGTGTGTGTGTGTGTGTGTGCTCGCGCGCCTGCTTGGGTGTGTGCACACTCTGCCGAGAGTTGGGCAAATTTCGAGTGAAGGGAGACCGAGTCCCGCAGGTTCTCTTGCTCCTGCAGTCTGCGGAGGAAAAACTCCTTTCTGCCACGGCGGCAGGAATCCATCTACCGACGTTAGGAAAGGACAGGGTGTGCTTTCGTCCCAACTTAGTTTTCTGTGGAGAAACAGGCAGCAGAGGAGAGTGGGCCAGAGGGCCACATTTTGCCCACGACCAGCCAGGTTTGAGTTCGTTCCTCCTAGGCCTCACGGTCTGATTTTCTCCTCCCCTTTCTGTACCCGACGGGTGTTGCTCTGAGATCAGGACCATGCCGGCGGGCTGCGGATGGGATCGTCGTGTGTGTATGGCCACAGCCCTCCGCCTCGCTCGCTCGGTGAGCACGTGAATCAAGGAAGGGGCACGACTCTAGGCAGGACCCGGCGGGGTGTGGGGAGGAGAAACTCGGTAAGAGAAGAGAGGGAGAGTGAGACGTGCGAGGCGCAGGCTGTCCCAGGCGAGTCTTAGAAACGGCGTGCGCGGAGACGTCCGCCAGAAAGGAAGCAGGCGAAAGGAAATGGAATGTCCGCAGGGCCGGTGCCGTGGGATCCGGTCACGCCCTGACGGCTTTCAGGGACATCTCAGGCTCGCTGTCTCCACCTTGGACCTGGCGCAGAGAGGAGTGAGGCCTGAGGACAGGGCTGCGTGGCCAGCTGGGTGTGGGAGGTGCCAGCACAGCAAGGGCTGGTCAAGCGGTGGTCGAGAGCGATACGGGGGCTTGCTCAAGAAATCACCGCTGGAACTGGGATTCCAGTCCAGTGGGATACGTCCAGTCATCCCACTTCTGGACGTATCGCCTAAGGACACGAAATCGGGATGTGGAGCAAATATGTGTCCTGCTGCGTTGGTTGTTGGCACGCTGCCTGTAACCAAGACGTGGAAGCGACCTAAGTGCCCATCAGCAGATGACTAGAGAAGGACAAAGGAATAGGGTTCGCAGAAGAAACACATCAGGGAAAGGAAAGGAAAGCCTGTCATCTGGGACGTCATGCATGGACCCAAAAGTCATGGTGCCCAGTGAAATCAGCCAGGCCCATCCGACCCGTATTGCGTGATCTCCTTGGGATGTGGGATGGAAAGCGGTGAGGATCGCGAAAGTAGAGAGGAGAAAGGTGGTTGGCCGGGCCTGGGGCCGGGGTAGGGGCAGGTGTAGGGGCAGGGAAAAGATGCCAATGCGAGATGTGGGTCAAAGGGCACAAAGTTTCCGAGAGACAGGTGGAGTGCTTCCTGGATATCCACGGCAGGGCAACGTGAGTACGGTGGAGCAGAATGTAAGGTTCTGGTGAATATACCCACGGGAGTAGAGCTGAAAATTCTCCCGACAGGGACAGGGGACGCATGTGGGGCGATAAGTCTGTGAATTCGGCCGATTCTAGTGAATTCCCTAATGAAGACGTCACACACGGTAAGTGTGTATCATATTTATTGTCATTCATGCTTGAAGGCACCGGCGGGGGAAGGAAATATTAAATCGCAAGACAGAACTTCAAAGAGAGATCACCTCTAAGAGAGTCTAACGTCTGTAGGAACGCTCTCGGGTTCACAAGGATTGACCGAACACCAGGATACGTCGCTCTCCGTCTGAGGCTTGCTCCAAATGGCCCTCCACTATTCCAGGCACGTGGGTGTCTCCCCTAACTCTCCCTGCTCTCCTGAGCCCATGCTGCCTATCACCCATCGGTGCAGGTCCTTTCTGAAGAGCTCGGGTGGATTCTCTCCGTCCCACTTCCTTTCCCAAGAAAGAAGCCACCGTTCCAAGACACCCAGTGGGACATTCCCCTTCCACCTCCTTCTCCAAAGTTGCCCAGGTGTTCATCACAGGTTAGGGAGAGAAGCCCCCAGGTTTCAGTTACAAGGCATAGGACGCTGGCATGAACACACACACACACACACACACACACACACACACACACACACACGACTCGAAGAGGTAGCCACAAAGGTCATTAAACACATGACGACTGCTTTCCATAAACGTGGATGCAGTTCATCCACGCCAAAGCCGAGGGTGCAAACACGGAATGGTGGAGAGATTCCAGAGGCTCACCAAACCCTCTCAGGAATATTTTCCTGACCCTGGGGGCAGAGGTTGGAAACATTGAGGACATTTCTTGGGACACACGGAGAAGCTGACCGACCAGGCATTTTCCTTTCCACTGCAAATGACCTACGGCGGGGGCATTTCACTTTGCCCTGCAAATCGCCTATGGCGAGGTACCTCCCCAAGCCCCCACCCCCACTTCCGCGAATCCGCGTGGCTCGGCCTCTATCCGGGTGTCACTCCAGGTAGGCTTCTCAACGCTCTCGGCTCAAAGAAGGACAATCACAGGTCCAAGCCCAAAGCCCACACCTCTTCCTTTTGTTATACCCACAGAAGTTAGAGAAAACGCCACACTTTGAGACAAATTAAGAGTCCTTTATTGAAGCCGGCGGCCAAAGAGATGGCTAACGCTCAAAATTCTCTCGGCCCCGAGGAAGGGGCTTGATTAACTTCTATACCTTGGTTTAGGAAGGGGAGGGGAACTCCAATGCGGTAATTCTACAGGAGTAAAAACATGCAGGAATCAAAAGAAGCAAATGGTTATAGAGAGATAAACAATTTTAAAAGGCAAATGGTTACAAAAAGCAACGGTACCAGGTGCAGGGCTCTAAATCCTTCATGACACTTAGATATAGGTGCTATGCTGGACACGAACTCAAGGCTTTATGTTGTTATCTCTTCGAGAAAAATCCTGGGAACTTCATGCACTGTTTGTGCCAGTACCTTATCAGTTGATTGGGCTCCTTTGAAATGCTGAGTATCTGCTTACACAGGTCAACTCCTTGCGGAGGGGGGTTGGGTAAGGAGCCCTTAGTGTCTTGTAAATTAAGGGGTCGATTGGAGTTTGTCCAGCATTCCCAGCTACAGAGAGCCTTATTTACATGAGAAGCAAGGCTAGGTGATTAAAGAGACAAACAGGGAAGATTCAAAGTAGCGAGTTAGAGTGAAAACAAGGTTAGGCATTTCACTTTCCCAGAAAACGCGCAAACATTCAACGGGAGAGAGGTCCCGAGTCGTCAAAGTCCCAGATGTGGTGAGCCCCCGGAAGGAAAAACCGTGTCTTCCTTAGGATGCCCGGAACAAGAGCTAGGCTTCCGGAGCTAGGCAGCCATCTATGTCCGTGAGCCGGCGGGAGGAAGACTGCCGGGAGGCGAACTGGGGCGGGGCCGTACTTCTTTCTGCTCTGCTGCTGCCGGGGAGCTCCTGGCGTCCAAGCGGCAGGAGGCCGCCGTCCTGCAGGGCGCCGTAGAGTTTGCAGTGCAGAGTCGGGATCGCCTCTGGGGCAGAGGGTTCGAGCTTTTCCAAGGCGAGGGTGCTGGCTCCCGTGCGCACCTAAGGCCACCCAGGAGCGGGCGCAAAGGGCGGCGGGCCCGCGGGCCAGGGCCCCGCAGCCAGCAGGTTGTCGAGCGTGGCCAGCGCCCAGTGCAGGGCGGCCCCGGCGTGCGCCAGCTGCCAGGTGAGCCAGGCGCGCTGCGAGGCGCTGGGCTGCGTGCCGCCGGCGGGCCCCGGGAGGAAGGCGCCCCCCGGGGCCCGAAGCTCGCCCAGGGCCACCTCCAGCCCGCCCAGGTGGTTGACGACTCGCGAGAGCGGGCACGGGAGGGAGACCCAGGCTTCTGGGGAGTGGCGTCGGCGGCGCTTTGGGGAGGTGGGTCGCTCCTCCCGGACGTCAACGCGGCGTTGCGGGCCGCTCGTCCTCCCTGGCGATCTAGGCCGGTGCTTTGGCTCCTCCAGGCGCCTCGGGCTGGGAACAGAACCTGCGCGGGAGACAGAGCGGGAGGTGTCAGAGGGACTGCGCGCAGCGCTAGGGGACCCATTTCCAAGGTCCCAAAGCCCCTCCCGACCCCGCCTCCCCCTGCCCTCCATCCCCCACCCCTCCGCGGCTCGCCTCCGCGCCCCATCCTCTTGGCCCCTCCCTGCATCCTGGGGACTCCGGTGCCCCGTCCGCGGTGCCTTCCTCTCCGCCCGTTCAAACTTGAAGCACATCTCATCTGGGGCCACCGGGGGCCCGGGTTCCTGGCGCACTGAGGGCTTCCTCGGCCCCCTCGGGGCCCCCCACTCCCCGCTCCCCTTCCCGGGGCCCTGCGCCCTCCTCCCCACCCCTCCAAGCTCCCAGCCCCTAAACCTGCCTCCTCTGCGCTCGTCGGGGCGTCGTGCTCTGCTGGACTCGGGCTTGTCGTGGCCTCTCTCTCCGGCTGGGGCTGGTCGTGGCTTGACCTTCCGCCCTCGGTTTCCGGTTTCTCTGCCGGGACTGCGAGGGGAGCCATCGGGGCTTCTCCACCGTTTGTGCCTGGACGCAGAGGCCTCCCGGCTGTGCCCGCTGAAAGCTGCGGGGGAAGAGGAGGTCGACAGTGAGTGGGCCATGACCCGTCCGTAGACGGCTGCGGGAGGGTTGCAAGGGCCAAGCTCCCAGAGTGACTTCAAGGCAGGAATGGCTCTGCTCCCAGGTGTCCCCCACCCCCTCCTCTTTCTCCAGCTGCCCAAGACCTCCAGGCCCCACTCCCCGGGTCCCTTCCTGTCTCCTGACTCTGGCTGTTCCCCAGCTGCCTGGCACCCTCCAGCAAACCCTCCTCCGCGGGCGCACCCAGAGGATGGCCCAGCTGGCGGAGCCACCCAGCACACAAAAAGTCTGCCTTTCTTTGGCCTTAGGTTTCCCCACCACCTGCCGGCTCAGGGCCCGTGGGGCGGGGGCCGCTGCCTTTGTCACCCCAGCTCTAACTCTCCTGCCTCCCTGGCCCCTGCCACCCCCTCCACACACCAATCCGCACAGACAAGACACTCGACCCTCACTCACCTCGTCCTGTCTCAGAGCCCTCCCAGTTCTTGCGGGTCTCCATCTTCCCCTGCTTTCCACAGGGAGGTCTGTCTTCTCCCGTCTCCTCAAAGGACAGCTTCCCCATCCAGGAAAGAGCTCTGTGTTCCCGGCGAGGAGGCTCTACCCTCTGGCAGCCTGAGCAGCGCAAGCGGGGAAATGGCCGGTTGGGCGCAGCCGGCGGGCGTTGATAGGGAGCCAGGACCCCCTGCTGGGTGTTCCCAGGAGGATTGGCTACGGACACGCCCACAGTGGCAGGCTACCTTGATTAGGTTAGGCGGGTTGGAGGGGTTCTGCTTTCTCCCTGGGTCCCTGCCGCCTCTCTCTCCGGCAAGTGATGAGCAATTTTGCGGAGTGGCAGAACAGAGACAAAGGTAGCTGTGGGCTTCCCGGTTATTTCAAAGAAAGTGCCCTACTTCGTTGCCCATTTCGAAGTCCTCTCTACCTCTGCACTGGACGATTTCTCCACTTCCTGGTGTGCACATGCGTGTGTGCGTGCCTCTGTGTGTGTGTGTGTGTGTGTGTGTGTGCTCGCGCGCCTGCTTGGGTGTGTGCACGCTCTGCCGAGAGTTGGGCAAATTTCGAGTGAAGGGAGACCGAGTCCCGCAGGTTCTCTTGCTCCTGCAGTCTGCGGAGGAAAAACTCCTTTCTGCCACGGCGGCGGGAATCCATCTACCGACGTTAGGAAAGGACAGGGTGTGCTTTCGTCCCAACTTAGTTTTCTGTGGAGAAACAGGCAGCAGAGGAGAGAGGGCCAGAGGGCCACATTTTGCCCACGACCATCCAGGTTTGAGTTCGTTCCTCCTAGGCCTCACGGTCTGATTTTCTCCTCCCCTTTCTGTACCCGACGGGTGTTGCTCTGAGATCAGGACCATGCCGGCGGGCTGCGGATGGGATCGTCGTGTGTGTATGGCCACAGCCCTCCGCCTCGCTCGCTCGGTGAGCACGTGAATCAAGGAAGGGGCACGACTCTAGGCAGGACCCGGCGGGGTGTGGGGAGGAGAAACTCGGTAAGAGAAGAGAGGGAGAGTGAGACGTGCGAGGCGCAGGCTGTCCCAGGCGAGTCTTAGAAACGGCGTGCGCGGAGACGTCCGCCAGAAAGGAAGCAGGCGAAAGGAAATGGAATGTCCGCAGGGCCGGTGCCGTGGGATCCGGTCACGCCCTGACGGCTTTCAGGGACATCTCAGGCTCGCTGTCTCCACCTTGGACCTGGCGCAGAGAGGAGTGAGGCCTGAGGACAGGGCTGCGTGGCCAGCTGGGTGTGGGAGGTGCCAGCACAGCAAGGGCTGGTCAAGCGGTGGTCGAGAACGATACGGGGGCTTGCTCAAGAAATCACCGCTGGAACTGGGATTCCAGTCCAGTGGGATACGTCCAGTCATCCCACTTCTGGACGTATCGCCTAAGGACACGAAATCGTGATGTGGAGCAAATATGTGTCCTGCTGCGTTGGTTGTTGGCACGCTGCCTGTAACCAAGACGTGGAAGCGATCCAAGTGCCCATCAGCAGATGACTAGAGAAGGGCAAAGGAATAGGGTTCGCAGAAGAAACACATCAGGGAAAGGAAAGGAAAGCCTGTCATCTGGGACGTCATGCATGGACCCAAAAGTCATGGTGCCCAGTGAAATCAGCCAGGCCCATCCGACCCGTATTGCGTGATCTCCTTGGGATGTGGGATGGAAAGCGGTGAGGATCGCGAAAGTAGAGAGGAGAAAGGTGGTTGGCCGGGCCTGGGGCCGGGGTAGGGGCAGGTGTAGGGGCAGGGAAAAGATGCCAATGCGAGATGTGGGTCAAAGGGCACAAGTTTCCGAGAGACGTGCTTCCTGGATATCCATGGCAGGGCAACGTGAGTACTGTGGAGCAGAATGTAAGGTTCTCGTGAATATACCCATGGGAGTAGAGCTGAAAATTCTCCCGACAGGGACAGGGGACGCATGTGGGGTGATAAGTGTGTATTCGGCCGATTCTAGTGAATTCCCTAATGAAGACGTCACACACGGTGTGTATCATATTTATTGTCGTTCATACTGGACTGATCCGGCTGCCGTTGGGTACCTGTGTGTATCTCTACAGCCTTCTTCTTTGCTTTGTGAGCACGTGAGTCAAAGAAAGAGCTCAAGTGTCGGCAGGAATCGGGTAGAAACTCACGAAGGTTGGGAAAGGAGATTCAAATGTTTGTTGCCCTGCCTGTTTTTGGCAAGCCATAGAAAATTTGTTTCCAAAGAGCTGTGCCCAAAAGGGAAAACCTGAAAAGAAATTTTAATGTCCGGAATGCTAGTGTCATGGGATTCATTCATGGTCTTAAGTCTTTTATATACATCTCAAGGGCCCTCCACACGAGTCAGCGTGGATTGTAGTGTGGCCTTTGTATAGGGTTTGTTGTTCAGCTTGTTTTCTGAGATGCCCAGAAGATAATTATTGTCTAATATGGGGAGCAAAGAGCATCCTGGTGCGATGTTTCTGAGAGAGACAATTAGGCCAGTGGTGGTAAGAAGCAATGTTGAAGTTGTTTAATTAATAAGTAGTGGAACTGGGATCTAAGCATTCCCATCTGGGCATACAGCCTAAGGAAATCCATGTACACAGTAAGTATGTACGAGATTATGTTGGTTGTAGGCTTTTTCTTTTTGTAAGGTACAAAATTTTCCTAGGCATCAGTGGAGACATAAAAAGGAATACTATTCACATTTTTAGTGGAAATTCTGTCATTTTTGACTTCATGAATAAACCTGAAGTTTTCCTGTCTAGTGGGCAATCCAGGCCTGTAATGTTGATATTGCGTAATCTCACTTGTATGTGGGATCAACAAAGGTGAAAATTACAGAAGTTGAGAGTGGATAGTTGGGCTTCATGGCCTAGGGCAGGGGCAAGATGGGCATAGGGAGATGTTGTTCAAAGGGTACAATTTATCAGAAAGTTAACTAGAGATTTCTGGATATTTATGACATGGCAATGTGAATATAGTTATACATATGTATTGTACACTTGAAGATGGCTATGAGAGCAGATTTCAGAATTCTCAGCACAGGATTGGAAGCATGTGAGGTGATAAATATTAATTGGTTTGACTTAATTCCCAATGAAGATATAATTCATATATACATATATATAACTATATATATTGTTTTCTTTAATGAATCTGGGAAAAATATTACATTACCAACAAAGATGAGAATGAAAGAAAGAAGCACGCTAAAAAAAATACAACATTAATAGGGCTGATCTGCAGTTCATGTGTATTGATTTACCACCTGGATATTTTGATCTATATCTGAGGTTCTCTCCAGCTTGCCCTTCAATATTGTAGATGCACTGGTTGCTCTGTTGACCCCAAGCTGTCTACCTGAATGTCACCCATCAGCTTCAGCTGCTTTGTGCAGCACTCTCATGGTTTCTATCACATCTGTCTTCATAAGAAAGAAGCAACTATTCCAAGACACGCAGTGGGACATTCGCCTTCCAACTTTTTCTCCAAAGTTTACCAAGTGTTCATCACTAGCTAGGGGGACAACTTCCAACTTTAGGTTAGAGTAGATGAGATTCTATTGTAAAAACTTTATATACCTCAAGGAAGTGTGCATTTTGGGGGAAATAGGCTGCAAACTTGATTACTACCAACATGTGTAGTCATCCCTCTTGCAAGTTGAAATGAATGATTTTTTAATTAATTGATTCTCTATATTAACTATATTTACTTTGTTTCTTCATCAGTGTGAGATTTCTTTTCAGACTAATAACTTGAAAGTGTGATGATATTCTTTAAGCAGTTTGGATGACTGAATGATATTTAGGAATTGATTTAGGAGAGCCTGCTGAAAGCAGAAAGACTAGATATTTTATACCCTTGGAGGTTTTGGTCAAGCATTCCAGAGTCAGGCAGGGTGTGGTGGCTCATACCTGTAATCTCAACACTTTTAGAGGCCAAGGTGGGTGGATTGCTTGAGCCCAGGGGTTCAAGACCAGCCTGGGCAACATGGGAAACCCAGTCTCTACAAAAAATACAAAAAAAAAAAAAATAGCTGTATGTGGTGGCAGATGCCTGCAGTCCTAGTAGTGCCAGCTACTGTGGGAGCTGAGGCAGGAGAATTGCTTGAGCCTGGGAGGTTGAGGCTGCAGTGAGCCATGGTCATGCCACTGCACTTTAGCCTGGACAACAGAGCAAGACTGTGTCTCAAAAAAAAAGTGGTGTATGTACACAATGGAAAACCATTAAGCGTTTAAAAAACACAACAGGAAATTCTGTCATTTGCAGCAACATGGATGAACCTAAAAGACCTTATTTTAAGTAACGTAAGCCGGGCACAGAGACAAATATATGACTTCACCTACATGTAGAATCTACAAAAGCTGAACTCATAGAAGTAGAAAGGTGGTTACTAATGGCTGGTGGGAGGTGGTTGCATGGAGAAAGGGGAGATGTTCGTCAGTAGGTACAAAGTTGCAGTTAGGAGGCATAAGTTCTGGTGTTCTTTTGTACAGCAAGGTAACTATAGTTTGTAATAATGTATTATATATTTCAAACTAGCTAAAAGATGGGATTTTAAAGCTGGGGATGATGGCTCGTGTCTGTAATCCCAGCTACTCAGGAGGCTGAGGCAAGAGATTGCTTGAGGCCAGGAGTTTGAGATCCTATCTCTTAAAAAAAGGAGGGAGGGATTTAAATGTTCTCATCACAAATAAATGATAAATATTTGAGGTGACAGACATACGAATTACTCTGATTTGATCATTCCACAATGTATACATGTATCAAAATATCACTTTGGACCCCATAAATATATACAATTTTTATTTGTCAATTAAAAATAAAATAAAACAAATAGTACATGAAAGAACTTTAAATACTTATTACCAAGTGAAAAAAAAAAACAACCTGAAATGGCTGCATACTGTGTGATTCTAACTATATGGCACTCTGGAAAAGACAGAACTATGGAGACAGTAAAAGATCAGTGGTTTTGGTCAGGCGTGGTGGCTCACACTTGTAATCCCAGCACTTGGGGAGGCTGGGTTGGGAGGATTGCTTGAGGCCAGGAGTTCAATACAAGCTTGGGCAGCATAGTGAGACTCCCATCTTTCCAAAAAGTTTTTTAAAATTAGCAGATGTGGTTGTGTGCACCTGTGGTCCTAGCTGCTCGGAAGGTTGAGTGGGAGGATCACTTGAGCCCAGGAGTTTGAGGCTGCAGTGAGCTATTATTATGCCACTGAACTCAAGCCAGGGCAACAGAGTGAGACCCGGTCTCTAACAAAACAAAACAACAAAAAAGATCAGCGGTTGCCCTGGGTTAAGGGGAGGAAGTGATGAATAGGCAGAGCACAGGGCATTTTTAGGGCAGCAAACCTATTCTGTATGATACTATAGTGGTGGATACATGTTATTTTATATTTGTCAGAACCCAGGGAATTTATAACACCAAGAGTGAGCCCTAATGTAAACTATGGGCTCTAGGTGATAATGATGTGTCAGTTCAGATTCTCCGACTGCAACAAATGTACCACCCTGGTGAGGGATGTTGACAGTGCAAGGGCTGTATGGTGAGGGGAGGGGGGAATATTGGAACTCTCTGTGCCTTCTGCTCAATTTTTCTGTGTGCCTAAAACTGCTTTATAAAATAAAGTATTTTTTAAATGAATATCCTGGAAACAATACCTATATCAATTAAATTAACATAGTGATATATTTCATTAATAATGAATATCTGCTGCTTGATTAGAATGAGAGTGAGAAATGGGTCCCAAACTCTCATATTTTTGTCTTTCAGCAGCAACTCAGTGACAAGAAGACACTAGAGCTAGAGCTTGAAAAGGTCAGGTTTTGCTAGTCAACCCAAGACTTAATTTTTCCTTTCCAAGAAATTTCACGTCCCCAGTGGCTGAGGGCCTCAGTTTTTAGACTCGGTCCTCAGAAAACAGAGCTCTTCAAGTAGAGGCTCCAAGGAAGGAAGTCAGAACCTGGAATACTTGTCCTAATCTTTGTTGGAATACTTGTCCTAATCTTTGTCCCTTTATGTGAATTAAACAATGATGGTGCAGGGCAATGGGTCTTCACTGCTAGATGATGTGGTGAGATGTAATAGAAGAAGCATTGGTTGTTTGGCAGGCAAAAATTTGAGGTCTTGACTTTAGTCAAGTTTCAACTTCCCTAAATTTCAGACTCCTCATTTGAAAGAGCCCCTGGTTTGCCAACATCATAGGGTTGTTGTGATGATTCCCTGGAACAATGTGCATGGCAGGGTTTGCAAATGACAAAGCATGGTACACACATAAGCCCTACTAGTATTGACATTGACCCTTTGACCTAGCACAAGTAATCCCTGGTGCTCAGGGTAACTATTGAAATAGTCTATTCCCAATAAAGCATTTAACTCAGCTTCCAACAGATTTCCTTTTATCCTACATTCGGTTGACGTTACCTGGGCTCCTGATATTCCAGCACAGAGAGCACACCAGAAAGTCTCTAAGGTGGTACCAGACCAACTTTCTCTTTGAAAAGGGTGATTAATCTCTTCTGTTATTCTAGGTATCCCTCTTCCTTGCTTGCCTCATAGAATTCTAGGTGCCCTGTGCAGCATGGTGTTGACCTGATAACAGAACCATAGGAATGAAATGTGAAAGGAAGTGGTGGGATAAGTGATAAAAGGAGAGTGGCAAATTCAGAGATGTGGGTGAGGCAGGATAGGCAGTCAAGGAAGTACCAATGTCCTCAGGACATGGCAGCCATGATGGTACAGTCAACACAATAAACCTCAGCATTCGCATTGTAGTCCAGCTCATTCAAGTAAAGCTATCTCTAGTAGGGAATTTCCCCTGCAGAGAATATGTGCATTTTGATTTCGCCTGTCCTCAAACTGACTCTTTGCTCATTATAATAGTAAAAAACACACCCCTGGGTGGAGATTTAAGATGCTAATGAGATATGCAATCTATGAACAAATATGTACTGCTACTGCATCTGTGCACCCAGAACACCACCCAGAATATGCTTACTAGTAACAACTTTTCCCAACGCCTTATGAATAATCATGTCCAACTCCCATAAAGGGAGTCGCCCTAGTGCCAGTCTTTACTGTCTCATTCTTACGAATAGCCCACCCTGAATCCTCTCTCCCTCAGGGTGTACTGTCTATTCTGCACTTAACTCTCAAAATATTCTTTTTCTTTTGCAATAAACTACTGTATACTGCATTTAGTTCGCTGTGTGTCTCTTGTTTAAATTCTTTTTAACTAAGAAGGCAAGAACTTGAGGTCCCACAACAGCTGTCAACATGGGAAAATGGGACATCACTAAGCCTGCCAGTCAAGACTATCCCCATTCTCCTCCAGGACACACTTTTTGCATCTTGTATCCTATAGGCACCTGCATGTGCTTCCTTTTGAGGGTAGATGTATAGAGCAGTTACATCAAAATCCATGCTCTAAGGAGCAAGATAGAGCAACCATGAAAATGTACTGTCTGAGTCCATTTGACAATGGACTATAAAAATACCACAAGCTGTATGGCTTATAAACCACAGAAATTTATTTCTCATAGTTTTGGAGACTGCACAGCCTAAGATCCAGGTGGATTCAGTGTCTAATGAGGGCATATCTTCTCACTGTAACCTCATATGGTGGAAGCAGCTAGCTAGCTCTCGGTGGTCTCTTTTATAAGGGCACTAATCTCACTTATGAGGGTTCCACCTTCATGACCTAATCACCCCACAAAGGCACCACCTCTTAATAATACCATCACCTTGGGGGTTATGATTTCAACCCATGAATTTTGGGAGACTCACACATTCAGACCATAACACACATATTGTTTAGTGCCAGGAGCTGAGGGAAGATGTTTGTCTGTCTGTCTGTCTCTCTCTCTCTCTCTCCCTCTCTCTCCCCACAGGCTCAATTGAGTCACCATTCATTCTTGCTTACATACTTCTGACCTCAGACTGGATTGAAGTATCCCCTCACTTTCCTTCTTTTCATTATCACCACTGGGTGCCTTTCTTCAATCACAGCACTGTGTGATACTGGATCCAAGATTGTTCATGGACCATATTTTGCCACCCCCTTTGCCTTCTACTCACAGAACACACTCGGATCCTTCTATACTCAGAACACACTTGGGATCCTATTTTGCAACCAGTACCTGCCTTTGTCTTTGGACCTCACCACCTCACCTGACCCCACACTCTCCCAAGATCTCAAATTCTCACCAAGTTGACCTGCCCATGGGTTCCATTAATTCATTGTTTTGTTTTCCTACAGTAACGAGGCTTTATGGGAGAGGCCCACCCAAGTTCCAGCTAAGCAAGGTCTTGGACAAAGGCCTCCTCCATTGGTCCATGAGGGGCCCTAAATGTAACCTAATGAGGGGTTTAGAAATCTATTCAGCGAAGGGTCCTCTGGGAAGGGACAAAATGTGGCTCGGTAAGGTACTCAAAGAATGGATTATCAAGAGGCCCAAGGGAAAATCTAAACCAGAAAGACTGAAAACATCTAGAACATACAGTTGGGCAAGAATATGGGAAGATCAATTCTGGGGGGATGTGTCCTTCACGGACTGCTGCACACTCTACACTGCCCAATCCAGGGAACTTCATCCTAGGAAGTCAGAACCAGACATTTGACAGTCTTGTGACTGGAATATTATCAGAACCAGTCTCAAGACTTTTCCTTTTTTATCTATGTCCTCAAAAGTTTTTAGAAGCCCAAATTATGTGGCTTGGGATACACTTTTTGAAGTCTTCATATACAAAACACTGTTTAACAATCCCCATTCCCAACCCCTTCCCCAGTCTAAGTTTTGTTTCTCATCAACCCGTGTATGATTCAAGGGCTGACTTTATAGCTGTGCCCATGAAGCTTCTTAGAAGAAGCCCTCAAGCAGGTCAGAGAGAAGAGGTGATCCTGGACAAGATATTATCAACAAATCAAGAGAAAGAGGACCTTAGGATACTCATAGCAGAAGGAGATAAATTAGGGGTTGCAGGATTGGAGCCCATTCACCCTATGGAGAAGAGTCACCCAGCACAGGAGAGGTGATTGGCAGAAATTCTTGGTACAAGATGCCCAGTTCTTGCTATGGACTCCAGTAAAGCATATCTTAAAAAACATGAGGCATTTGTTTCAGTGCTTTTATCCAATTAAACAGAGAAGAAAAGAAAAGGCTGGCCAGGAGCATGCCAGCCTTTTTTTACAAAGCGCAAGCCCACCAGAAATCAGGGCTGCCTCTGTGGACAAAAGGATGCTGAAACTCAAAGAGCAAGTCAGTTATTTGGCCAGAGCCTAAAGAAAACAATAGGGCTGAGAAGTGTAATTAATGCAAGGGAAAGATGTCCACTCACTGAGGAACTCAGGGCTCAGGCAGAACTCAGAGTTAGATATTCCTGTGACTGAAAGACTCCCTATTTCCTGAAGAAGGAAAGGGCTGACATCTGCATCCTGCAGCCTTCAAGTAGATTATAAGAGTCTGCATGATCTCAATAATAGGCAGGTCACAGATAGCTTGGAAAACCAAAGAATGTGGTGTGGTTTCATGATGAGCAATTTGAGGCAATCCACTTCCATCTTCTCTGAGCAGCCTGTATCTCTGGGCAGGCCCTGGCAGCCTGGACCAAGGATCCAAGGGACATCAGGCCATCCCCATGCCTCCTCAGGCTCTGTTTATAAGGTTTGTTTCCTCAAGTCAGCCAGAGAGTTCTCCTCCATCCCCTCCTCCCAGCAACATTTCTCTCAAGAAATATTTTCACCCAATTAGAGAAAATGTATTGCTGCTCACATTATAGTTCCTCTGAAGAGTCTTGTCTCTGTTTCTCATTTACAGTGGTAGTCATTCTTACCATATATAGCTGTTTCTCCTTAAAGAAAAGTGGTTTCTTCTGTCTTTGCCATGTTTGGAGAAGTTGGGAGTATCTTAAGACTGGGCTTAGAGAAAAGAAGTCAAGTCCAGCTCTTACTGATGACTTGACTTCTTGGGTTAGGGAGGGGTTTTGACAGTGGCATCGCACACCTCCTTCTCTCCCAGGTTCTATCATTTGTTCAATGAATACCTCCTTTCTAATAAACACAAAACCCAACTGGACAAGTGTTTAGAGGCTTAAATAATGAGAATAAAATCTGTTAAAGAACAACCCTCATAATCTAGACTTATGCTCTCTGCTCCTTCATCATACTGAACTGTATGCAGACATATGGTGTTATTCGTGGGGATGCATAGGCACCACAGGGCCACAAGTGTCCTACTCAGCCCTCAGGCAGGGCAAGGGATAAGAAACTTCACACATCTCAATGTGGAACTGGAGTTTGGGAGGCTTGAGGCCCTGAGCTCAGGGGATAAGGAACAATCCTCATGACCCTAAATACATTGGTGAAGAAGAGCTACCTCTTGCACCCAAGATCCCATCCCTTTCCTGATTGAGGCTGGGGAGATGCTTCCCAATTCTTAACATAGCCTTAATGAAAATATGCAGTTGACTACCAACTCCCCTTGACTCTCCCTTTGTGACAGATTCTGGAGTATCAAGGAATGAGAAATCTTGGCTCTATTTGTGGATTAGGAAGTGGGCAGAGGAAGAGGCCAGAGGGAAGAGGAAGGGTAAGGTCTTAGCAAAGCTGAGAGTGAAAGAACTTATTATTACTGGGCTTGGGAAAGACAAAACCAACACACTCCCCCAAAAAAGTGTCCATGTATTTTCAAGTATACTGAACTCATTCTCTAGCCACTGGAAGCTAGCTGGATTCCCTCCCAGGGACATGAAAATCAGCCTATGGCTGGGCCACCTTGCCCAGTCGCTCATCCACCACAAAACAGCTCAACTCTGAAAGTGTTCAAGCATAAGATTATTTTCCAGAAAATAGTGTTTTGTGAAAGCTAGAAAAGGTAGCCACTGTCCAGTGGCCACAGAGATGGGTGAGCTTCAAGGGGACAGGTTTTGGGGGTTATTGCTAAGGTAGGTCATCAGTGGAGATAGCAAGGCCAAGGAACAAGTTATGTGCTCCTTAAGGATCTTCTGTATATCTGGGGTTCATCTATCTTAACACAAACTTGGAACTCAACATCTGGGAAAAGGGAAGCCCCTCCCTATAGGGACTCAACATGGTGCCTGGCTTGATGACAAAAGGCAAGGAAATCAAATAATCTTCAATAATGAGATGGTTCACAGGGCACCTGCACAGTGCCTGCAGGCAAATAGGAAGATATTGGGGTTTGAGTGCCTAGGAAGGAAGGAAACCAGTGAGGAGGAGAAAGATTGACCCAGCCGGTGGAAAATATGGGAATATTTTCATAGTCACTAATTATGGCATTCTCTCTCCTGCCAAATACACACACAAAACCACACACATACATAAACTCACACACGCTTAACTAGTTTTCCTATTTGCTGTGACTGGCAAGGACTCCATAGAACATAATAGTGCCATCTTGGCCGAAGGGTGTGTGAGCTTGTCTTGAACACAAACACAATGTCGGTATGGATGTTTTTGTGCTTGGACATTTCTTTGTGGATAAGTGATATTTTTGCCTTCCTTACCGCCATACTTTATTACAAATGTGTAGAATGTTGTCCATGGTGTTAATAATTCGTCCAAGAGGGTTTAGGTGCTCCCTATCATCTCCATGTGCTTGATACAGTCCTGGGAGCTCCCCTCCATGGATTCCTACAGGCCATGCATTTTATGTATGTTGCTCACTGCTATCTAGTGAGCATCTAGTATCCCCAGCATCTAGTGCTTAGCATTTTTGTGGTACTCAAGAACCACTTAGGAGACCAAATGACCGATGGGAGGTGTATCTGGGGATAGGGCTTGCCCATCATGTCTTGGGATGGACCCATCCTAAAAGGGGAGGGAAGGAGGCCTGATAGGCATCCAACTCACACTGTCTAGTGGAGGTCACTAAAGACTTCACCTCTGGAACATGAGCTCTGCCTTCATGGCTTCCAGAAGACAAGAAGTAGAAGTGTAACCTCACAAATTAGGTCCTGGAGGACACTTCTGGGTTACTAGAGCTTCTTTCAGCCCTTTCTGATGGATACCCCACCCCTGCCTCAGTGGGCAGTGATTGGCCTTGTGAGTCTTTGGGGGGCTGCTGTGTTCAGAAGTGACCCTGGGCCCTCAGAACCTCATGCATGCTGTGGCTTTAGAATGTACTCAGAGAGGTGTTGACTGAGCTGGGCCTGCTGCAGATGCACATACCTTCTCTGGTGTAACTCCGTGGAGATGAAAATAGTAATAGTAATAATAATAATAGTAATACTATTAACTACTGTACAAATTTTCCATGGCCACTGCAATACCACCACAAACTTTGTTCTTAAAAGAACACCCATTTATTATCTCACAATTCTGTAGGTGGATTCAGAAGTCTGGATGGAATCTACTGGACACTCTGCACATGATCCCCAAGGTTGAAATCAAGGCTGCAGCTATTTGGGCTCCTATCTGGAGATTCTGGGGGAAAATCAACTTTGAAGTTCATTCAGGATGTTGGGAAAAATCAAATTCCTTACACCTACAAGTCTGAGGCAGGCTTTCCTTTGCTGACTGTCAGCTGGGAGCTGCGATCTGCTCCTCTGGGCTTCCTGTATTCTCTCCAACATGGCTGTCTCCATCTTCAAAGCAGCAACAACTTGTGGAGTCTCTAACTTGGAATCTTTCTCTGCCAGCCAGAGCAAGCTTTCTGTTTTTAAGGGCTCATGTGATTAGATTAGGCCCACTGAGATGATCATTTTCTGTCAATGGATTAGTAACCTTAATTACATCTGCAAAATCCCTTTTGCTACAAAATGTAATATAGTCAGGGAAGTAACAATAGGGGGCAGAAAGATATGATGGAGACCAAATTCAGCTTGCTACCACTCGAGTCCATTGAGGTCACTCCATGTACTGGCCTCAAAGCCTTCAGCTTGAGCCTGCAATTGTATGTTATAAAATAAAACTATTATATATGTACATGAGTACCTTTTGTTCTCCAAAATATAAATTCTAAGAAATACTATCTGCAAAATAAACATATAAAAAGAAAGTTCAGGCCGGACGCAGTGGCTCACGCCTATAATCCCAGCACTTTGAGGGGCCGAGGTGGGCTGATCACGAGGTCAGAAGATTGATACCATCCTGGCTAACATGGTGAAACCCTGTCTCTACTAAAAATAAAAAAAATTAGCCGGGTGTGGTGGCACATGCCTGTAGTCCGAGCTACTTGAGAGGCTGAAGCAGGAGAATTGCTTGAACCAGGAGGCGGAGGTTGCAGTGAGCCGAGATTGTGCCACTGCACTCCAGCCTGGGCGACACGCAAGACTCCGTCTCAAAAACAAACAAACAAAAAAACAAATTTCAATCTATCTGACTAATTATTGAACATATTTTTATTCCTTTGCTGCTAAGGTCATCATTAGTTCTAGGCTTTAGTTAATATACCCATGCATACATACATACATTTCAGTTGATTAGGCAACTTTAAAATATATGAGTAGCTGGAGTTTGTAAAAACCATTTTTTTTTTTTTTTTTTTTTTTGAGACGGAGTCTTGCTCTGTCACCCAGGCTGGAGTGCAGTGGCGCGATCTCGGCTCACTGCAAGCTCCGCCTCCCGGGTTCACGCCATTCTCCTGCCTCAGCCTCCCGAGTAGCTGGGACTACAGGCGCCCGCCACCACGCCCAGCTAATTTTTTGTACTTTTGGTAGAGACGGGGTTTCACCGTGTTAGCCAGGATGGTCTCGATCTCCTGACCTCGTGATCCGCCCGTCTCGGCCTCCCAAAGTGCTGGGATTACAGGAGTGAGCCACCGCGCCCGGCCAAAAACCATTTTGCCACTTTTTCGTGGGAACCTAGTTCTCTTCTTACTTTTCATCGAGGAAAATATTCACATTTTATAATGCTCACCCAGTAGGCAATAAAAATTGCTGTGTGTTTCCTATTTATCCCTATCTGAGTGGGGGTCTTTATCATCATTACCTTGTCTCCACAATATACACAGAGCCACATCCAGCCACTATGGGGAAGAGTACACATGACCAACCCCACGTTCCAGAACATTGATGTGGATGCATTACTAGACAATACTTTGGCTGGCTCCTAACATCTTCTTTGGAGATATAGTGAATGTGCTCTACATGAGGGGGAAAGAGAAACATGAATTTTGGTGACCTGAAGACCACTCTGGGTGAGCGACGCAGAAGACGGGTGATTTCTGCATTTCCATCTGAGGTACCGGGTTCATCTCACTAGGGAGTGCCAGACAGTGGGCGCAGGCCAGTGGGTGCGCGCACCGTGTGCGAGCCGAAGCAGGGCGAGGCATTGCCTCACCTGGGAAGCGCAAGGGGTCAGGGAGTTCCCTTTCCGAGTCAAAGAAAGGGGTGACGGACACACCTGGAAAATCGGGTCACTCCCACCCGAATATTGCGCTTTTCAGACCAGCTTAAAAAACGGCACACCACGAGACTATATCCCACACCTGGCTCGGAGGGTCCTACGCCCACGGAGTCTCGCTGATTGCTAGCACAGCAGTCTGAGATCAAACTGCAAGGCGGCAGCGAGGCTGGGGGAGGGGCGCCCGCCATTGCCCAGGCTTGCTTAGGTAAACAAAGCAGCCAGGAAGCTCGAACTGGGTGGAGCCCACCACAGCTCAAGGAGGCCTGCCTGCCTCTGTAGGCTCCACCTCTGGGGGCAGGGCACAGACAAACAAAAAGACAGCAGTAACCTCTGCAGACTTAAATGTCCCTGTCTGACAGCTTTGAAGAGAGCAGTGGTTCTCCCAGCACATAGCTGGAGATCTGAGAACGGGCAGACCGCCTCCTCAAGTGGGTCCCTGACCCCTGACCCCTGAGCAGCCTAACTGGGAGGCACCCCCCAGCAGGGGCACACTGACACCTCACACGGCAGGGTATTCCAACAGACCTGCAGCTGAGGGTCCTGTCTGTTAGAAGGAAAACTGACAAACAGAAAGGACATCCACACCGAAAACCCATCTGTACATCACCATCATCAAAGACCAAAAGTAGATAAAACCACAAAGATGGGGAAAAAACAGAACAGAAAAACTGGAAACTCTAAAACGCAGAGCACCTCTCCTCCTCCAAAGGAACGCAGTTCCTCACCAGCAACGGAACAAAGCTGGATGGAGAATGATTTTGACGAGCTGAGAGAAGAAGGCTTCAGACGATCAAATTACTCTGAGCTACGGGAGGACATTCAAACCAAAGGCAAAGAAGTTGAAAACTTTGAAAAAAATTTAGAAGAATGTATAACTAGAATAACCAATACAGAGAAGTGCTTAAAGGAGCTGATGGAGCTGAAAACCAAGGCTCGAGAACTACGTGAAGAATGCAGAAGCCTCAGGAGCCGATGCGATCAACTGGAAGAAAGGGTATCAGCAATGGAAGATGAAATGAATGAAATGAAGCGAGAAGGGAAGTTCAGAGAAAAAAGAATAAAAAGAAATGAGCAAAGCCTCCAAGAAATATGGGACTATGTGAAAAGACGAAATCTACGTCTGATTGGTGTACCTGAAAGTGATGGGGAGAATGGAACCAAGTTGGAAAACACTCTGCAGAATATTATCCAGGAGAACTTCCCCAATCTAGCAAGGCAGGCCAACGTTCAGATTCAGGAAATACAGAGAACGCCACAAAGATACTCCTCGAGAAGAGCAACTCCAACACACATAATTGTCAGATTCACCAAAGTTGAAATGAAGGAAAAAATGTTAAGGGCAGCCAGAGAGAAAGGTTGGGTTACCCTCAAAGGGAAGCCCATCAGACTAACAGCGGATCTCTCGGCAGAAACCCTACAAGCCAGAAGAGAGTGGGGGCCAATATTCAACATTCTTAAAGAAAAGAATTTTCAACCCAGAATTTCATATCCAGCCAAACTAAGCTTCATAAGTGAAGGAGAAATAAAATACTTTACAGACAAGCAAATGCTGAGAGATTTTGTCACCATCAGGCCTGCCCTAAAAGAGCTCCTGAAGGAAGCGCTAAACATGGAAAGGAACAACCGGTACCAGCCGCTGCAAAATCATGCCAAAATGTAAAGACCATCGAGACTAGGAAGAAACTGCATCAACTAACGAGCAAAATCACCAGCTAACATCATAATGACAGGATCAAATTCACACATAACAATATTAACTTTAAATGTAAATGGACTAAATTCTCCAATTAAAAGACACAGACTGGCAAGTTGGATAAAGAGTCACAACCCATCAGTGTGCTGTATTCAGGAAACCCATCTCACGTGCAGAGACACAAATAGGCTCAAAATCAAAGGATGGAGGAAGATCTACCAAGCAAATGGAAAACAAAAAAAGGCAGGGGTTGCAATCCTAGTCTCTGATAAAACAGACTTTAAACCAACAAAGATCAAAAGAGACAAAGAAGGCCATTACATAATGGTAAAGGGATCAATTCAACAAGAGGAGCTAACTATCCTAAATATATATGCACCCAATACAGGAGCACCCAGATTCATAAAGCAAGTCCTGAGTGACCTACAAAGAGACTTAGACTCCCACACATTAATAATGGGAGACTTCAACACCCCACTGTCAACATTAGACAGATCAACGAGACAGAAAGTCAACAAGGATACCCAGGAATTGAACTCAGCTCTGCACCAAGTGGACCTAATAGACATCTACAGAACTCTCCACCCCAAATCAACAGAATATACATTTTTTTCAGCACCACACCACACCTATTCCAAAATTGACCACATAGTTGGAAGTAAAGCTCTCCTCAGCAAATGTAAAAGAACAGAAATTATAACAAACTATCTCTCAGACCACAGTGCAATCAAACTAGAACTCAGGATTAAAAATCTCACTCAAAGCCGCTCAACTACATGGAAACTGAACAACCTGCTCCTGAATGACTACTGGGTACGTAACGAAATGAAGGCAGAAATAAAGATGTTCTTTGAAACCAACGAGAACAAAGACACAACATACCAGAATCTCTGGGATGCATTCAAAGCAGTGTGTAGAGGGAAATTTATAGCACTAAATGCCCACAAGAGAAAGCAGGAAAGATCCAAAATTGACACCCTAACATCACAATTAAAAGAACTAGAAAAGCAAGAGCAAACACATTCAAAAGCTAGCAGAAGGCAAGAAATAACTAAAATCAGAGCAGAACTGAAGGAAATAGAGACACAAAAAACCCTTCAAAAAATCAATGAATCCAGGAGCTGGTTTTTTGAAAGGATCAACAAAATTGATAGACCGCTAGCAAGACTAATAAAGAAAAAAAGAGAGAAGAATCAAATAGACACAATAAAAAATGATAAAGGGGATATCTCCACCGATCCCACAGAAATACAAACTACCATCAGAGAATACTACAAACACCTCTATGCAAATAAACCAGAAAATCTAGAAGAAATGGATAAATTTCTGGACACATACACTCTCCCAAGACTAAACCAGGAAGAAGTTGAATCTCTGAATAGACCAATAACAGGAGCTGAAATTGTGGCAATAATTAATAGTTTACCAACCAAAAAGAGTCCAGGACCAGATGGATTCACAGCCGAATTCTACCAGAGGTACAAGGAGGAACTGGTACCATTCCTTCTGAAACTATTCCAATCAATAGAAAAAGAGGGAATCCTCCCTAACTCATTTTATGAGGCCAGCATCATTCTGATACCAAAGCCGGGCAGAGACACAACAAAAAAAGAGAATTTTAGGCCAATATCCTTGATGAACATTGATGCAAAAATCCTCAATAAAATACTGGCAAACCGAATCCAGCAGCACATCCAAAAGCTTATCCACCATGATCAAGTGGGCTTCATCCCTGGGATGCAAGGCTGGTTCAACATACGCAAATCAATAAATGTAATCCAGCATATAAACAGAGCCAAAGACAAAAACCACATGATTATCTCAATAGATGCAGAAAAAGCCTTTGACAAAATTCAACAACCCTTCATGCTAAAAACTCTCAATAAATTAGGTATTGATGGGACGTATTTCAAAATAATAAGAGCTATCTATGACAAACCCACAGCCAATATCATACTGAATGGGCAAAAACTGGAAACACTCCCTTTGAAAACTGGCACAAGACAGGGATGCCCTCTCTCACCGCTCCTATTCAACATAGTGTTGGAAGTTCTGGCCAGGGCAATGAGGCAGGAGAAGGAAATAAAGGGTATTCAATTAGGAAAAGAGGAAGTCAAATTGTCCCTGTTTGCAGACGACATGATTGTTTATCTAGAAAACCCCATCGTCTCAGCCCAAAATCTCCTTAAGCTGATAAGCAACTTCAGCAAAGTCTCAGGATACAAAATCAATGTACAAAAATCACAAGCATTCTTATACACCAACAACAGACAAACAGAGAGCCAAATCATGAGTGAACTCCCATTCACAATTGCTTCAAAGAGAATAAAATACCTAGGAATCCAACTTACAAGGGACGTGAAGGACCTCTTCAAGGAGAACTACAAACCACTGCTCAAGGAAATAAAAGAGGATACAAACAAATGGAAGAACATTCCATGCTCATGGGTAGGAAGAATCAATATAGTGAAAATGGCCATACTGCCCAAGGTAATTTACAGATTCAATGCCATCCCCATCAAGCTACCAATGACTTTCTTCACAGAATTGGAAAAAACTACTTTAAAGTTCATATGGAACCAAAAAAGAGCCCGCATCGCCAAGTCAATCCTAAGCCAAAAGAACAAAGCTGGAGGCATCACACTACCTGACTTCAAACTGTACTACAAGGCTACAGTAACCAAAACAGCATGGTACTGGTACCAAAACAGAGATATAGATCAATGGAACAGAACAGAGCCCTCAGAAATAATGCCGCATACCTACAACTATCTGATCTTTGACAAACCTGAGAAAAACAAGCAATGGGGAAAGGATTCCCTATTTAATAAATGGTGCTGGGAAAACTGGCTAGCCATATGTAGAAAGCTGAAACCGGATCCCTTCCTTACACCTTATACAAAAATCAATTCAAGATGGATTAAAGATTTAAACGTTAGACCTAAAACCATAAAAACCCTAGAAGAAAACCTAGGCATTACTATTCAGGACATAGGCGTGGGCAAGGACTTCATGTC
Organism: Gorilla gorilla gorilla; assembly: GCF_029281585.2. Lineage (NCBI taxonomy): Eukaryota > Metazoa > Chordata > Mammalia > Primates > Hominidae > Gorilla > Gorilla gorilla. The sequence goes on from NC_073237.2 coordinate 109,450,114, forward strand.
CAAAACACGAAAAGCAATGGCAACAAAAGACAAAATTGACAAATGGGATCTAATTAAACTAAAGAGCTTCTGCACAGCAAAAGAAACTACCATCAGAGTGAACAGGCAACCTACAACATGGGAGAAAATTTTCGCAACCTACTCATCTGACAAAGGGCTAATATCCAGAATCTACAATGAACTCAAACAAATTTACAAGAAAAAAACAAACAACCCCATCAAAAAGTGGGCGAAGGACATGAACAGACACTTCTCAAAAGAAGACATTTATGCAGCCAAAAAACACATGAAAAAATGCTCATCATCACTGGCCATCAGAGAAATGCAAATCAAAACCACTATGAGATATCATCTCACACCAGTTAGAATGGCAATCATTAAAAAGTCAGGAAACAACAGGTGCTGGAGAGGATGTGGAGAAATAGGAACACTTTTACACTGTTGGTGGGACTGTAAACTAGTTCAACCATTGAGGAAGTCAGTGTGGCGATTCCTCAGGGATCTAGAACTAGAAATACCATTTGACCCAGCCATCCCATTACTGGGTATATACCCAAAGGACTATAAATCATGCTGCTATAAAGACACATGCACACGTATGTTTATTGCGGCATTATTCACAATAGCAAAGACTTGGAACCAACCCAAATGTCCAACAATGATAGACTGGATTAAGAAAATGTAGCACATATACACCATGGAACACATATACACTATGCAGCCATAAAAAATGATGAGTTCATGTCCTTTGTAGGGACATGGATGAAACTGGAAACCATCATTCTTAGTAAACTATCGCAAGAACAAAAAACCAAACACCGCATATTCTCACTCATAGGTGGGAATTGAACAATGAGATCACATGGACACAGGAAGGGGAATATCACACTCTGGGGACTGTGGTGGGGTGGGGGGAGGGGGGAGGGATAGCACTGGGAGATATACCTAATGCTAGATGACGAGTTAGTGGGTGTGGCGCACCAGCATGGCACATGTATACATATGTAACTAACCTGCACAATGTGCACATGTACCCTAAAACTTAAAGTATAATAAAAAAAAAAAGAAAAATTGGATTATATACAATTAAAAAAAAAAAAAGACCACTCTGTAGTAGAGTCTATGCTATATGTTCACCAAGCCCAATTCACTTTCCCCTTGGACACAACAAAATATTGCATCCCTTGCAGTTAGTTGGGGCCCCATGAGTGAGTTTGCTCAATACAACATGAAGAAAAGTCATGGATGCCATGTTTGTACTTGGCTATATATATTTTCTGTATGCAATCCTCCTGTTTCTCTTCTCCATCTGTAGCAACAATGGAGACTACATGTCAAATAAAATGTAATCATTAAAAATAATTTTCTAGCATCTGCCACATTGACATATAGAACCCATTCTAGCTCATTCATAGCCCACAATAGGAACTAGGAATTATCTGTTGTATCCCAGGCAATGCTGTGAAAACTATAAGCAAGACCCCCCTTCCTGGATACATCTGGGACTCCATTGCTCCCCTCCAAGGTTTGATCAGAGAGAGTGGTAGTGAATACACTTCTATCCCATACCTTTCCTCTTCTATTTCTCTCTGCTACTGAGACTTAGCCCAAGAACCAGAATGGCTTTTAACCTGTTTTCTGATTGATAAGAACTGCCGCTATTGATATTCTTTCTTCTATGTGTGCAGTGGGGTAAGAAATAGGCGAGAGAACCATGGAAAAAAAGTAAGATTTCAAAGCACAGGAAACACATCAGGTTAAATTTCAATTTTTTTTCAGCCCAGTAAGAACAGAAATATAGTGATTAATAGTGAATCAATGGGTCTCTTATAAGCCAATGTATAAGATTTTATTCATAGGATTATAGGAATCCACTGATGGAAATAATATGACTTGTACTTTTAGACTAAATGTATATTTGGCTTTATTTTTGGCCCACACTGCCTGAAGAATTAAGTACAACATTAATGTCAGTTCCTTAAGAAGGGTCTGTAGAAATTAGATGATGACACAGAATACATGCAGTATCTCCCTTTAAACTTCCCCCAAAGTTCTAAGTCATAGGAAAAATAGCTTCTACTCTCTCAACTCTTATTGTAAGAATTCTTACTGTTACATGTAAGAATGTAAGAGACCTTGGGTCCTAGGACAATGCCTGGAAAATAAGATCATGGAAAGAACAATGGCCAGCTGAGAGTAAATTAAACCCAGAGCGGACAAGACAGGCACAGGAAGCACACCATCCCATCCAATCACTCCCTCAAAGCCAGGTACAGAACGCAGGCCTGCAGTCTCCATCAAGTGTCGTGTTTTTTTGTTATGTTTGTTCATGGAGCATACAAAACTTGAATATCTAACTACCATTTAACTCTTTATCCCATTAAAAATAAAGGGTTTTTTTGTTTTGTTTTTTGGAGATAGGGTCTCCCTCTACGCCGTCAATGTTTTTAGAGCCTTCCACGTGGTTCTGATGACACAGGCTCCAATTTGAGGAGGCTGAGGAAGGATGCTTAGACGGGGATGAGGGAGGAACTGCATTTACAGGAGGTCATAAGCATCCGAAGACAAGTCTCTATAGCAGGATATATTTATTTTCTTTTTGCTTCTAATTTTGAAATAAAACTACTTCTTTTTTTTTAAGATGGAATTTCGCTCTTATTGCCCAGGCTGGAGTGCAACAGCGCTATCTTGGCTCACTGCAACCTCCACCTCCCAGGTTCAAGCGATTCTCCTGCCTCAGCCTCCCAAGTAGCTGGGATTATGGGTGCCCGCCCCATGCTCATCTAATGTTTTTTCTATTTTCAATAGAGATGGGGTTTCACCATGTTGACCAGGCTGTTCTCCAACTCCTGAACTCAGGTGATCTACCTGCCTCGGCCTCCCAAAGTGCTTGGATTACAGGCGTGAGCCACTGTGCCCAGCCAAAATAAGACTATTTTTATGTGTATATAATAATGCATAAAAAACAAATTTTTAGGAAAAATATGCTATTTTCTTGTGTGCACATATTTTATCCTAAAGATATCTTACCCAAAATCCCAATTCAAAAATTAAATCGCTACAGAAAAACTGAAGCATTCTCCATCATTCCTGTTGAGGAAATGTTATTAATACCCATATTATCTTTGTTATTTTTAAACCATAGTATTTTGCAGAGAACCTGATTATATCCCTTAACAACTGAGAACAAAAATATTAATTTTAAATGTTTATTACACATTTCTTTTGAAATTTTCAACACAATAGTGCATTTTTAATCTGCATAATATTTTACAATGGTAGTATCTATGCACACAATAATATACACAGAAACATGTAGGAGGTGTGTGTTCACATTTTTGGAAATGGACAGAACAAAGGGGAAGAAGCCTGCACCTCAATACTCAGGGCAGAGACAGGCCCCTCTAGGGCTGCATTTGAGGTCAGCACCAACCGTGTGCAAAGCTGATCTGGGCCTGCTGCAGAAAAGAGGCTAAACTCATGTACCCCGCCTGTCCTCACTTTCCTCCTGTCCTCTGTGAAAGGGACAGGAGAATAACGGTCCCTTACCTGCCACTTGGCAGCTGTGGCCCTTGGGCAAGTAAGTCCCTTTCCTCCTCTGAGCCCACTTTCCCAAGGTACTCAGCCACAGAGAGAAGCTAGACCTGCGGGGGATGTTAAGGCTTCCTCCCAAGTGGAGAGTGGTGGACATCCATCAACACCTCCATCGGCACGGAGTTAGCTCGTTTTCCAGACCGCCATGATCTATTTCACAGCTCAGTTTAGTGGTGGAAGAACAGGACTGTGCTGGGGCTCCTGGCTAGACCCCAGCTCTGCCTTTTGCTGCAAGCAAGGCCTTGGCCAGGACACAGCCCCTGTGTCCCCAAGTTTTCTCCTCTGTCATATGGGAATGATCCGATAGGGTTATAGGGATGATTAGACTGAACAACAGCAAGGGTATAAAATTGTGCCCAGCATAAGCAATCAGTGGTGTAATAGGTCAGGAGAAGGTGACCTGCAGGGCTCAGCAGTGATCGGGAGAGGTGATCACAATCAGCAACTGGAGAGAGAGAGCCTCCAGGTCTTGGGAAACACTGCGTTTCGACACAGGCGGTTTCACAGCATATTCAATTTCAGACACCATACACACCACATGCTTAGGATACCCGGACTTTATGTTGGTGTATTATTCTTTTCAGAAAGCATTTTAGTTTTAGTTTAGGTTTTGTTTTAAAGCAGGACCTGAGAATTAGAAGACAATCCTGGGAAACCTTCAGGCCTCTGCAGGCTGAGATGGGGCCCAGGACTGTATCTCTGAGGAGGAAAGAGGAACCCATTGAATTTTGGGGAGTACAGGGAGCAGAGAGAAATTGCACTGGGTGTGCGTGTGCGTGCGTGCCTGTGTGTATGTGCGTACACAAACAGAGGGGCTGGAGGAGGAAATCAGCAAGGCCCAGAGAAGGGTAGAGGATCTCGAGGCCCGAAGGGCTGGTACCGCACTTGGCTGGATGGCAGCACAGTGGCCTGAGGTTCATGGGTCATTTTTGCCCCCTCTCCATGCTCACGGACCCTTCATGACTGTCCACAGCTCTGAGATGTGGGCCTTGCCAGCTAGAACCAGGCATGCTCTCTGCCCATTTCTGAGGCAGTCGTTGGGACTGTGGGGCCGTGGACCCCACCAGGCTGGCCTGTCCCCGGACACTCAGGATGCACTTCGGCCTCCTGGCTCCTGCAGGCACCTGCACGAGCCTCCTTTTGAAGGTAATTTCAGGAGTTGTTACAGCAACACCTGTGAACTGAGGCGGACGACAGGGCCACCACAGAGGTGGCACTGTGTGCAGGGAGGGGAGAGGGGAGCCACCTCTAGCTTTGCTTCCTGTGCCCCCAGGGAGTTGCCACTCATAGTGGGCTCCACCCTCCCCCCACCAACATGTTCCCTATCATCCTCCAACAGCCACTGCCACCGTGCCCAGGGCCATCCGCACCGCTGAGTCCTGCACAGACCAGGGACCATCGGTCACCCCATCACTTTGAGTTTCCTTCTGCCTGGGCCACATCCAGATTCTGGGATGGTTTCCACACTCAGCCTCACTTTGCCTTTGACGCGCTATGGCCTAAATGTCAGTGTCTCCCAAATTTGTATGTTGAAGCCTAATTCCCAATGGGGTAGAATGAACAGGTGGGGCCTTTGGGAATGCCCTGAAACCAGACAGACTTTCTGAATAATCCCCTCCTGAAGGAAGGTAGTGCTCTCATCAAGCAGGCTCCAGCGACCTCCCTTGTCCCCTTCGGCCACATGAGGACACAGCTAGAGGCACTGCCCTAAGGAATGGGTCCTCACCAGGCACTGAATCCTCAGGCATCTTGATCTTGGACTTCTCAGCCTTCAGAACTTTGACGACATATTTCAGGCGTCAGTAACTCCCCAGGCTAATGCACTTTGTTAGAGGAGTCCACCGGACTAGGACGGGCCCCCTCCCTTCTCACCTGACATCACATCCTCCCAGGATCCGCCCCTCACAAACTCACGCGTTGCGGGAATTCCTCGGGTGAAGGGGCCAGGAGAGGCCCCTGTAAACTGCTCACAGGCAATCAGAGGTCCCTTAGAATGGGGAGGACAGCAAGCACGACAGGAATCTATCAACAATGCACGACACACAGGACCCCAGCAGACCCTCACAGAAAAGGACCAAAGAGGGGAGGCAGGAGAGGGGACCCCCCACCACAGAGTGACAGCCTCCCACCCAGAACAGGGCAGTGGCAGAAGACGCAGGGAGAAGAGCCAACAAGAAGAAAGTGAGCAAGAAGATACATTCATCAAAGCCCAGAGTGGTTCCTGCTGTGTGCAGAGCCCAGGAACACCAGAAATCAGAGCTGCGTCTATGGTCCAAAGGGACGAGTCAGTCATTGACCACATCCTACATCACAAAACAGGGGACTTTTCTAGAGTGAAGGCAAGGAGAGAACCTATTCACCACCCAAGAATGTATTCACCACCGAGGTGGGGAGCAAATATACAAGATTGGCGGGACTGCCAGGCCCTGCCTTTTCTCACAGAGGAAGAGGATGAAGCCGCATTCTGCAGGCTCTAGCAGGCTCTGAAGTTGGGGGCTGTGATCAAGAATAGGAAGGTCACACTCAGAGTTGGAAAGGCCCAGAAAGCTAGGAAGTCCCCCCGTCAGCTACTGTGCCCCAGGCCACCCCTGTCCACCCACCCCAGTGCCTCCTGTCCCAGGGAGAAGAGTCTCTGGGTCCAGGACCCGAGGTCTGCAGAGACTCAGGAGACACAGAGTCCTGGGGTTCGCCACAAGCTTCATCCGAGGGTAAAATGCAAACCAGCATGAGGCATTGGATTCAGGGTCCTCCTGCACTGAGAAGAGGAAGGACAAGAAGAGCCATGGCCAAAGCAGGGGGAGTCAGGATGAGGCAGAGGCCCAGCTGCAGGCAGAGCCACCTCTGTGGTCCTAACCCGGGGATGCCAGGTTCCTCCGGCCACCCCCTCCCCATACTCCCCAGCTGGCTTGGGAGGAGGCTTGCCATCACTATCCCGAAATTCTGCTCCAACACTACGCATATAGAGCTTCTGACTCTCTAGAAGCAACGTCTGCATACACCAGGACAACTTGAATGACCCCCACCTAGCACGGCTCTCTAGTGACGCCCTCTGTCTGGCATCAGCTGGACTTCTGTGTCTCTTCTATCAGCCATGCTGGCTGCTGTCAAGGCAGTGCTTGGGTTTAAGGGATCCCAGGACTTTGTGCTCAGAGCGTGCAGGGCTCCACCTCACCCTTCCTGAGCGCCTGCCTGGGCTGCCCACACACACCTGCACTGGGGAGGGGCAGAGGCGGCCACACCCACCCACATCTAACCCTTCCTCTGGGCCAGCTGTTCACAGGCCAATAACTCCAAAATGCCACCCGTTCTTCATACATTTCCAAAAGAAGGAATGAAGAATACGGTGGCACGTTCACAAGCCTTTTTCTTCTGGAGGAAAAACAAAACTTTGACCAATGACACAGATAAACCAAATGTCTGCCCTGCTCCCTGACAATCCTTCACTTTCTGCAACCACGTGCAGAGGTGGGTACGGACAAGGCCACTGAGGCTCCTATGAAAATAAACCTCTCAGTCACCTTGAAAGATGGAGACATGCCATGGAGCTTCCTATTTCACCAAATGTGGAGGGGACGTTTTGGTGTGGCAGATCCTGCATTCCGAGAGTAAAGAAGAAACAGGACCCACTGCTGGGACCCAGGGCCAGCAGCCCCAGGAGTCCCTGGGCATTCAGCTGGAGGTGGCTCCCACTGCATTACCACCCACGGTGCAGCAGCCCCCCTGTTCTTCCCTTCTGTCCATCAGGACCCATGGAACTGGGCACCTGGCTCTGGGGTAGGGAGAGCACACAGGAGGCCTGGCTCCTCCTCACCCCTGACTCTACAGAATTGAGTCTCAACTCAAGTCCCACATACAGGCCTTGGCTTTCTTTCCTGTTCCAACCCCAGAGAGGGCACCGATGCCCAGAGTGAGGGGACGGTTACTTGACCTCCAGGTGTGGAGCATCCCTGGCCAGCTGCTGGGAACCCCGCAGACCGAGGGTGTGGCTGGTACAGGGGGAAAGTGAGATCCTCTCCTCCTCTCTCCTGCCAAGAGGGGGCCAAGGAGAGAAGGGCCAGGGAAAGGTCCACTAACAAAACTGAGTGGGGAGGAGGGGTGACAGTCACAGCTTTCTACACGGAATCCTGCATGCCACAGGAAGTGTCCCCACCTGCTTCCATGCTGGGAACACAGTATTAGACCTCGGCACGAGCCACATGTCCCTGCCCACCCCTCGCCCAGAGGGGGATCAGGAACAGGAAGGAGTTTCCAGTGCCATGGACAAGCCCTGGGTGAGCACAGGATGGGGGGTCCTGCTGTGGTGGGTCCTGGGCTGACCGGAGCAGGCCCTAGAAGCAGGCGAGGTGCTGTGCAGTCTGCAGCGTAACTCTGAACTTGACAGTGAGGTCTCCCCGCTGAGTGCATACCTTGAGGAAGGGAAGCATCTTTCCATGGAGTCTGCCCCATTGCCTGCCAGTGGCATTCGTGCCCATCTAGAGGACCAGCCGCCGCCCCTGCTGGCTGCCAATGTCCTTTCAGGCAAACACGGCACCTTGAGAAAATGAGGCAGACAGTGAGGGAAGGGTTTGAGTAGGAAAGTCACCAGCTGGTACTGACAAGGACACTGAGGGAACAGTGGTTCCATCTGAGCAGAAGTGTGTGCCAGGGCTTCTCTTGGAGCACAAAGACAATGCTGCAGGGATGGCTTCTGGCCTGGAAACTCCCTTTTTGGAAAGTGACCTGTGGCTCCAGGTAGCTGTTCTGTGTGCGACGGTGCTGAATCTTGTCCTTGTCCTTGGTGGGACCCCCTGTGCTCAGGGTGGAGGAGCTCTCTGTGACCTCCCTGGACCAGGTAGCGCCACGGGAGATCCCCTTCAGGCACTCTTGCACACAGGTCTGCCCCGCCATCTGCAGGAAGCGTGCGGTGTTCCCGGCTCTCCTTAGACACTCTCAGCCGCTGAAGTCACTCGCCAAGCATCCAAGGGAGGCTTCTCCCTGCACCTCTGGGTCATGTGGTCAAGGCCAATGCAGGGCAGAGGAGTGACCGCTGGAAAAGAAGAGCCCAGATGAAGTGCAGTCACCTACCTGAGGCCGGGCTCCCCTGGAAGTCCCCATGAAGTAAGTCTAGGAAGAAACCACCAGAGCCACTGAGGGCCCCTAGATACCCAGTGGGGAGGGAAAGGGCAGTGCGGCTCATCTTCATGGAGCGATTGCTACAGTGCTGGGATTTCATCACGCCTGCTAGCTTCATTAGTTACTATTCCCATGAAAAAGTAACATAGTAATGCAACATTTTATTTTATTTTATTTTGTTATTTTTTTTTTTTGGACGGAATCTTTCTGTGTTGCCCAGGCTGGAGTGCAGTGGCAAGATCTCGGCTCACTGCAACCTCCACCTCCCAGGTTCAAATAATTCTCCTGCCTCAGCCTCCCCAGTAGCTGGGATTACAGGCACCCGCCACCATACCTGACTAATTTTTGTATTTTTAGTAGAGACGGGGTTTCACCAGGTTGGCCAGGCTGATCTTGAACCCCTGACCTCAGATGATCTGCCCGCCTTGCCCTCCAAAAGTGCTGAGATTACAGGCGTGAGGCACCATGCCCGGCCTTAATGCAACATTTTAAAAATCAAAATTCATGCTAAATATTCCATTGTGAGCAAAATATCCACATTTTAAATCAAGCCATGGTCAGATCCTGTAACTGCAACACTCTGAGAGTTGTACAAGCGTTGGGCACGATGGGAAACTAAATTTTGGCAAATTCCATTCAACCTATAAAGTTGTCACCAAAGAAAAGGAAAAGTACTCACTTGCGGAATGTTCCAGACAGCTCCCAGGCGCACTGCACTGCCAGAGATGGGGGATCTGCTCCCCGAGGACTGGGGCTTTTCCAATGAAGGCCATTTTCCAGTTTCGTCTAAAAGCACAGAAGGACTTCGTGAAATGTTTGGCTTCTTCCTAAGGGAAGGAGGTGCCTACAGCGTTGCCATCACTGCTGCTGGCCACAGGAAGATGCGTACATATCGTCCCGCCCTAAGATCGTGTTTTGAAAGTGGGCGACTTTGGAAATTAACTGAGGCTGTAACCGCAGAGCTGACGGGATGGGGGAGCTGTTCTGATGAGTCTCCAGAGCGGCCCGGTGACCGCAGGAGCTCTGAGTCATCAAAGACCGGGGCCAGGGAGCCTGGAAGAGGAAGGGCCCGCTGCTCCCGGGCCACCCCGGGACACATGAGTTAGGGGCAAAATTTAATGCCGCAACAAAGCGACTCATTTTTTTGGAACTGAGGCTGTTCCAGAACTTCTTACTCACTCTCGGCGCCGCCCCCGCGCTTCCAGGCCCCGGACCCGCCGCAAACACCGCTGGGCTTGGACTCAAACCGCGGTCCGGTCCCACCCGGTCTGGTCCAGTCCCGTTGGAGGCGGCGGTTGGGTTCAGCGCCAGGCGCGCGCCCTCTGCTGGCCGTTGGGAAGCGGCGAGGGAAGCGCTGAGCTCGCGGCCGAGCGGTGGTCGCTCGCCCCCTCGCGGGCTCTCCCGGAATCGCTGACATTCTCCGTCCCTTGCTCTCTGCTCCTGGCTGGGGATGCTCCATTTACATGGATTGGAATAGACCTAAGCACCACAATTACAAAATCAGTTATACGTTAATCAAAGCCTCAAAACACCAGGTAACCCATTTTCTAAATCACTGTTTGGGAGACAGCCAAACAGGTGAGTCACCTGATGAGAAATACCTGCCCCAACCTCTTACATGAAAGAAAAATTTGTAATACAATCAAGCTACTGGTCACTGTTTATTTTTATAATACCTACCAGTTTTAACAAAATACTATTCTGAAGAGTCACAAGATAAGTTCAAACAAAAGAACAGCAAATGCCATTTTATATCATTGTAATAGATCAAAGAATATTACAAATAGTATTCATTCAAGGAATACAAATTTTCTTCTCTCTAAACATTTTTGTAACTCATAATGTACAAGATATTGTCAAAATAATTCCATGATTTTGGTACTAATATTTGCCAACCGGGGCAAAAGAGTTGATATTTCTTTTTGAGCTGGGCAAACAATCTGTATAATTGATTAGAAAGAGCCACAAGTTTAACTTCCTCTACAGTTTTCCTGTGGGAAACGTCACATGAAGGGAAATAAAACCATATTTTCATGTAATGTAATTTTTTTTAAGATGGGGTCTTGTTATGTTACCCAGGCTGGTCTCTAACGTTGGCCTCAAGGGATCCTTCTCCCTCAGCCTCTCACCTCTCTCACCTCCAGCCTCCCAAATGCTAGGATTACAGGCGTGATACATCGCACCTGGTGGAAGAAGAGCACTTCAATTTCACCCCTAAAAACCTCCCAGGCAAAGACTGTATTTCTTTGCCTTCAGATGGGGGCAAATTTTCAGAAGAACCTTTAGACAGCGATTCCCAAACAGGACAAAGTAGATTTTCTGCTTTCATCTTCCTGATAGTGATCAAGGCTGGAGGGTAGTAGTTTCTCCAGGAGATCTTATCTCACGCACCACCATGGCCCTCCATGTCCAGCTGGTTGAAGCCTGCAGAATGTGGTGGTGGGAACAGGAGTCTTGGGTCTTCTGGATTTTGAGACTATGTCCTGTTTCCCAAGAGAACTAGGAGCAGGTCTTTGTATTCAGGCCTAAGAGGAGATACTATTCAGATATCTCAAATGCATGAAGATGTCCTTACTTTTAAGCCATGGCTCCAAGGCGTATCCCAGGAAAGGGAGCAGGCAAGGCTGGAGCAGAGCGTCCCCAGCCAGGAGCAGAGAGCAAGGGACGGAGAATGTCAGCGATTCCGGGAGAGCCCGCGAGGGGGCGAGCGACCACCGCTCGGCCGCGAGCTCAGCGCTTCCCTCGCCGCTTCCCAACGGCCAGCAGAGGGCGCGCGCCTGGCGCTGAACCCAACCGCCGCCTCCAACGGGACTGGACCAGACCGGGTGGGACCGGACCGCGGTTTGAGTCCAAGCCCAGCGGTGTTTGCGGCGGGTCCGGGGCCTGGAAGCGCGGGGGCGGCGCCGAGAGTGAGTAAGAAGTTCTGGAACAGCCTCAGTTCCAAAAAAATGAGTCGCTTTGTTGCGGCATTAAATTTTGCCCCTAACTCATGTGTCCCGGGGTGGCCCGGGAGCAGCGGGCCCTTCCTCTTCCAGGCTCCCTGGCCCCGGTCTTTGATGACTCAGAGCTCCTGCGGTCACCGGGCCGCTCTGGAGACTCATCAGAACAGCTCCCCCATCCCGTCAGCTCTGCGGTTACAGCCTCAGTTAATTTCCAAAGTCGCCCACTTTCAAAACACGATCTTAGGGCGGGACGATATGTACGCATCTTCCTGTGGCCAGCAGCAGTGATGGCAACGCTGTAGGCACCTCCTTCCCTTAGGAAGAAGCCAAACATTTCACGAAGTCCTTCTGTGCTTTTAGACGAAACTGGAAAATGGCCTTCATTGGAAAAGCCCCAGTCCTCGGGGAGCAGATCCCCCATCTCTGGCAGTGCAGTGCGCCTGGGAGCTGTCTGGAACATTCCGCAAGTGAGTACTTTTCCTTTTCTTTGGTGACAACTTTATAGGTTGAATGGAATTTGCCAAAATTTAGTTTCCCATCGTGCCCAACGCTTGTACAACTCTCAGAGTGTTGCAGTTACAGGATCTGACCATGGCTTGATTTAAAATGTGGATATTTTGCTCACAATGGAATATTTAGCATGAATTTTGATTTTTAAAATGTTGCATTAAGGCCGGGCATGGTGCCTCACGCCTGTAATCTCAGCACTTTTGGAGGGCAAGGCGGGCAGATCATCTGAGGTCAGGGGTTCAAGATCAGCCTGGCCAACCTGGTGAAACCCCGTCTCTACTAAAAATACAAAAATTAGTCAGGTATGGTGGCGGGTGCCTGTAATCCCAGCTACTGGGGAGGCTGAGGCAGGAGAATTATTTGAACCTGGGAGGTGGAGGTTGCAGTGAGCCGAGATCTTGCCACTGCACTCCAGCCTGGGCAACACAGAAAGATTCCGTCCAAAAAAAAAAAAATAACAAAATAAAATAAAATGTTGCATTACTATGTTACTTTTTCATGGGAATAGTAACTAATGAAGCTAGCAGGCGTGATGAAATCCCAGCACTGTAGCAATCGCTCCATGAAGATGAGCCGCACTGCCCTTTCCCTCCCCACTGGGTATCTAGGGGCCCTCAGTGGCTCTGGTGGTTTCTTCCTAGACTTACTTCATGGGGACTTCCAGGGGAGCCCGGCCTCAGGTAGGTGACTGCACTTCATCTGGGCTCTTCTTTTCCAGCGGTCACTCCTCTGCCCTGCATTGGCCTTGACCACATGACCCAGAGGTGCAGGGAGAAGCCTCCCTTGGATGCTTGGCGAGTGACTTCAGCGGCTGAGAGTGTCTAAGGAGAGCCGGGAACACCGCACGCTTCCTGCAGATGGCGGGGCAGACCTGTGTGCAAGAGTGCCTGAAGGGGATCTCCCGTGGCGCTACCTGGTCCAGGGAGGTCACAGAGAGCTCCTCCACCCTGAGCACAGGGGGTCCCACCAAGGACAAGGACAAGATTCAGCACCGTCGCACACAGAACAGCTACCTGGAGCCACAGGTCACTTTCCAAAAAGGGAGTTTCCAGGCCAGAAGCCATCCCTGCAGCATTGTCTTTGTGCTCCAAGAGAAGCCCTGGCACACACTTCTGCTCAGATGGAACCACTGTTCCCTCAGTGTCCTTGTCAGTACCAGCTGGTGACTTTCCTACTCAAACCCTTCCCTCACTGTCTGCCTCATTTTCTCAAGGTGCCGTGTTTGCCTGAAAGGACATTGGCAGCCAGCAGGGGCGGCGGCTGGTCCTCTAGATGGGCACGAATGCCACTGGCAGGCAATGGGGCAGACTCCATGGAAAGATGCTTCCCTTCCTCAAGGTATGCACTCAGCGGGGAGACCTCACTGTCAAGTTCAGAGTTACGCTGCAGACTGCACAGCACCTCGCCTGCTTCTAGGGCCTGCTCCGGTCAGCCCAGGACCCACCACAGCAGGACCCCCCATCCTGTGCTCACCCAGGGCTTGTCCATGGCACTGGAAACTCCTTCCTGTTCCTGATCCCCCTCTGGGCGAGGGGTGGGCAGGGACATGTGGCTCGTGCCGAGGTCTAATACTGTGTTCCCAGCATGGAAGCAGGTGGGGACACTTCCTGTGGCATGCAGGATTCCGTGTAGAAAGCTGTGACTGTCACCCCTCCTCCCCACTCAGTTTTGTTAGTGGACCTTTCCCTGGCCCTTCTCTCCTTGGCCCCCTCTTGGCAGGAGAGAGGAGGAGAGGATCTCACTTTCCCCCTGTACCAGCCACACCCTCGGTCTGCGGGGTTCCCAGCAGCTGGCCAGGGATGCTCCACACCTGGAGGTCAAGTAACCGTCCCCTCACTCTGGGCATCGGTGCCCTCTCTGGGGTTGGAACAGGAAAGAAAGCCAAGGCCTGTATGTGGGACTTGAGTTGAGACTCAATTCTGTAGAGTCAGGGGTGAGGAGGAGCCAGGCCTCCTGTGTGCTCTCCCTACCCCAGAGCCAGGTGCCCAGTTCCATGGGTCCTGATGGACAGAAGGGAAGAACAGGGGGGCTGCTGCACCGTGGGTGGTAATGCAGTGGGAGCCACCTCCAGCTGAATGCCCAGGGACTCCTGGGGCTGCTGGCCCTGGGTCCCAGCAGTGGGTCCTGTTTCTTCTTTACTCTCGGAATGCAGGATCTGCCACACCAAAACGTCCCCTCCACATTTGGTGAAATAGGAAGCTCCATGGCATGTCTCCATCTTTCAAGGTGACTGAGAGGTTTATTTTCATAGGAGCCTCAGTGGCCTTGTCCGTACCCACCTCTGCACGTGGTTGCAGAAAGTGAAGGATTGTCAGGGAGCAGGGCAGACATTTGGTTTATCTGTGTCATTGGTCAAAGTTTTGTTTTTCCTCCAGAAGAAAAAGGCTTGTGAACGTGCCACCGTATTCTTCATTCCTTCTTTTGGAAATGTATGAAGAACGGGTGGCATTTTGGAGTTATTGGCCTGTGAACAGCTGGCCCAGAGGAAGGGTTAGATGTGGGTGGGTGTGGCCGCCTCTGCCCCTCCCCAGTGCAGGTGTGTGTGGGCAGCCCAGGCAGGCGCTCAGGAAGGGTGAGGTGGAGCCCTGCACGCTCTGAGCACAAAGTCCTGGGATCCCTTAAACCCAAGCACTGCCTTGACAGCAGCCAGCATGGCTGATAGAAGAGACACAGAAGTCCAGCTGATGCCAGACAGAGGGCGTCACTAGAGAGCCGTGCTAGGTGGGGGTCATTCAAGTTGTCCTGGTGTATGCAGACGTTGCTTCTAGAGAGTCAGAAGCTCTATATGCGTAGTGTTGGAGCAGAATTTCGGGATAGTGATGGCAAGCCTCCTCCCAAGCCAGCTGGGGAGTATGGGGAGGGGGTGGCCGGAGGAACCTGGCATCCCCGGGTTAGGACCACAGAGGTGGCTCTGCCTGCAGCTGGGCCTCTGCCTCATCCTGACTCCCCCTGCTTTGGCCATGGCTCTTCTTGTCCTTCCTCTTCTCAGTGCAGGAGGACCCTGAATCCAATGCCTCATGCTGGTTTGCATTTTACCCTCGGATGAAGCTTGTGGCGAACCCCAGGACTCTGTGTCTCCTGAGTCTCTGCAGACCTCGGGTCCTGGACCCAGAGACTCTTCTCCCTGGGACAGGAGGCACTGGGGTGGGTGGACAGGGGTGGCCTGGGGCACAGTAGCTGACGGGGGGACTTCCTAGCTTTCTGGGCCTTTCCAACTCTGAGTGTGACCTTCCTATTCTTGATCACAGCCCCCAACTTCAGAGCCTGCTAGAGCCTGCAGAATGCGGCTTCATCCTCTTCCTCTGTGAGAAAAGGCAGGGCCTGGCAGTCCCGCCAATCTTGTATATTTGCTCCCCACCTCGGTGGTGAATACATTCTTGGGTGGTGAATAGGTTCTCTCCTTGCCTTCACTCTAGAAAAGTCCCCTGTTTTGTGATGTAGGATGTGGTCAATGACTGACTCGTCCCTTTGGACCATAGACGCAGCTCTGATTTCTGGTGTTCCTGGGCTCTGCACACAGCAGGAACCACTCTGGGCTTTGATGAATGTATCTTCTTGCTCACTTTCTTCTTGTTGGCTCTTCTCCCTGCGTCTTCTGCCACTGCCCTGTTCTGGGTGGGAGGCTGTCACTCTGTGGTGGGGGGTCCCCTCTCCTGCCTCCCCTCTTTGGTCCTTTTCTGTGAGGGTCTGCTGGGGTCCTGTGTGTCGTGCATTGTTGATAGATTCCTGTCGTGCTTGCTGTCCTCCCCATTCTAAGGGACCTCTGATTGCCTGTGAGCAGTTTACAGGGGCCTCTCCTGGCCCCTTCACCCGAGGAATTCCCGCAACGCGTGAGTTTGTGAGGGGCGGATCCTGGGAGGATGTGATGTCAGGTGAGAAGGGAGGGGGCCCGTCCTAGTCCGGTGGACTCCTCTAACAAAGTGCATTAGCCTGGGGAGTTACTGACGCCTGAAATATGTCATCAAAGTTCTGAAGGCTGAGAAGTCCAAGATCAAGATGCCTGAGGATTCAGTGCCTGGTGAGGACCCATTCCTTAGGGCAGTGCCTCTAGCTGTGTCCTCATGTGGCCGAAGGGGACAAGGGAGGTCGCTGGAGCCTGCTTGATGAGAGCACTACCTTCCTTCAGGAGGGGATTATTCAGAAAGTCTGTCTGGTTTCAGGGCATTCCCAAAGGCCCCACCTGTTCATTCTACCCCATTGGGAATTAGGCTTCAACATACAAATTTGGGAGACACTGACATTTAGGCCATAGCGCGTCAAAGGCAAAGTGAGGCTGAGTGTGGAAACCATCCCAGAATCTGGATGTGGCCCAGGCAGAAGGAAACTCAAAGTGATGGGGTGACCGATGGTCCCTGGTCTGTGCAGGACTCAGCAGTGCGGATGGCCCTGGGCACGGTGGCAGTGGCTGTTGGAGGATGATAGGGAACATGTTGGTGGGGGGAGGGTGGAGCCCACTATGAGTGGCAACTCCCTGGGGGCACAGGAAGCAAAGCTAGAGGTGGCTCCCCTCTCCCCTCCCTGCACACAGTGCCACCTCTGTGGTGGCCCTGTCGTCCGCCTCAGTTCACAGGTGTTGCTGTAACAACTCCTGAAATTACCTTCAAAAGGAGGCTCGTGCAGGTGCCTGCAGGAGCCAGGAGGCCGAAGTGCATCCTGAGTGTCCGGGGACAGGCCAGCCTGGTGGGGTCCACGGCCCCACAGTCCCAACGACTGCCTCAGAAATGGGCAGAGAGCATGCCTGGTTCTAGCTGGCAAGGCCCACATCTCAGAGCTGTGGACAGTCATGAAGGGTCCGTGAGCATGGAGAGGGGGCAAAAATGACCCATGAACCTCAGGCCACTGTGCTGCCATCCAGCCAAGTGCGGTACCAGCCCTTCGGGCCTCGAGATCCTCTACCCTTCTCTGGGCCTTGCTGATTTCCTCCTCCAGCCCCTCTGTTTGTGTACGCACATACACACAGGCACGCACGCACACGCACACCCAGTGCAATTTCTCTCTGCTCCCTGTACTCCCCAAAATTCAATGGGTTCCTCTTTCCTCCTCAGAGATACAGTCCTGGGCCCCATCTCAGCCTGCAGAGGCCTGAAGGTTTCCCAGGATTGTCTTCTAATTCTCAGGTCCTGCTTTAAAACAAAACCTAAACTAAAACTAAAATGCTTTCTGAAAAGAATAATACACCAACATAAAGTCCGGGTATCCTAAGCATGTGGTGTGTATGGTGTCTGAAATTGAATATGCTGTGAAACCGCCTGTGTCGAAACGCAGTGTTTCCCAAGACCTGGAGGCTCTCTCTCTCCAGTTGCTGATTGTGATCACCTCTCCCGATCACTGCTGAGCCCTGCAGGTCACCTTCTCCTGACCTATTACACCACTGATTGCTTATGCTGGGCACAATTTTATACCCTTGCTGTTGTTCAGTCTAATCATCCCTATAACCCTATCGGATCATTCCCATATGACAGAGGAGAAAACTTGGGGACACAGGGGCTGTGTCCTGGCCAAGGCCTTGCTTGCAGCAAAAGGCAGAGCTGGGGTCTAGCCAGGAGCCCCAGCACAGTCCTGTTCTTCCACCACTAAACTGAGCTGTGAAATAGATCATGGCGGTCTGGAAAACGAGCTAACTCCGTGCCGATGGAGGTGTTGATGGATGTCCACCACTCTCCACTTGGGAGGAAGCCTTAACATCCCCCGCAGGTCTAGCTTCTCTCTGTGGCTGAGTACCTTGGGAAAGTGGGCTCAGAGGAGGAAAGGGACTTACTTGCCCAAGGGCCACAGCTGCCAAGTGGCAGGTAAGGGACCGTTATTCTCCTGTCCCTTTCACAGAGGACAGGAGGAAAGTGAGGACAGGCGGGGTACATGAGTTTAGCCTCTTTTCTGCAGCAGGCCCAGATCAGCTTTGCACACGGTTGGTGCTGACCTCAAATGCAGCCCTAGAGGGGCCTGTCTCTGCCCTGAGTATTGAGGTGCAGGCTTCTTCCCCTTTGTTCTGTCCATTTCCAAAAATGTGAACACACACCTCCTACATGTTTATATTATTGTGTGCATAGATACTACCATTGTAACATTTTTTGCAGATTAAAAATGCACTATTGTATTGAAAATTTCAAAGGAAATGTGTAATAAAACATTTAAAATTAATATTTGTGTTTTTATTGTCAATGGATATAATCAAATTCTCTGTAAAATATTATGATTTAAAAAGTAATATGAGCCAGGCGTGGTGCCTCACACCTGTAATCCCAACACTTTGGGAGGTGGAGGCGTTTGGATCACCTGAGGTCAGGAGCTCAAGACCAGCCTGGTCAATATGGTGAAACCCCCGTCTCTACTAAAAATACAAAAAAATTAGCCAGGCCTGATGGCAGGTTTCTGTAATCCCAACTACTCAGGCAGCTGAGGTAGGAGAAACGCTTGAACCCAGAAGGCGGAGGTTGTGGTGCGCCGAGATTATGCCATTGCACTCTAGCCTAGGCAACAAGAGTGAAATTCCGTCTCCAAACACACATATACACACACACACACACACAAACAAAAAATAAAAGGTAATATGGAGATTAATAATGTTTCCTCGACAGGAATGATGGCGAATGCTTCAGTTTTCCTCTAGGCATTTAATTTTTGAATTTCCGCCTTGGGTAAGATATTCTTGGAATAAAGTGTGTGCACACTGGAAAATGGGCTGATTTTTTCTAAAACTAATATGACTATACCCACACAAAAGTGATTTTATTTTGAATTTAAAAGATAAAACAAGAAGTATGTCCTGCTCTAGAGAACTGTGTCAGGTGCTTTCACCGGCTGTAAAGGCAGTTCCTTCCCTCCTTCACCTGAGGATCCTTCCTCGGCCTCCTCAAATCTGAGTCTGCATCATCAGAACCACCTAGGGGGCTTGTGGAAACACGGATCACATGGCCCTCCCCAAGGGTTTCTGAGCGAGCAGGTCTGATGCAGCTGAGTAGTTGCTTTTTCTTTTCTTTTCTTTTCTTTTTTTTTTTTTTTTTTTTTTTGAGATAGAGTCTCGCTCTTGCTTTTGTCGCCAGGCTAGAAAGTGGTGCAATCTCGGCTCACTGCAACCTCTGCCTCCTGGGTTCAAGTGATTCTCCTGCCTCAGCCTCCCAAGTAGCTGGGATTACAGGCACCCGTCACCAGGCCCAGCTAATTTTTTTTTTTTTGTATTTTTAGTAAAGATGGGGTTTCACCATGTTGGCCAGTCTGGCCTCGAACTCCGGACCTCAGGTGATCTGCCTGCCTCAGCCTCCCAAAGTGGAGTAGTTGCATTTTAACCAATTCCAGGCAATGCTGATGCTGTAGGTGCTGTATCCACACATGTGAGCCGCTCGCCCACTTGGTAGAACTGGAAAGCCAGGTGGGGCACCATGGTTCATGCCAGTAATCCCAGCACTTTGGGAGGCTGAGGCAGGAAGATCCCTTTAGACCAGGGGTTCAACACTAGCCTGGGCAACATAGCAAGACCTCATTTCTGCACAATAATTTTTAAAATTAGGCAGGTATGGTGGCGTGTGCCTGTCTAGCTATTCAGGAAGGAGGCTGAGGTGGGAGGATCACTTGAGACCAGGAGGTCAAGGCTACAACGAGCTATGATTGTGCCACTGCACTCCAGCCTGAAGGACAGAACAAGACCATTAAAAAAAACAAAAGCTAAAGGCATAATTTTCTTGGGGTTCCTCATCTCATGTGTTCCTTTTAAGACCTGGAAGAAGGAAGCATCTTACGTAGGAGATGTTTGCCAAGAACAGTTTGTTGTTGTTTACTCACTGCACAGTGGCACAGATAAGATGGCCTTTTTTCTACTTACAGAAGCTGTATGTAGAGGCCATTTTAAGACAACAACAAACCCAGACGCTCCCCTATCAATTTAAAGACCATTTTTAAGGACTTTTAAGGAAAATAGTCAAAAGCTTTTTTTTTTCTAGAAGAGTTTCTGGTGCTCATGCAGGTGGTTGAGTGAGGTCAACATGCAACCATAGCAACAGTGATGGAGCAGAATATTGTGGACACAAAGTAAACCACAGCCCTGAAAGGCGATTTCAGAGTGAATGATATATAACGGTCCAATAATTTTGTGGGAAGTATAGATGCTTGGCAAAGGGAAAGATGTTGCAGGTCATAGTAGCTATACAGATGGTCCCCAATTTACCATGGTTCTACTTAATGATTTTTTTTTTAGACACAGTCTTGCTCTATTGTTGAGGCTGGAGTGCAGTGGCACTATCTCAGCTCACTGCAACCTCTGCCTCCCGGGTTCAAGCGATTCCCATGCCTCAGCCTCCGGAGTAGCTGAGATTACAGGTGTGCACCACGAAGCCCCGCTAATTTTTTTCTTTCTTTTTTTTTTCAGTAGACATGGGGTTTCACAATGTTGGTCAGGCTGGTCTGGAACTCCTGACTTCAGATGATCCACCTGTCTCAGCCTCCCAAAGTGTTGGGATTACAGGCGTGAGCCACCATGCCCAGCCGACTTACCATTTTTGGGGTTTATGATGGTGCGAAAGCAGTATGCGTTCAGTAGAAACCTTACTTCAAGAGCCCACATGACATTTTGCTTTCATTTTTGGTGCAGTCTTCAATAAATTACATGAGATATTCAACACTTTATTATAAAATAGGCTTGTGTCTGATTATGTTAGACCACTGTGGGCTAATGTAAGTGTTCTGAGCATGTTTAGAGTAGGCAAGGCTGAGCCATGGTGTTCAGTAGGTGAGGTGGATTAAATGCATTTTTGACTTACAATATTTTCAACATGGTGGATTTATCAGGATGTAACCCTGTTGTAAGCCGAGGCACACCTGTACTAAAAGACACTGAATTGTCCACTTTAAAAGGATGAATTGTATGGCGTGGTATTGTTAGGGAAACAGAAGAATAGGAGAGCCAGGGTAACACCATTTTAAAATCAATTCCATCTTATTGCTTCTTGGCCTTTTTTCTAAGATCAAGTGTAAAATCAGCTCCATCTTCAAACTAGCAAGGCATGTTCCTTGCCAGTCACCACCCATGGTCTTAAGATGTTTATGGCTGAGTAAACAGCTTAATAACACCAGCAAGGATAAACTTCTAGGACAGCAGAATGTCCAGTTCTCCCAATATCACATAACAGTATATGCTTTTCAGATGATTACAGACATGCTTTGATGTACTTAGGCACTAAAATGCCAAATATAGTTTTCTTTAAATCAGAAAAATAATAAATTATGTCACGCTGTTAGCCCACCCACACATAGACATAGCTTAGCTTTTATATAGATAAGACCCCTATATAAGAAAAGCTGGCCGGGCGTGGTGGCTCATGCCTGTAATCCCAACACTTTGGGAGGCCGAGGCTGGCAGATCACTTGAGGTCAGGAGTTCGAGACACCAGCCTGGCCAATATGGTGAAACCCCATCTGTGCTCAAAATACAAAAATTAGCCAGGCATGGTAGCACGCACCTGTAATCCCAGCCACTGGGGAGGCTGGGGCAGGAGAATCACTGGAACCTGGGAGGCAGAGGTTGCAGTGAGCCGAGATCAAGCCACTGGACTCTAGCCTGGGTGACAGAGTGAGACTGTCACACACACACGCACGCACGCGCGCGCACACACACACACACACACACACACACACACACACAAATGGTCAACAGAGGCCATGACTGTGCCAGCTATGGGGCAGGAGATACTTTTAAATAATTTGCTGGCTTAACCAAATGTTGATACTTAGCCCCATGGATGCCTAAGGGAATACTTAGTTAAATATGAAGGACAATACAAACATGCAGATGTCATATAGCTTTTTTGTTTTTGTTTATTTTTGTTGTTGTTGTTTTTGAGACAGAGTCTTGCTCTGTCACCAGGCTGGAGTGCAATGGCGCGATCTCGGCTCACTGCAACCTCTGCCTTCCAGGTTCAAGTGATTCTCCTGCCTCAGCCTCCCAAGTAGCTGGGACTACAGGCGTGCACCACCACACCCAGCTAATTTTTGTATTTTTAGTAGAGACGGGGTTTCACCATGTTGGCCAGAATGGTCTTGATCTCTTGACCTCAGGTGATCTGCCCGCCTCAGCCTCCCAAAGTGCTGGGATTACAGGTGTGAGCCACTGCGCCCAGCCTGAAGAATGTTTTAATTTAAATTCTGTTTAAATAGAAATTTAAAATCCAATGATTCAAAAATTCAGATGAATTTAAAGAATTTATCTCTATGCAATGGATAACATACCATTTTTTTCTTTTTATTCAAACTCATTTTCCAACCCATAACCAGTCACTGAAATTTCAGGTATCCTAGGCAAACTTTTCCCAATGATTCATTTTCATTTACTTTTCATTGATTTTATTTTACAGACTTGTGAGTATTAAATAAATAGCTCTCACTGAGAGCTATTAAATGACAGAAGATGTTTAAGTATTATAACATTTAGTTGTTACAGTAAACTCATTAATATTATGTACTTGTCCTATTTGGGCTAAGTAGAAATGTTTGCACAAATTTCTATACAGGGCCAGCTTGCACCACATCGACTACACAAAGCAAATCATAGGTGTATGACTGTTGCATTGCTGAATACATTCAGATAATCAGAGGCTCCTTGCATAACTTGTAGCCCAAGCATCGCCAGGATGGCCATGGGAATTGTCATCTGACACCTGATGTCACGTCCTGGGAAACACATTCAGACCCTTTGGATGCACAGAGGCAGTGGGGCATCAAGGGTGTGAGTCTTTTCTTTCTGTGACCCAGGTGAGTAACTTGCTTCCCCATATGTGCCCCGCTAGTGGACCCAGCTCATAACAGCTCCAGACCCCCAATGCTACTGGTGGAGACCAAATTAAAGCATAAGGGAGTGGTTATTCAGGAGGGATATTTCCAAGCTATAGAAGCTAACCAATTGCTTTCCTCTGCTCCAGATGTATTTCTTCCTAAAGAACCAGGACTATGTGGGTGATCAACAGTTACAATGCTGATTAGACACTTAGGAATTTTTATTCAGTCTTTTCCTAACCCTTCAGGGACCTTCCTATTTCTTCCCATAATTGCCACGTCTTTTTTTTCACTCCAAGAATTCTCCTGTCAGAATTCATCTCAGTTTCCCATGCTTTCTTGGCCTTTGTAACCTGGCTGGCAGGAAGTCTGGGATCCCAGGATCCTGTCTGTTAATAACAGCAAATTTAGATGGGTGTGGTGGCTCACACTTGTAATCCCAGCACTTTGGGAGGCTGAGGCAGGTGGATCACTTGGGGCCAGGAGTTCGAGACCAACTCCTGGCTAACATGAGGAAGATTTTTGTATTTTCTCTACTAAAAATATAAAAATCACCTGAGCCTGGTGGTGCATGCCTGTAATCCCAGCTGCTTGGGAGGCTGAGGCATGAGAATTGCTTCAACCTGGGAGGCAGAAGTTATAGTGATCTGAGATTGCACTCTAGCCTGGGTGACAGAGCAAGACTCTGTCTCTAAATAAATAATAAACAAAATTAAGAAGAGATAGGGTTGGTAAAGAGGAGCCAGTAAAGGACATGGAGACAGGCAGGCCACCAAAGGTGGTTGTAGTGGCAACTCCTGCTTTCCTTCCAAGTCATAGACCTGCCTCCCTTGGATTGGGGAGATGCCTCCTGTTTTTTTTCCTGTAATCTCAACTCCATTTGTTTATGGCACTGTAAAAATATATGTCCCTTTTTCTAACCTCTTGGGATTCCCTGAGGACAGGGACTGTGCCTGAGCATTTTTGTGTCCCAAGCACCTAGCATCTACGAGTGGACAGGCATTTTCTGGGCTCAGGGCCTCTTACTGCTCTTTCATCCTTAAGCATTATCTGCTGGCCCACTTAAAGAAGAACCATCAGACTGAAGTGGCTGTAATGCCTTGGGTTCCCACAGAAGCAAACCAAAACCTAAGTCAAATGCATTTCTTATAAATGACTGACTGAGAGGAAATGAAATTTAAGCTTCACCAATCCAAAACCTCCAGCTAACCTCTAATTACATAACTAGGGGACTTTCTATCTGGGTAATCCAAATAAGGCAACAATATAATTATAAACAATCAATTATTTTCCATGCTTTGCTTCCTCATTCACCTTATAAAAGCCTTTCCTTCAAGCTTCTCAAATGGAGCCCCAGTCCACGGTTGGGTGCTGCCCAATCCATGGATCTTCGTTTGCTCAAATAAACTCTTTGAATTGTTAATCGTGCCTCAGTTTAATTTCTAACACAGTCAACCTTCTTCAGTCCTTCAGTGAGGTAGAAGATATGGAAGGAAAAGTCCAAGGAAGAATTACCTAGGATCCACACAGAAAGTAAAAGGAAATGAGAATGTGCAGAACAGTTAGTTTCCTTTGAAGTATTAAGGGAGCTTCCTTAATCCTACCTGGACAGTGAAGATCTCTGAGGCCATTGGTGAAAACACTCTGTTGCCAAGCTGGAGTGCAGTGGCACGATCTCACTGCAACCTCCCCCTCCCGGGTTCAAGCAATTCTCCTGCCTCAGCCTCCCAAGTAGCTGGGACTACAGGCACATGCCACCAAACCCAGCTAATTTTTGTATTTTTAGCAGAGACGGGGTTTCACCATGTTGGCCAGGATTGTCTTGATCTCTTGACCTCGTGATCTGCCCGCCTCGGCCTCCTAAAGTGCTGGGATTACAGGCATGAGCCACCGCGCCTGGCCCCCACATCCTTTTTATTTAAAAAATTGTTTTTGAGACAGTGTCTCGCTCTGTTGCCCAGGCTGGAGTGCAGTGATACAATCACGGCTCACTGCAGCCTCAACCTCCAGGCTCAAGCAATCCTCCCACCTCAGCCTCCTGAGTAGCTGGGACGACAGGCACACTCTACCATGTCCACCTAATTTTATATTTTATAGATACAGGATCTCACTATGTTGCCCAGGCTGGTCACAAACTCCTGGGCTCAAGCAATCCTCCCACCTCAGCCTCCCAAAATACTGGGGTTACAGGTGTGAGCCACCATACTTGTCCCTCACCTCCGTATAGTGCGACATGTCATTTTCCTGATACAGACTCTCATTATTCTCTCATTTTTTCAAAAGAGAAACTGTGTTTCCACTATGTCTTCATTTTTCTTATCCCCAGATCTTCCTCCATACATAACTTTTTTCTTTTTAAATTCAGACATGCACAAATATTTCTGTTGTATCAATTAGGAATAAGTATGAATGCTCACAACAGAAAACCCAATTTATAGTGACTTAGGTTTTATTTTTCTTAGGTAACAAGGAGAATAGAAGCAGGCAGTCTAGGACTGGAGTGATGGCTCTGCTGTGCCACCAAAAGTTCTGCTTCCTTCTGTGTCTGCCTGCCCAGCCTGACCTTGTGGCTTGTGTCCTCATGCTCATCACCTTCCGATTACAAGACACCCATGACCTATAGCATACGATCCCACTTCCAGCCTGAAAAGAAAGAAAAGGCAAAGGGCAAAAATCTTGCTCTAGTTGAGTTTGCCTCCTTGTAAATAACTTTCCTAGAAGCCCCACCCAACAACTTACGTTTACATCTCATTGGCCAGAACTGTGTCATGTGGCCAGTTTGGGTGCAGGGGAGGCTGAGAAGATTTAAGTTGGGCACATTGCTATCCTGAACAAAATCAGGGTCTGTCCGCAGGGAAGAGGAAAGAGTAGATATTGGGTGGACAATCAGCAGTATCTGCCATAACTGCCCGAAAAACAAAATTTGGGTAGGTGTTAGATTGGCATAACCTTCCTGGAAAATATTTTGGCATTATGAATCAAGGGCCTTAAAAATAGCTCCACTCTCACCTAGTAATTGCATTTCTAGAAGTCTGTCCTAAGAAAACAGTCAGAAGTACAGATCAAGAATTCTGTGCATAATTTTTGCCTTTAAATTTTAATTATAATAAATTCTAACTTTTTGAAGAGGTCATACATTTACATGCTTCAGAATTAAAAAGGGACAAAAGACTTCAAAGAATAATCTCCCGCCTACACCTGTCTTCCCCCCATTTAGTTTCCCTTTTCTGGAAGTAACCAGTGTTATCAGTTTCTTATTTCTGAAAGTACTCTTTACATATACAGCAAACACTTGGGTGTGTGTTTATGAGATACACACGCATTCTTTCTTTTTTCATACAAATGGTAACATGATATTCATATGACTGTGTGTCTTGGTTTTTTTCACTTAACGAGATATTTTGGAGTTAATTTCATATAAGAGTTTCCTTGTACTTATGAAAATATGGACCATAATTTATTTAATCAGATCCTTATAATCAAACATTTAGATTGTTTGTAACAGCAAAATTACAGTATAGTGTATAATCCTGTATATAATGCCATTTTGTAAATGTGCTAGTTTTATCCACAGGATAAATTCCTAGTAGCAGGATTGTTGGGCTACAGGACATGTGCATTCACAGCATTATTTATAACAGGGAAAGATGGAAAGTAAATTAAATTGTCCTATTTAAGGGAGCAAATTATATAAATTATATTACATTTCTATGGTGCAGTATTACACAGCCCGGGAAGATGCTAATGAACTATGTTAGAGAATTGTGATGTACATACACATACAGACACTGGTGCATACATATCCATAAAGTTCTAACTATAACTGAAAGAACATATCACTGTTCATTGTGGTTTATTTGGTAACAACTGTAGGATTATGAAGGGATGACAATCCCAGATTTTATCCGATACTGGAATGTTATTAAAATAATAAAGGAGTTTGCGGATTAGCCAAGTACATTGTCTTCTCAGGTGTCTAGATTCAATATTATCCCCCACTACTTTCAAGACTAGAATGTGCAAGTCTTCAGAGAAAAGAAGGATGCTTCTTGGGCATTCCAGGTATTTCCTAAGCTTGAGCAATTCACCTCTTTTATGTCTACTTTGCATTTATACTTACAAACAGGAACAGGCAGGTCACAGAAAAAACTTAACGTTCAAGCTCAATAATCAAGAAACATCGGCCAGGCGTGGTGGCTCACGCCTGTAATCTCAGCACTTTGGAAGGCCAAGGCAGGCGGATCGTTTGAGACCAGGAGTTCCAGACTAGTCTGGCCAACATGGTGAAACCCCGTCTCTACCAAAAAATACAAAAATTAGCCAGGCGTGGTGCACATGCCTGTAGTCCCAGCTACTTGGGAGGCTGGGACATAAAAATCGCTTGAACCCAGGAGGAGGAGGTTGCAGTGAGCCAAGATCATGCCACTTCATGCCAGCCTGGGCAACAGAGAGCAACTCTGCCTAAAAAAAGAATAAAAAGAAAAAAAAAAGAAATACAAATTAAGGGAATGAGATTCATTCACCTATCATATTGGCAAAATAAGTTATGGTATATCCATATAATAAGATTTGGATATGCAATACAAGGCAGGTCTTTTAAAGATAACTTAATCACTATTAATGAACTTGGAAAGGCAACCACAGTGTGTTAAATGAAGAGAGCAAAAATTCTAGTTCAATAAGTATGGTATGTTCCCATTTTCTATAAATACATTTTGTCTTTGTGGCTATAAAGAAAAGATTCCTGAAGACCATATACCGGACTGTTAATAGTCGTTTCCTCTAGGGAATGGGATGAAGGGGTGATATTCTAAACTTTTTACTTTTCTTTTCATTACTTGATTTTTTTTACAGTTTTACAGTAAGCCTGTATTACTTTTGAATTAAAAACAAAAACATAAAATCTTATTTCTGATTAGGTTGTTTTCTAATCTATGCCTGGAATATGTTCCCTTCTTAAAATGCTTCTTGCACATTGACATAACTGTTTACTTGTTTAACTTTCCAGCCTGACTGTAATCATCCTGAGGGGATGCTGTCTATTTGGTCTCTGCTGATTCCCTAACACCTGGCACTAATCCTGACATTAATGGGTGCCAGTTAATATTTGCTGAATAAACACATTATCTCTCCTTAATATTTCTGGGCTCTCCCCTGTTCTATCTGTACTCTCTGTTGTAGGGTATAGAAGGTAGTCAATCAGTAGCATCCCCTTCCTAGCCCCAGTTATCAACAAGCTGAGAAGTAACACAAAGACAGGTGGCATTAAAAAAAAGAGTAAGTTAAGTTGGAGGATATAGCAGAATATAAGAACCAAATCAGCCAACTGCCTGCAGCCTGGAATTAGACAGACTTCCCACCATCAGAGGCAGCCGTGGACCAGGGTAAGACTCCTGTGTAGAAGGCCTGCCTGGACCGACTGCACAGAGGAGCAGCAGAGGACCCAGGTCACCAGGGCCGTTGAGAACAGCTTGATTCTAAGAGGGGAAAGGGAGGAGCTGAGTTGAGTTTCTTATTCTCCAAATTGTATCAAGTTACTCCTCCCTGGGGAAGAACAAAAGGGTGGAGAGAGGGCATGCAAATCATAGTTTACCCTGGAAGGAAATTTCAGAAATGGGGAAGAGTCGTCCCTCTACCAGCTCCAACTGCCATTTGTTCATGGTTTGTGCCTTATTTCTTATCCAGGACCGGTTTCTGACTGATCTCTCTCCTTTCAGTCTTCAATCCATTTATCCATTCAGATCTATCTTTTTCTTTCTTTCCTTTTCTTTCTCTTTCTTTCTCTTTTTCTTTCTTTTTTTCTTCCTTCTTTTTTTCCTTTCTTCTTTCTTTCTTTTCTTCCTTCCTTCTTTCTTTCCTTCTTCAGATCACCTGAGCTCAGGAGTTCGAGACCAGCCTGAGCAACATGGCAAAACCCCGTTTCTATAAAAAATTAGCTGGGCCTGGTGGCACACACCTGTAATCCCAGCTACTTGGGAGGCTGAGGCACAAGAATCGTTTGAGCCTGGGAGGCGGAGTTTGCAGTGAGCCAAGATTAAGCCACTGCATTCCAGCCTGGGTGACAGGAAAGGTGAAGGGCTGTCCAAGACTCCAGAGTGAACAGGGCTCCGGGCCACAGTTGGCCCTTAGATTTCCTTTCTGTAACCTAAAAATAGGTGCTTTCTCAGGACAGACTCAGCTTGTGTGGGTGGCACACCTGAGCACCGCCTTACACAGGGGCTAAGGATCTGACATAAGTGAGATCAGCTGCCTTACAAACAAGAGAGCCTGTTCTCCTTCAGCTGATGCTTGTCATGCCTTGAAGAGCAGTATCCAACCCCAAAGATCAACCAGACCCTCTCCAAAGCTTGACCTTCCTGTCTTACAGAGATACTCAGGGACTAATTCTGCCCTTTATTGTTTTCTGTCTCTTTAAGGATTTTCTTTTCTAACCTTAAAAATGGGAAATTCAATAACCTAAATATGTTACATTGTTCAGTAGCTTTCACTTTTTCATTTTAATTTGTCATTCTGACAGTGGTGTGAACAACGTAGAAAATCATACTAGGAGTCAGTAACCTTTGTTTTCCACATTTGCCAAAATCATCCCTTGGGTTGTGTTTTTTTAAGACTACAAGAAAAGGGTTCAGTATCAGGAATTAGAGAACTCTTCTTGCTGACCTGCCTATAAAGAATTTGATCGTGGAAGCCTGTCCGTATTACTGATTCAGTACCTCCTCTGAATCTATTTACTCACAACATTTATTAAGTCCCTCATGTGTGTCAGATGCCACGTTAGTAACTGGGGACACATGGCCTGACCTTAGGGAGGTCTATGATTTAGCACAGGAAGTTGTAGAAACAAGTGCCATAAAGGATTATAGATGCTGTGGTGGTGTGAAGTGTGTGTGTTTAAGGTGTGGGGCAGAGGAGACAGTGGTCAATTCTAATGAGGATAAGGAATTTCTGGAAGTTCTTCATAGAGGATATGATGCTTAAGTTTTGCCTGGCACAGGCATTGGGGAAAGAGCAGACATTGAAGCCAATATTCTTTTTCCAACCTTGAAGCCCAGAATCTTCTAGCTGTGTAACACTGGGCTGGGGAACCTTTGAGCCTGCTTCCAGATCTGTAACATTAGAATAATAATAGTAATCTCATACTGTAGGGGTGAAGCTTACGTTGGTTAGCTCTGAAAGTGCATCATCAGCATGAAACTGCCATTTCTGGAAGCAGTCACTTTCTGGTTCTTATAAAAGAGCCCATTGTAAGGAGCAAATGAGGAAGATTCACACTGGCTGCCTCAGACAGGGATCTCCACATGGAAACATTAAAGAACAGACAGTTTC
Organism: Gorilla gorilla gorilla; assembly: GCF_029281585.2. Taxonomy (NCBI): domain Eukaryota; kingdom Metazoa; phylum Chordata; class Mammalia; order Primates; family Hominidae; genus Gorilla; species Gorilla gorilla. The sequence goes on from NC_073237.2 coordinate 109,480,356, forward strand.
TGGTGGAGTGGGTGAGTAGGGGAAAGGATATTCAAATCCAAACTACCTGTGCTTAAAAGACCTCTAGTTAAAAGCGTCTGAAAAGCTAGTGTCCTTGAGCTGTCCTTGGTTCTGATCTCGCCAAGGCTTAACTCTTGTTATCTTGGGAAAGCCTGCTTGGCTCTCTGCCATGTCACTTTGCAGGGTCTGAACTGTTGCCTCCATCCAGCAATAACACGATAGATTTTACCATATTCTCCAGCCGCCTGAGAGGAGTGCTGGGCTCCCATTCTAAACTTCTGCCGTGGAAACTCACATCACTCCCACAAATGCATAGGAAATGTTTAGTTCTTGCTAGAGCAGTGGTTCTCAACCAGGGCCAATTTTGTCCCCCAGGGAACACTTGGCAATGTCTGGAGATATTTTTAGTTGTCACAATTCAGAGGTAGGGGCATTTGCTTGTGGCCCCTAGAAGATAGAGGCCAGGGATGCTGCTAAACGTTCTGCAATACACAGGACAGTTCCCCACAACGAAGAATTATCTGGCCAATCTGGACCAAAACATCAGTAGTACAAAGACAGAAACCATGCTTTAGAGTTGAGGCAGTTGGTGTGGTAATTAAAACTTTGCTGGACATAAGTCTGGCTTAATGATCTGGATTTACCATTATAACCTTGGCTAAGTCATAAGTCACTGAACTGTTCCAAGCCTTATTTTCTTTCTTTCTTTCTTTTTTTTTTTTTTTTTTGAGACAGAGTCTCACTCTGTCACCCAGGTTGGAGTGCAGTGGCACAATCTTGGCTCACTGCAGCCTCCACCTCCTGGGTTCAAGCAATTCTCCTGCCTCAGCATCCTGAGTAGCTGGGACTACTAAGCCTTATTTTCTATGTGTGAATGTTTAGGCTCCTGAACTAGATGGCCTCAATGCCACCTGTCTGTTCTAACTCAACATATCTTCAGTCCATAAATACTTGGTGAGTAGTATGCTCCTAGCAACTAACATTCTGTGAGACTATTAATATAAAATATAATGGAATGTATAAAATAAAGGAACAGAATGGGTAAAAGTTGTAAGAGCTGATATGATAAAAGGTGACTACTCGGTCAGGCATGGTGGCTCATGCCTGCAATCCCAGCACTTTGGGAGGCCGAGGCGGGTGGATCACCTGAGGCTAGGAGTTCGAGACCAGACTAACCAACATGGAGAAACCCTGTCTCTACTAAAAATACAAAATTAGTGCTATTGCACTCCAGCCTGGGCAACAAGAGTGAAACTTCATCTCAAAAAAAAAAAAGGTTACTACTTAAATATATACCAAATTTATATATAATATGCATGCTAGACAAAACACCGATTATAGATCTTCAAGTGGCGAGAAGAATGACACCTTTACTAGCAGTTAAAGAAATATAAAATATGCCACTTTTCCTAATCTTCTGAAAGAAGCAACTCAGTGGCATTGGGACGGTGAGGAAACAGATGTACTTAGATATTCTTCTGTCTCTGAACAAACACAATCTGGCACTATGAAACAGTAGCAACACATGCGGTTCTTCAGCTCAATCAAATTATTCCGTTACAAAAAGTGTACCTGAAATTCATTGTTACATCTATAAAATTCATAGGAACCTAATATTTTAAACACATACTAGATTACCCCCAACACACACACACACACACACACACACACACACACACACTTTATCCACTAAACAGTGGATAACAGACACACACGCACACTATCTGCTACACAGTGGATAACAGACACACACACACACTGTATCCACTAAACAGTGGATAACAGACACACACACACACTGTATCCACTAAACAGTGGATAACAGGCACACACACACACACACTTTATCCACAAAACAGTGGATAAAGTCACTGTATTTAAAGAGTTAATTTTCAGAATTAGGAATAATCCTTTGTATTATGTCTTCCTCTTAAATATCTTAAATACCAGCTTTAGAGTTCATGGGGTCCAGGGAGGCACACAGGTTCCAGAAGGAAAGGAGCCATCCTGGATTGTGGGCCCACCCTTCAGGAGAGGAAGGTGAAAAGCTCCTGGTGCAACTTTCCATGTGGAGATCCCTGTCTGAGGCAGCCAGTGTGGATCTTCCTCATTTTCCCCTCACAAGAGGCTCTTTTACAAGAAGAACCAGATAGAGGTTGCTTCCAGGAATGGCAGTTTCAGGTTGGTGATGCACTTTAAATATAGAGACCCCTACCACACTGGTTCCAAGCGACTTGACAAGGACATACCAACCTAGCTGTGCCCAGGAGAGAGAACACATCTTAGGATGCCATCTTTTCATGACCCTCCATTGCATCTCCCCTGAGTGTGAGGAAACAGACATCTTTACTCTGCCTACAGGTCAGGGATGAAGAAGTAGCTTCCACCACCACCACCACCACATGCAGGAAAAGCTCCAACTAAAGGAGTGAATCTAGGAAGTATTCCTCTGCTCCCTAAAGTCTCACTTGAGCCTACAGCATTTTCAGAGGACTACTCAAAAGAGAATTCAAAGACTGTCAGATGTAAGCAGTGACTGAAACAAAGGCAATGAGATGAGAGGTGGAAAGGAGACCAAATGTAAAAGACAGCAGAAACTTGAGTGGACGGTGGCACAAAGCAAGACCAAAGGGCAGCAGCTGTCCCCACCCTGGGCACAAGAGGTTGGTTGCATGTACATATGGTACTGGATCAATACTGCATATTGCAAACACTGCAGGTATGGGCATGTGTGCACATGGTCAATTGCATTTGCATGTATACATATGCATTAAGATATCTTTATGAACACAAACGCATATGTGTATTAAATGCATGTGTGTATATGAACATGTGGACAAAAGTATGCAAATGTCCATACCTGCAGTGTCACATACTGAATGTTATATGGAGAACATTTTGGTAATTTTAGGCATCCTAGCATCCAGGGAACAATGTGCTCCTCAAAGCAAACCCATTGGTGTGTGAGGGGAACCCTGTTCACATCTTTGGTCATAAGCCAACTGGCTGTTGGTTGGATGACCCCTAAGAAATCCTCAAAAGAGTTGTTCCCTGATTGATATGGAGAGGGAGATGGCTGCCTGGGGTGGAGGCCATCACTGCCTCTATTAATCCAGGGACCAGCAGCATCAGTGCCCAGCAGACTAGGCAGGGCACTCAGCACACACAATTACCAGGCCCCTAGGTTGTGCCAGAGTGTTACGAGCTACAGTGGTGGTCTTTCCCTTTTGTAAGACCTCCATGACTTTGCTCCAGTAGTTTTCCTTCCTGGAATGTCTGCTCAATGTTTGGGGCCTAGCTCCAGTGACACTGCTGCATTCAGGAAGCCTTCTCTTGTCTCCACCTCCTCTTCTCCCAAGTTGAAATGTATCACTACATTCCCAATGCGCTGTTTCTATCTTGGCCCATGGTAATGTAGTCATGTGAATACCTGCCTCTCATGTGTATGAGAAACATGATTTATCTATCTTTGCATTTGCACCATCTGGTATATTACCAAGCATTTAATATGTTTCAGTGTACTGTTGATCTGAAATGGCTCCTCAGCCTTGCCCCTGTATTTGGGGTATGATGAGTGCACACATCCTTCCTCTGATTAAGGCAAGTAACATTTAATCACTTCTGGGGTCTCATAGTGTAGCGAAAAATACAGAAATTTAAAACATCATTTTAATAAAGTGGTGACAGGGTACAGATGCAGAAGTTGCACATATTTGGGCCTCAGAGTGACAGTGCGGGCACAGTTGCTCACCATGCAGTCCTTTAGCTGGTGCCTGGGGCAGGGAATGGCCTGGCAACTGGGAAGGGACAGAGAAGCCCTGCCAGCCAGCAAGGCCAGGTGGCTTTCCCATGAGCTGCTGAAACCTGCCCAGGGTGCGGGGCTTCATTCCTTTGCCAGGATGAAACACCCGGATAGGGACACAACCGTTCTCATGGAACCAGGCAGGTCGTTCGTGTTCCCCGCCCAGCAACAGCATCCAGCCCAGTGCCTAAGGGAGGAAATGCCTTTCCTAGCCAAACCTGGTTTCAGCTTCCAACCATGATGGGAATTGTGTTCTCTGGCTTGGGAAATACATAATGGAGACAGACAATCTGGAGGTTTTGACCCCATCTGCCTCAGCCTGGCCAGAGGAACCAACATGAGGATGATCCACCTTCGGAGGATGCCCCTGTCTTTACCAGCAACCTTGTGACCTTGGACCAGCCATTTCTCCTCTGAGTTTTCTCCTCAAGGCTGTGAATCCACAAAGACAGGGACTGTAAATGCTGCATTCACCACTGAATTCTAATCACGTACCTGTGCTGGCACATAGGTACGCTCAATAGATATTTTAAAAGTATGTGAATGTATCTCATCTGCTCTAGAATACTGTTTTAGAAATAAAGGACACTTTTACTCATAAAACTAAGTGGGTTCAGCTAAAATCATGATCTTATTTTGTCTTTTTTTCTCCACTGGGAATATTCTCGCACCCCAGAAGTTACTCACACATTCCTCAAATGACACGGAAAGTAGAGGGGTGGCGTGGAAGTTGAGATCAAGGGTCATTCTTCCAACTATTGGGCTTACTCAAGTAGTTTAGGGAAGACACTTCAGAGGGGTAGTTTGGTGGGAGGGGAAATTCTGTGGTCTGGGAGCCAGGAAACTTGTTCTGTTTCCAGGTGGCACCAGTAGCTGTGTAAGCTGCGACAGGCCCAGGCACTGGACACAGGCTCTGTGGCCCTTCTCACCCCTCCCTTCCCAGGTGCCCATCCAGACCATGCATATGAGGACATCTCTGTCTCAGGGACACAGGCAGCCCCTCTCCATGTGCACGGGAGATAGTTCTTAATATTAACAAAAAACTGCCACTGCCATGCTGGGCACTTCAGGCCGCGGCTCAGTGTTTCTTAACTCAGGAGTGTTCCAGACACCTCAGCAGCAAGACCCTATGGAGGCCAGTCCCTCCTTGGTATGTTTTATGTAAGAGAAGAGTTGGTTCAGCTTCACAATCAGGACAAGGAGGACCAGCTGCAGCCCAGGGCGGGAGGACAAGCCCAGGTCTCAGAATTGGAGTTGAAAGATTGTTAGCAGGTGTCAGAAGATCTGGAAATTGGTCATTAGAAATTGTACAACCTAGAAAATCTGTTTAGCCTCTGTGGACTATGACTTTTGGGATGGTCAGTGAGACAATGCAGATGAAAAGTAGATTCCTAAACTGGGCACAGTAGTGCGTGCTGTAATCCCAGCTATTCAGGAGGCTGAGGCAGGAGGATCGTTTGAGCCCAGGAACTCGAGACCAAGCTAGGCAACATAGCGACACCCTGTTTTTTTTTTTTTTTTTTTTTAAAAGCATGTTCTTTTACTAAACAGCTGTTGAAATTTAAATATTTACACCCTATCTTTCACAAAGCCCATTTTTCTGAGAAGAAAAAGGAAACTGGTAGAACTTCATTCTTCTTGGAAGAATTGTCAAGATGATCTTTTCACAACCCTCTGAGATCATTTCTCTCCTTTGCTCAGAGATATTTAATGCAGGAATTGCTGCTCTTTTCCTTTTTGTGAATCTGATTAAAATTATGGATCCTCTCGAGAGAGAGAAGTGCCCCTGCACTGACGCACATAAAGTTTTGCATATAACTTCTGTGGCTGTTTTACACCCGGAAGTCTATGAATCCAGGTTGCAAAAATCCAGAAAAGGAATGTTTGAACTCTGAAGCATCTCAGAAGCCAAGATTATGATCCTTGATTACACTGGCCAAGCCAGTCTAGACAGTGCCAGTAGCCTGCCCTGTCTCTCAACTTCTGGTTCATCTCCAGGGAATGTTCAGTTCAGACCTACCAAAGTTGACAGTCCAGGCAAAATCTGCCTTTGAATAGCAATTCCCTCACCCTCGCTGCTCCTCGGACACTCTCAGCTGCTCTCAATGCATGGCACTGGTGTGGGAATAGGTACAATGGTGAAGCAGTCAGAGGCAGGTGGAGACCTTGTGGTGATGAAATCAGAGCTGGCTTCCAGCTCTGCTCTGCCACCAGTGCTGCTTGGTCCTTGGCAGGTCAGGTCCCTTGATCCCAGGCCAGCGCTCCTCCCTCCCTCTGCTGTACCACTGACCTAAGCTCATCTGCAGAGCCACGCCTGGAAAGTCACACTTGAGGAAACAGGCTGCCTCCTAGGAGAGATCCCAGCTTGAATAAAGGCTCCCACTAAATCCAAGAACCTCAGAGAAGGGCAACAGTGCAGGTGTGGAGCTCACACTGTGCTTTCTTTCATAGAGCATAACAGATGTTCTGTACTGTCCCTAAAAAGGGACAGGAATGGAAAATGACCCCCCTCAGCCTTTCAAAAGTTTGGAGCCAAGGTATTGTCCCCACTGTGGTGTCCTGTTGGAGATTTAGATCTCACATGGGGTCAGTGTCTGGAGGGTAAGAAGCTTCAGCTGGACACAGTGGCCCACACCTGTAATACCAGCACTTTGGGAGGCCAAGGTAGGAGGATTGCTTGAGCCCAGGAGTTGGAAGTTACAGTGAGTTATGATCGCACCACTGTACTCCAGCCTGGGTGACAGAGGGAGACTCTGTCTTAAAAAAAAAAAAAGAAGAAGAAGAAGAAGCTTGGAAGTGTTCCTGATAGACCAGAATACCTGAAGTCAGTGAACCAGAGCTGCAGCCCCAGCTCTTCCTTTTCCCTCTAAGTATCTTCAGGGAAGGCACTATCTTTTCTGGCATCAGTTTTCTCTACTATCAAATAGAAAGTATTTAACACAATGATCCCCAAGGTTTTCTCATATCAAAATGTCTCACAATCTCTGTTATTTATTCACTCCTTACCAAGCAAATGCCTCTAAGGCAGTGCCTGATTTCTGCTTATCACAGGTACCCTTCATTTTTTATGGGCTCAGGTCCCTTGGAGAGAAAACAGAGACATACACTTAGCATCTCAGCACAATTCCCTCCTTACCGGGCACTGTCACAGTGGCACTTTGGGAAAGAGCAGCCAGGTTGTGATGGTTCTCCCATTTTACAGATGAGGAAAGCTTTTCAGAGAGGCTGTATGACTCGCCCAGAGTCAAACATGGACTCGCAGGATGTCAGTGTTAGAAAAGATGTCAGAGATTAAAAGAAGATAATCCTCACTGTCATTTTATTGATAAGGAAACAAGCCCAGGTAGTGACAATGGTGGCACCCTCAGATTCTAAGACTCCTAGTCCTGAGTTCTTCCCATAAAACTGCTTCCATTTCATCATTTGTAAACTGAGGCTAATCATACCGCCCAACTCATAGGGTAGTTGTGAGCCCTTAGCACTTACAGGTAAACACTCAATCAATAACAGCCATTATATGATGCTGCCTGCACTACCTGCTATATCCGTTTAAGATTTATCCATGACATCTTTGGCTAGAACTACCCCAAACAGACTTTTCATAAAACATTCAAGTTTTTGTCACCTGCAGTGGGGAACTGAGAATGGGTTGGGTAAATAAAGATGAGTGAGGGCTGAGAGAGCTGAGGGCCTATTTTTGGGGGTGGGAAGGTAGCTGTGATATTGGGAAAGATTCTCCTACAGATGTAGAAGAATCCAGAGCCCAACAGTCCCCCATTGCAGAGATGAACACAATGGAGAGGGACATCCGGGCCCAACTGGCAGCTCACAAAGAGTTATTGTCACTGTGTTTGACCTTGTTCAACGTCCCTGAAACAAGGGCAGCTGAGTTCTTGTGACAATCAGTGCCAGTCATCGGAGCACAAAACAAGCTCTGTGTGAGTTCCTGCCTCTCTTCACATGATGCTATCTCATTTTGCATGGCACTTTACAGTATATCCAGGATGAGACTTAGGCAGACTTTATCTTACCTTGTCCCCACAGAATCCCTGTGCAGGGGACAGAGAATATCTGTCATCATCTCACAAGATTTCATCCCCATTTTACAAGCTAGAAACTGAGATGCAGAGACTGTTGAATGACTTTATATAAGGTCACACAGGACACAGCTTAGCCAAGACCCAAACTATTGTTTTTGATTCCTTATTTAGTCCTGTCCGAGTCTTCTTTCCAAAGGACTATACTGATCAAGTGATTTTAGTGTCTTCCATTGCTCGACTCAAATGATAATTACTCTGAGAAGTTTTATACAGTTCTGTGTGAAGGTCATATTCTTTCTTTGTTCTGGTTTTCTGTGCCTACCCCAAGCTATCATGAAACTACAACAGAGCACTGAATATACTGCCTCATGTGCTGGAATGGAGCCCTTCAACATAATTAAAGGATCACAAGCATTTGTGCTCCAGGAAATCTCCAGGCCCTATGGTGATGACTTGTCATTTTAAGTAATCACGTTTTTTAATAAAGCAGTATTTCTAAGAATTGCAAAGGACCTCTGAGTGTCAGAGAAAATAGCCTGACACAGCAATTCCACTCCTAGGTATTTGCTGAATAAAAATGAAAGCATATATCCACAGAATCACTTGTACATGAGAGTTTATTGTTGCTGGAAACAACCCAAATATATATTGACAGGAAAAATATATCCACACAGTGGAACCCTACTTAGCAATAAAAAAGAACGAACCTCATAGCTCAGTCTAATCTCAGAGACACTGGGTTTACTGTTGCGGGAAGTCAGGAACCCCAAATGGAGGGACCAGCTGAAGCCATGGCAGAAGAACATAAATTGTGAAGATTTCATGGACATTTATTAGTTCCCCAAATTAATGCTTTTATAATTTCTTATGCCTGTCTTTACTGCAATCTCTGAACATAAATTGTGAAGATTTCATGGACACTTATCACTTCCCCAATCAATACCCTTGTGATTTCCTATGCCTGTCTTTACTTTTATCTCTTAATCCCGTTATCTTCGTAAGCTGAGGAGGATGTATGTTGCCTCAGGACCCTGTGATGATTGTGTTAACTGCACAAATTGTTTGTAGAGCATGTGTGTTTGAACAATATGAAATCTGGGCACCTTGAAAAAAGAACAGGATAACAGCAGTGTTCAGGGAACAAGAGAGATAACCTTAAACTCTGACTGCTGGTGAGCTGGGCAGAACAGAGCCATATTTCTCTTCTTTCAAAAGCAAATGGGAGAAATATCGCTGAATTCTTTTTCTCAGCAGGGAACATTCCTGAGAAAGAGAATGCGTCCCTGAGGGTAGGCCTCTGAAATGGCCGTTTCGGAAGGCGGCTGTCTTTTATGGTTGAAGCTGTAGGGATGAAATGAGCCCCAGTCTCCCATAGCACTCCCAGGCTTATTAGGATGAGGAAATTCTCGCCTAATAAATTTTGGTCAGACCAGTTGTCTGCTCTCAAACCCTGCTCCTGATAAGATGTTATCAACGACAATGCATGCCTGAAATTTCATTGGGAATTTTAATTTCACTCCGGTCCTGTGGTCCTGTGATCTCACCCTGCCTCCATTTGCCTTGTGATGTCTTATTACCTTGTGAAGCATGTTATCTCTGTGACCCACACCCTATTCGTACACTCCTTCCCCTTTTGAAAATCACTAATAAAAACTTGCTGGTTTTATGGCTCAGGGGGCATCACGGAACCTGCCAACATGTGATGTCTCCCCCGGACACCCAGCTTTAAAATTTCTCTCTTTTGTACTCTGTCCCTTTATTTCTCAGACCGGCCGACACTTAGGGAATATAGAAAAGAAACTACGTGAAATATTGGGGGTGAATTTCACCCGATATCTGGCTGAATTTCCCCCAATAGTTTACCAAAAGAAGCCAAACACAAGTGAGTACATACTGTGTGATTCTATTTAGATGACCTTCCAGAACAGACAGAACTAAACTATAGTGATAAAAATCAGAATAATGGTTGTAGAGGGGAGGAGGGGTGGTGGGAATAATTGAATAGAAAGAGGCACAAGGTAATTTTCTAAGGTGATGGAAAAGTTTATATCTTGTTTAGGATGATAGTTTTATAGATGTGTACATTTATCAATGCTCACCAAAGTGTATGTTATAACTTGTTTAGTAAATTAATTATACCTTATTAAATTATACCTCATTTTTAAAGGTCCAAATTGAGGGAAGAGCAAGAGTTACTTTAGGAAAATGTGTTTTCCTTATAACTCTATTCACTCTTACACTTTGTTCTGCATATGGTTCCATAGGTTAGTGATATATATTAGATACATATATATAAATATATATGTATTTAGTTTACATCTCCATTTTATAATGTACAAGATATTTTACAATATACAATATACAATACTTATACACAATTGTGTATAAATAAACTCATATATTTAGTTTACATCTCCATTTTACAAGCTGGAAACTGAGATGCAGAGATGGTTGAACAACTTTATTCAAGACAAGACAGTTTTGTTTTGTCTGTTCTGGAAGGTCATCTAGATAGAATCATACAGTATGTACTCAGTGTCTCTGAGATTAGACTGAGCTATGACGTTTGGTCTTTTTTGTTGCTGAGTAGGGTTCCACTGTATAGATACAGTTTTCCTGTCAATGTGTATTTGGGTTGTTTCCAGCAACAATAAACTGTCATGTACAAGTGATTCTGTGAACATATGCTTTCATTTTATACAAATATATATCTAACTAATATATATCACTAACCTATGGAACCATATGCAGAACAACCCATAATATATATCTCTAACAAATATTATATATATATATATTAAATGTCACTTTGGGGAAGACTTTCAGAATGATCCTTGGCTTTTTGATATTTAGTTAACCTAACATGTTTTTTCTTTTTCCTTTTTTCATTTTAGAGACTGGGTCTTTCTCTGGCACACAGGCTTCAGTGCAGTGATACAATCATAGCTCACTCCAACCTCTGTCTCCTGGGCTCAAGTGATCCTCCCACCTCAGCCTCCTGAATAACTAGAGCTACAGCATGCACCACCATGCCTAGCTAATATTTTAGTTTTTTGTAGAGATGGGAGTGTCTCTCTATGTTGCCCAGGCTGGTCTTGAGCTCTGGCCTCAAGTTATTCTCCCACCCTGGCCTGCCAAAGCACTGGGATTACAGGTGTGAGCCATCATGCCCATTCTGGAATAGCCCATAATGACATATAGGAAGTCAGGATCACTATGGTAAGAATGAGGAAAAAGCACCATAAGGATGTTCAGAAAAAGTATCCACAAGAGAGTGCAGTGTCCTACTGAGGGTGAGGGAAACTGAATCCTGAAATGGGATTCACAGGTGGGAGGTTGGGGGACAGGCAAATGCAGGGAACAGCTTCTTCCACTTAACAACATTTAATCCTCTTTTGAGCACCTTGATATGCCTCCTAAGAAAGGTCCTGTTGCTCATCTCTAAGAAAGAGCCTCCAGAATCAGAGTGCTTGGGCTCTGCCCTTCACCAGCTGTGTGCCCTACTGCAAACTACTTGGCCTCTCTAAAAAGACAGGGATCATGATGGCACCTATGTCATTGGTTATTGTGCTGATAGATTAGAAAAAATAATCCACATGAAGTAGGTAGCATAGAATTAGATACACAGCAATTGTGCAATAACTGTTAGATAACAATTTTTGTTGTCCCTAATATACATGGAAAGCTCAAGCAGGCCCTGGAAATTCAGAGGAAAACTCTGTATTCTAGCAGCAGAGACAGACAAGTTGACAGTTCATTACAAGTATCATGTGCTAATGACGCAGACAAATGAGATTTAGCGATTCTGTACTATAGGTTATGTTTATTCCTGCAGGGGCGCCCCAGAGGTGGAAAATGACGTTCCTATCTTCAGCACAGTCTGGAGTCAGGTCTCCTGAGTCTCAGCCCAGGGGAACATCCACTACACTTTATCCCTTTGAAGGAAAAGGCTCTTTGAATTCTCTAGAGCTCTGTTTATCACTCTCTAGAAACAGCTATCTGTCAGTTACTGGAGAAACAGGTTCGATGACCTCTTTACATGGTCCTTATGCTCAACCTATTTATACAGAAGCAACTCTAGGCTGCTTTCTGGAAGCTGACAGCCCTACCTTCCCCTCTGCAAAGTAGGCAGGGGCCTTACAGATGGAGATAGTCTATAAAAGAGCTGTCTCCAGGCATGAAGAAATGGGAACAGACTATTCAAGAGCTGATATGAGAGTGGGAACCCAGACAGACTGGCTCCAGGTCTGGACAGACACATCCAGGCTCTGGCTGCAAGCAGTGCTGGTTCTGGAGTTTGCCAAATAAGGGATTAGGGATGTGGATTGCCATTAACCCTGCAGCTTTCACACCCCGGATTTGCCTCCTAAGGCCTTTCGCATGGCCAGCAGTGAGCATCCACCCATTTCTCCTTTCCCTCCCCAGTTTTTTCTTTCTTTTTTTCTTTTTTATGTAGAGATTAGGTCTCACCATGTTGCCCAGGCTGGTCTCAAACTCCTGGGCTCAAGCAATTCTCCTGTCTCAGCCTCCCAAAGTGCTAGGATTACAGATGTGAGCCACTGCACCTGGCTTCTTCTTCTTTCTTCCTTCTCCCTCTCCTTCTCCTTCTCCTTCTCCTTCTTCTTCTTCTTCTTTTTTTTTTTTTTTGAGATGTCTCAAAAGTCTGTCTCAGTCTGTCACCCAGGGGCTGGAGTGCAGTGGCGTGATCTCGGCTTACTGCAACCTCCGCCTCCCGGGGTCAAGCAATTCTCTGCCTCAGCCTCCCAAGTAGCTGGGATTACAGGCACCTGCCACCATGCCTGGCTAATTTTTGTATTTTTAGTACAGGGTTTCACCATCTTGGCTAGGTTGGTCATGAACTCCCGACCTCGTGATCCACCCGCCTCGGCCTCCCAAAGTGCTGGGATTACAGGCATGAGCCATCGCGCCCGGCCTGGCCTTTTCTTCTTTATTTGAAGTGCCACACTCTCAGACCCTCATGTTCACTCACACATCATTCCAGCACTTACCCACATTCTTAGCTCATACATCTGCTCATATAAACTGAGGCTTAGCACTCACTCTGACTTCCAGGCACAGAATCATAAATTCACCAAACACACATGCAGACACTCCCATGCAGTCACACACACACTCATTCACACATACTGTAACATCTGCATACACACTGTGCACACAATTCACATCCCCATACACACACAGGTGACCCCTCATCCACAATGCTTTGCTGACCAATCACTTATGATATCTCCACCAATCACTTATGATATCTCCAAAGGGGCCGTTTAAGCATGTTTGGGAGAGATGCCTGGACCACTGAGTTTTCCCCCAAAAAAGCCTCCCTGACCAGTCAACTACCAGGTGGTTTGTTCTCTGTCCTGCAAAATCCGAACCCCAAACAGTGCAAGGTGTTTGTTGAGTGAATGAAGTATCAACTGCTTATCATCCTATTCTTCAGATTTGCCTCTGAATCACCGTGGTAGTAGTGTGACATGGATGTGTCAACAACTTACTGCCAAATTTACACACCTTCTTTGTTTGGCTAAATTAAATATTTCTCAATACTAACTGCTTTAAAAAGAAGAGCTTATATATGGGGAGTCTCAACCAAAAAGAAAAAGATAGAAATGGTACTAACTATCCAGCCCCTCCGCCCCAATCCCTAATTGGTGGCTGCAGAGTTGAGATCCGGGAATGTTGCCTCTTAGAATGGAGGTTGCTCAAAACAGACATGATACAAATGGATTCCTCCCAGGACACTGATTAGCTACTGGAGTCCCATCCTCCCCATCCAGAGAGAACAGAAGGGACAGGGCTGTGTCTCAAAGGTATTGTCCTGGTGGGTACACATAATACTAACCACCAGCCTCAGACTGTGACCAGAGCTAAGATTCATTCAAGTGCCTCCCTGACCCCTCCCCACCACCAGAAAAACACCTTTTGTTATCAGAGCAGAACCAGCTTCTCCCTAGCTGTCTCCCCCACGGCAATGTGTCAGAGACAGGTGGTTTACATCTGCTAGGCATTCTTCCTTCTCAGACTCAGGCACAGTGGGTGGGGAGTCTACCTACAGTGGCCTCAGCTATTGGTTGAACTACATATGAAATTGCCTTTTTTTTTTCAGGTTAAAAATGGTCAAATGTCAGCCATTTCATCTGGTCAAATGAATACTTTACCTTACTCCAAAAGATAAGTCAGAAGATTTTTCCAGTTGGGTCCTTCCTCCAGCACCAAATGATCATTTGGTTTGTGATACATTGGGAGTCAAAATATACATAGTAGATCAACATGGGGATATCAACAAGATGCTCCTGTTTGAACTGTTTTAGGGTTCCTGGGGGTGAAAATCCATTTATTTCTTCAAGATGAGGAAAACCTGCTGTAGAGGAAATTTACCGTACACAAGCTGAAACCCGCTTTGCCAAATCTCTGTAAGATTAGGAAATGGCGTACAGTCGGGATCAGGTCGAGATTTTGGGGGATACGTTCAGAACTCTGAATGCAGCAGGAAGCCTACACAGGGACAGAGAGAGGGGGTCCATTCCTATCTTCTTTTCATGAGACTGAAAAGAAGTACAGGGCCAAGCTTCTAGATAAGCACTCACTTTTTTAAAACATCGTGTTTATAGATCCATGTTCACTGCAGCATTATTTACAATAGCCAAAAGGTGAAAGCAACCCACGTGTCCATCAATGGATGAATGAATAAACAAAATATCATATATACTCACAATGAAACGTTATTCAGCCTTAAAAAGGAAGAAAATTCTGATACACGCCACACTATGGACAAACTTTAAGGACATTATGTTAAGTGAAATAAGTCTGTCACAGAAGGACAAATACTATGTGATTCCACTTAAGAGGTATCGAGAGACATTCAAATCATAGAGATACAAAGTAGAATGGTGGTTGTCAGGGGGCAGGGGGAGAAGGGAATAGGGAGCTGTTAAATGTTCATAGAATTTCAGTTTCACAAGATGAAAAGCATCTCGGATATGGGTTACATGATGTACAATTAATGAATATAATTAACAATACTGAACTGTACACTTAAAATAGTTGAGAGCAAATTTTATGTTGTGTGTGTGTTTGTTGTTGTTGTTTTGTTTTGTTTTGTTTTGAGATGGAGTCTCACTCTGTTGCTCAGGCTGGAATGCAGTGATGCGATCTCTGCTCACTGCAGCCTCTGCCTCCCAGGTTCAAGTGATTCTTCTGCCTCAACTTCCCAAGTAGCTGGGATTACAGGCACCCATTACTACGCCCAGCTAATTTCTGTATTTTTAGTAGAGATGGGGTTTCACTATATTGGTCAGGCTGGTCTCAAACTCCTGACCTCAAGCGATCTGCCTGCCTCAGCCTCCCAAAGTGCTGGGATTACAGGCGTGAGCCAACATGTCTGGCCTATGTTATGTGTATTTTGCTGCAAGTTTGCTTAAAAAGTATTTGTAAATTTGCTGTCGTCAGCTGGATGGGACATGGATGGCTGTTTTTCAAACCTGTTTACCCTGCAAATGTGGGGCAGTCTGAGCATTGGCCTTCCGAGCTCAGTGCAGCATTGTTGGAGACACCAGGGCCCCTCAGTCTTCCTGCAGGAGGCAGGCATGCAGGGCCTGGGAGTCCCGGGCAGCTGGAGTAGACAACCTTGCAGCAGCTGTGAAAGGAACCTGTCAAGACAACTGAGGTAAAGAGCCTATACCTGTGAATTCTCAGGGGTGTTGCCCTCCTCAGCCCTGGCTTCAACAGTGAAGGGATCCTCACAGCACTTACCTTCCCTGCAAAGCTAAAACAAACCATTGCTTTCTTCTCAGCTGTCCAGAGGCCTGCTGTTTGCTCTGGTTTGGCTCAAAGCCCTTCCAGACAGTCAGGAAAGTTATAAATGTGGATGACCCCTACAATAGGCTGGATAATGGCCCTAAAAATTATCCAGGTCCTGATGGTCGGAATCTGTGAATGTTATCTGGCAAAAGAGACTTTGCACACGTGATTAAATTAAGGATCTTGAAATGGGGACATAACCCTGGATTACCTGGTGGGTCCTAGATGTAATCATAAGGATCCTTAAAAGAGGGAAGCAGGCAGGCGTGGTGGCTCATATCTGCAATCCCAGCACTTTGGGAGGCTGAGGCGGGCAGATCATGAGGTCAGGAGATCGAGACCATCCTGGCTAACACGGTGAAACCCCGTCTCTACTAAAAAACAAAACAAAACAAAACAAAATACAAAAAATTAGCCAGGCGTGGTGGCAGGTGCCTGTAGTCCCAGCTACTCGGGAGGCTGAGGCAGGAGAATGGCATGAACCCAGGAGGCGGAGCTTGCAGTGAGCCGAGATCATGTCACTGCACTCCAGCCTGGGAGACAGAGAGAGACTCTGTCTCAAAAATAAACAAAAAAAATTGTTAAAAATTAGCTGGGCATGCTGTAGTCCCAGCTACTCAGGAGGCTAAGGCAGGAGGATCACTTGAGGCCAGGAGTCTAGACTGCAGGGAGCTATCATTGCAATAATGCACTTCAGCCTGAGTGACAGGGCAAGACCCTGTCTCTAAAATAAATAAATAAATCGGGTGGTCAGAGTGGCCTCAGTAAGAGAGTGACATTTGGGGGAAAAAAAAAAAAAGAAAAAGAACAAAATGCAGCGAGAAAACATACATATTAAAAACCCATTAGTAGTTCCTTCTTGTCCCAGAGTAAATTCCTGACTTTAAACACAGCCTCCGGGTTGTTGGTGGCCTGGCTCCTGCTTCCTCCAGCCTTACCAGCACAAGATCCAGTAAACACTCACCCCCACGACACGCACACCCACTGTCTCCACACAGGCAAACCTTGAATGTGCACGCTCCCCCTGTGTCAAACACATCAGATCCACAATACTGCTCATGGCATAAATATAAAATAATAGAGGTATCGTTGGAGTGAAGATGGAAGACTAGTTGATGGAGTTACAGGGAAAATATGCAAAGGTCCTGGCCATAACATGTTCAACTCCACCCTCAGGCTCACTTATAACTGCAAATCAGCACGTGGAGGGCAGTTGCAGGTCATCCATTCCACCCCTCACTGTACGGATGGGGACATCAGGGTCCCAGAGACGGGCAGTGGCATCCTTGGGGATCACACAGCCTTACCTGCACATAAAGACCCAACATTCTGCAGGAATTACATGTTGTGCATGTGGTCTTTTCATGAGTCTCAAGTTCCTCTACTGAACCTCAGAAGGAGAAATGACTGGTTGGATTTCCGCTCTATCAACTGACTACAAATGAGCCCAGGTTAAAGGGCCTCTCAATAATCTTTGTGCCACTCAAGGCAGCGCCATCTTTCCTGAGTGGGGATTCTGTCTCAGGGGGTCTAGGTGTGCGATGGAAAGACAACAACAGACTATTGCTCCGTGAAAGGAGGGGAGTCATGGGCTGTCAAAACACAGAATCTGGAATCTCTTGCCATGGACCCAGGCTTGGGTGGCTGTGTTGTGATCTTATGATCTAGGATCCCATGGTTTGCAATAAGCTCTCTGCCTGGGGGACAGGGAAGGAATGCCTCTGGTGGTACAGAAATAAATGGGGCATTTCAGGACTCCCTGGCTAAGAGTTGTAACCAAAACATCCATGAGGAAGTTAGAAATAAGTGTAAAGGTCATCAGATTGTGACAAAGCCAACAAAACCCGTCAAATGAAGAAAGCTGTGTTGCAGATTCTTCAATGCAGGTGGGGGGAGTGGGGTGCACCAGAGCCCACTTACGTGAAGGTCAGATTATCTTACTCCTGCTTCCCATGTAAGGCCCAGAGAGGTGAAAAGCTACACCCAAAGCCCTCCCCAGCTCTTGGAACCCAGATGCTTCAGAGATACCCTTAGCCCTTCTCCCCAGTGCTTCCCCATGGCCCAGTAAACCATGACAGCAGCAGCTCTCCCTCTCCAGCCCCATCACAGTGCCACGGCCCATGTTCTCTCCCTGAAGCTGCTCCAATCCCTGACTGCTCCCAGCCCCCATTAGCTTTCAGACTGAGAATCTTAAAAGCTGTGTGGGCCGGCAAGGTGGCTCACGTCTGTAATCCCAGCATCCCAGTACTTTGGGAGGCCGAGGCGGGCAGATTACGAGGTCAGGATTTCAAGACCAGCCTGACCAATATGGTGAAACCCCGTCTCTACTAAAAATACAAAAATTAACCAGGCATGGTGGTGCGCGCCTGTAGTACCAGCTACTCGGAAGCCTGAGGCAGGAGAATTGCTTGAACACGGGAGATGGAGGTTGCAGTGAGCCAAGATCGCGCCACTGCACTACAGCCTGGGCGACAGAGCCAGACTCTGTTTCAAAGAAAAGAAAAAAAGCTGTGTGACCCTAAGTATTCTACCATTTACTGAACAAGCTCCCACTGCCAGGTTACATGATAATTTAACATGTATGTTTTCATTTAATCCCTATGACATAGATTTTATTATTATTTTCATTTTACTGACCAGAAAACTGAGGTTCAGAGATGTAAGCTATTTGCCTACAGTCCCAAAACCAATAGTTGATGCGTATGGATGTGAACTGAGGTCAGCTCCAGGCTCAAGGTCTCTGCTAATACTGTCCTTAGTAAGGTTTCTCTGAAGAGCCTCTTTACTCATAGGCTGATTAGCAAAGGGTTCCTAAATATGCTTAAGAATCAATAACCATTAAAAATCCCTCACCCTACAAGAAACTAACTCCCCATCAAAAAACTGGATCAGTGAAATGAACAGGCAATACACAGAAATGGAAGTACCAGTAAGAAAAATAGTTTACTACCCTAGTAATCAAAGAAAAAAAAATTACACGGGTGTATTCCTTTTGGCTTATCAGATTGGAAAATATTTTTCTAAAAAGAAAAATGTAATTATCTTGTAATGACTATACTAAAAATCTAGGGCATAATTGACTTAATTTACTCCAAATGTGTTGCTATTGTGTCCATAGCACGGACTTGCCCATTTCAACTCAATATATATTACGCTTGGGGTAGTTTATTACAATGAGCAATAAACATTCTCATAATCGCCAAGACAAGCCAAGTGCAAAACAGGAAGGGCGAAGACAGAGGGCAGCAGGTGGTCCCTCTCGCTCGCGACTCCGGGAACGCCAAGCCTCAGCCCTTGGGAACCTGGGGCGAGGCGCCTGGGTCCCGGCCAGGGGGCGCGCCCGAGGACGCCGAAGTAGGGCGCGTGTGGGGACCACAACTCCCAGGCGCCCGCGCGCCGCCTCGCCCGGACCACGTGATCCGTGCGGCCAGGGTAGCTATCGCGGCGGCGGCGGCGGCGGCGGCGGCGGCGGTTGAGCTGAGTCGGAGCGAGGAGACCCGAGCGAGCAGACGCTGGCGCCCGCCCCGCGCACTCACCATGGCGGTAAGGGCCGGGCGCTACGGTGAAGAGGGTGGGCGATTGGGGCGGGGTCTCCTGGAGCTGCCATCTCGGCACCCCGAATCCTCGCTGCCGCTGGCCCGGGGCTGGTGAGGGGTGTGTTGGCAGCACTGCCAACAGCTGGAACAGGGTTGGGGGACGCGGCAGGTATAGGTTGCGGTGGCTCTGTGGTTTTCCTCGTTATTTGTCCCTCCTGCTGGGAGGCAGTCTGGCTAGGCGAGCAGTTACCGAGCGCCCGCGGTGGCGCGGCTTGAGGGTGGGGGCGCGGTGGCTGAAGACAGCTGGGCCCGGGGTCCCCGGCCCGAGGGCAGCGCCTTGGGAGATTCCAGGAAGGCTTCCACGAAAGGGAAACCCCCGGCGCATTTCAGCCCGCAGCCCCGCGCGCACACCGAGCGCACATCCCCGGCCCTGCTCTTGTCAAGTTTGTAGCCTGATTCTTCGGGGAATAAAACAGAACCAGCTACTTTCCAGCTTCCCTACACTTTCAGTCAGAAAACAGCGTTTCGGACAAGCTGTTTTTCTTGGTAGGGTTCACCTGGGCTGGAGAGAACGACAGCTTGCAAGACTCGTTCGTCTTTGAAGAAGTCATATCATTTTCTTCATCCCATGAAGAATGTCATAGAATTTAAGATACAGGAAGCTCAGCCTGGGCAACATAGCTAGACCCTGTCTCTACAAAAATTAGCCACAAGTGGTGGCAGGCGCCTGTAATCCCAGCTACTCGGAGGCTGAGGCAGGATGAGGAGGATTGCTTGAGCCCAGAAGTTCCAGGCTGCAGTGAGCCATGACCTTCGGCCTGGGCAACAGAACAAGACGTCCTCAAACAAACAAAACAAAAAACAAAAAAGATATAGGAAGTGTATGTAGGCCATTTAGTGAAATGATCAGCCGTCCTTTAAAAAGGGAAATAGATGGAAAGCACTTGCAAAAGTTCCCCAGCCAGTCAGCCTAGCAACTGGGACCTTCATCTCCTTCCCAACCCTTGTTTACAAATAAGGAAGCTTTTCTCAAAGTGTAAGTAACCCCAAATGAAGAAATATAGAAGAAAACAAGTTCCAGGGATTGCTCCCTCCTTCACCACAGCCCCACCCTGAAAAAAGCACAAATCAGTTAAACTGTCAGAGGCCAAGATTCATCCCAAGTAGGAAGACAAGATTGGGGCCCTGCCCCTTGCCTATCTGACCACAAAGCCCTTTAATTGAAAACTAGCCCAGATCGCTTCTCTCAAGTCAGGGTGTGCTGATTTCCATCTTTTCCTCTAGCAAAAAGGCAAAAGTAGAAAGGGTTGAGTGACAGGTGAGTCTTCGTCCCTCCAGGGCTTCGGACTCCGTGGGTGTTTCCAGCTCTGAACAAACTATACAGTTCATCTTCCCAGCTGTCTCCTGCTTCTCTGGCTTCAGAACCATCCTAGCCAACTGCTCTCTGGCCAGGGCAGGTGCCTCTCAGGCGGCTTGGTCCCCAGCACCCCCAGGGAGCCTCCACTGTGCCTCCCTTTCTCTGACCTACAACCTGTTGTAATTATTTGCTCACTTAAATGTCCCCCCTCATAGACAGGTAGCTCCCTAAGGGCCAAAGACTTGTCCCATTCATCTCTGTATCGCCAGGGTCTGCACAGACCTAGCACAACAAAAAGAAATCTTTCAAATTACTCTTACTGTTCTGTGGGTGTTCAGGTCTATGGCAAAACATGTCTGGGCTGTTTTGGGCTCCTAAGATAACTGGCCCAGGCCCAAGGATGATAGAAGGAAACCAGTTATGGCAACTCCCTGACTGATTAATTAGCCACTAGGGACATTCCATTCATACCATCTGCTTTACCAAATGGACTCAGAGAAGGGGTGATGGGCGTCACCCCTACCTCCACCTGGCAGAGATGGTGCTAGAGGCTTCTGCTGAGGATGAGGCCATCTCCGGTGTAAATGGAGTTTCACAGTATTGTTTGTACCTGTTTGGTTTTGTATATCAATCTTGCGTAAACATTTTGCTGTGTCAAAATGTTTTTTTTTTTTGAAAGCCTAACAGGAGAGATCTCTGGGTAGTAGGACTCAGAATGATTTTTTACTTTCTTTTCGGTACTGTGTCAGCTTTTTACATTGAGCTAGTGCCATTGGGGATGGGGGGGGGGCGGTAAAAGCTATTCTTATTTTTAAACTCTTCAACATTTTTTAAAGTCTTCAACATGATCTTTATCATGTTGTGATGTGACCGCCTAGATTTCCATTTTGAGGCTCTCATATAATTTACTTGACCAGTCCCTACTGGTTGACAGGAGACCATCATGGTTCCTATGATTTCTCAAAGTGTGGCCCCCAACAAACACCTGTCCCAGAAACACCTGTCCCAGAAACACCCAGTACACTAAGGTTTGAGAACCAGTACAGGCTTTCCAGAAAACTCTCTGGCTCTGGGTACCTGATTGCTGAGTGACCATGGGGAGATAAGTGGGCTTTTATGTACCTTCCTTGTTAATTTAAAGAGGTTAATAATAGTAGGCACCTGTGGAGATGTCACAGGGAGTGACACATAATAAATGGAAGGTGAACATGGTACAGGCACATGCAGTCCCTCAGAAGACACAGAGCTATGTGGCTGTTCTGTCCAATCAGATGCTTTCACATTTCTTTCTCTGTCCTGCAGCTCCACGGTCTGCAGTGAGCCCAGTCCCTGGGTAGGCGCAGGCAGGGGTTGGTGACACAAGTCAGACCCCTTTTGGCACTGAAAGGCATGTTAGCTGAGTGTAGGGAGGCGGACAGCCAGGTTAGTCCCAGGTCTCTACCAAACCCCAGGCTGCAGCGTCCAAATCTGAGAGATGCATAGATGTGGTGCCCCATCCAACCCGGAAACAGAGGCACACTCACTGTTGTTGTTGTTGTTGTTGTTGTTGTTGTTGTTGTTGTTGTTGTTGAGACAGAGTCTTACTCTATTACTCAGGCTGGAGTGCAGTGGCATGATCTTGGCTCCCTGCAACCTCCACCTCCCGGGCTCAAGTGATCCTCCCACCTCAGCACCTCCCAAGTAGCTGGGACTACAAGCACATGCCACCACGCCCAACTAATTTTTGTATTTTTTGTAGAGACAGGGTTTTGCCATGTTGCCCAGGCTAGCACTTTTTTCTTTTACAAGGTTTCAGGAAAAGAGTAGATAGAGCTCAAGATGGGAGCCTGTGAAAGTGAGGCCAAACCAAGGGAAAGGGTTCCTAGAGTCCTGTCCTCATCTTACAGACGAGGAGACTGGGTCCACAGGGGGCTTCCTGCGTGTCAGCAGCTCAAGGCCACACAGCTGGTTCCTGGCAGAGCTGGGAGGCAGATCCAGGCAGTGCAGCTTTAGAGACCGTGCCCCTAACCACTAGCCTTGCTGCCTCTGTTCAAACTGCAACAAAGTGAACTGAGCCTCAGAATCTCCTGAAGTGGGCTGGTTAAAATCTATGTCTTCCCTGTCTCCTGTGGCTCTGACCCTGGGCTCTGATTTAGGGGCCTGAGGAGGCCCAGGAATCTGTACTTTTAATAAGGCCCTGGAGTCTAAGCAGCTGCTGCTGTCCCTCTACACTAAGCCGCTTGCCAGTGTGGAGCTCATGCTTGGCCTGTGGTTTCCCAGTGATTCACCCGGGACTGACTCTGCCTCTGTGGATCCAGCTATAACAGCATCGTCATCCACACCTGTGATCCGCTCCAGTGTCCTCCCTCCCATCCTATCCTCTTTGCCTTTTCATCCTGTTGTCCGCTGTCGTCCCTGGGCTCTGGTCTTACTGTCCCATCCCCAGACTGGTCCTTGTTTGTTTCCTTTATTTAAGGTGCACTCTTCATCCTTCTCAGGAAATATGGGCCAGCTATTGGCTGAACATCCTTCGGGGGCTAAGCATGACTATCCTAACTGCACAGAGGCTTTTTCTCATACATTCCTTCCTCTCCCCAATTTCTTCCCATATTTTGTTCCAAAGTGGCCATATCAGTTTCTTCTGCTGTTTGCATATCTTCCTGAAATGTTAAAACAACCGAACGACAGCACAGCCCTCATCTCTGTCTAGTATTGCACAAGAAAGTGGGCTGTTCTCTGTGTTGTAGCATCTGTTTTCCTCTTGCCAAATGAGGGCCTGGTAAGAAGACCCAGGATCCAGTCCTGATGCTGCCACCAACTCACAGTGTGACCCTGGGCATGTCACAGCTGCCCCTCGGACTTCCAGTGCTGCCCTGAGAAGCTGCATTGAGAGCAGTTAGGAGCACAGGATCTGAAGCCAGCCCACCCAGGCAAAATTCTAGCTAGCAACTTGGCAAGTTACTTAAACTCTGTCTGCCTTAGTAGTCTCATCTATGAAATGGAGCTAAGAATAATAATTCCCCTCTTGAAATTGAGTGAGTTAAGACATATAACATTTTTAGAAGGGTGCCTGGCACAGAATAATCAGTGTCATTTCCCTCCCAGTATGAAAAAAGAGGGTTGCTCTAAATTAGCACTTCCTAGAGGATAGTCTATGAGATTCTTTCCCACAGGGCACTCAGCAAGAGAAAAAGGGAGGAGAGAGTTCTAGGTACAGGCTTCTGGCAGTGCAGAAAGCTATTAAACCTTATTTTGTCTAATTCCAGTCTCTGACCATAGAATCCATTTTTCCCAGTACCTCCTAGCATCCTGTGCTTCTCCCATGGAACACTTCTGAGAAACACCCCTCCAGCTTTGACATGTATGGGAAAAAAGGCACTGGGGTTATTGAGCCCTTACTGTGTGTCACTTTGTGTGGATGGCTTTGCAGAGTTTTCCCCCAGCTCCCCTCGGAGGAAACTGAGGCCAGAGAGAGGCCCTGGTTAACAAATGTGTTTTGTTCCAAATCCTGGACTCAGACTACTATTCTTTACTATCTCCTTTGGTCCTAACTATTGAGAGGGGGAGGATTGGAGACGACTAGAACATGCAAGGCCTGTGGTTTAGGGCTGTCACCTGCAAGCAGAAGTTTGTGGCTCTGGTTTCCGGGAGGCTACAGGACACCCACATGGCACAGCTTCCTGACAAAATGGCAGCTAATCAAATCTGCCTACCTTTCCACCCCCCCACTGACGTTTGCCTCCACCGGAACTCGTTTTCTGTAAGAACTGATGGCCCCCACAGCCTTCACAAGAACCCACAGTCTCACTCCGTATCTTCCTCCCTTGAACAAAAACTGAGAGTAACCCGCTTATAAGGAAGTCCGGCAAATCCTTTTCCCTCTTCATACTCATTTTCCTCACCTGGAAATGAGAGGCGGGTGGAGAGGGACTCAAGTTGGGCCAGATCAGCATTTTTCAAACTGAGTTTCAGCAGAGCTCATATTTCTCTCCCCTCTCCACCCTGAGCCCCGTGTTTTACATAATGGAATTAGAAGAAAGATTTTAATTGGCTAGTGTTCCCTGGTGAAGAAAGCTGAAAGCCATGGGACTAAAAACTCTGAGGATACCTCTAGTGCTGAGATTCAAGGATTCTAATATTTGGCCATTGTCTTAGAAGGCAAAGGCTTCCACTAGCTGATTACAACTCAGCCAGGATCTCCTTAGCTGGGTAACACTGACAGTGTTTGCAGAACTGCCTGTGCTAGCTGAGGGCTTACCTGGGGACCAGAGGGGGCCTTCACTTCCCTGAGAGGGTGAACTAACTGATAGATCTGTTGGGCCCTCATCTTTCCAAACAGTCATTAAGCCTGGTGTGGGCGTCTAAACTCACCATCCAGCTCCCACCGTACCCTCCTTTCTTGGAGATTGGGAGGAAGCACCGTGTCCTGGAATGTCCAGGGCTTTGGAATCCAGCTAGACTCAGGTTTGAATCCCAGCTCTGCCAACTTACTAGCTTTGTGACCACCAGTAAATTACTTCTCTAAGTCTAGTTTCCCTAACTTTCCTTCCTGTAAAATGGACCTAATTGTCCCTGTCACACAGAGGACTGTTGTGACAATGAAATGAGATGATGTAGAAAAAGCCCTTGATGCCACCCTGAACACAAGGTGGAGCAAGCACCCTCTGAAAAGGCATCTGACAGGCACTGCATGGTCACTGCTTTTACCTGCAGTCTTTCCTGTAAGGCTGTGAACTCACCAAGGTCAGAGACATTAACCTACTTCCATAATGCTGGGCACACAAACTGGGCTCAGCAAATGTATAGTGAATGAGTAGACAGATGTGGAGTACAGTGAAGACAGCTGCCTCTGGGC
Source organism: Gorilla gorilla gorilla (assembly GCF_029281585.2). Classification (NCBI taxonomy): domain Eukaryota; kingdom Metazoa; phylum Chordata; class Mammalia; order Primates; family Hominidae; genus Gorilla; species Gorilla gorilla. The sequence continues at coordinate 109,505,743 of NC_073237.2, forward strand.
CTCTCCACGATAAACACTGTGGGATCTGTCTAGACTGAACAGGACAAAGAGGACTCCAGGCTTCCATCACACGGGAGCCTGTTCTGGAGCTGCAGCAGAATGGCTAGGGTCCTGGGGGGTAAGAAGAGGCAGTTGCACTTGGAAGGCATAGAGGGGACATCCCCACATAGTCTGAGGACACTGTCACATCCCGAGCCAGTTGGTCCAGTGAGGATGGACACTCCCACACCTCTATTCTCATATGGAGCATGGCCAGCTCAATTATAGCTCTGCTGCTGACCCTCTTGGGCAAGTCTCAGCTCTTTATGGCCTCAGTTGGCCCTGATGACTTCTGATGGCCCTTCCAGCACTTCCAGTGACCCCATTTTTCTGGGCTCCCAGAGGAGGTGCTGGAGAGCATTAAGGACCGTAACTTCCACTGCCCTGTGCCCCTATGATGCAGATTCCCTTCTCTTTCAGATGCATTTCATCTTCTCAGATACAGCGGTGCTTCTGTTTGATTTCTGGAGTGTCCACAGTCCTGCTGGTAAGAACTGGGGACCTCAGACTTGTAGCTTGGAAAGCCTTGTAGCACTAGGCAAGGGAGAATCTGGGTTCTCTTGATTCTCTGTGGGCATTTAAGTGAGGCTGATTCCTCTGGCATAAACACTGAGCAGGAACTTCACAGTTATAATTCCATTTGTAACCACTCCCCTTCAGATCGCAAAGGGCTCCATTATCTTACTGATCCTCACAAAGGCCGAGAGGCAGGGAGGCAGCTTTTCCCTCTGTTACAGGGCAAGAAACTAAAGCCCAGAGACAGGAAGAGAGACTCTTGCAGGGTCACACAGTAAGTACGCATCAGAGCCACTACTAGATCAAGGCCTCCGGGTGTCACCTGGCACCTCCCTTATCCAGGGTTCATTGTTCTGCACCAGTTCAGAAGCCCACAGCCGCTGCTGGAGATGAGACACCAATTTGAAAGGAAAGAATATTCCTTTGATTTGAAAAGGCAGAGTTTGTCACTAATTCATGAAGAAGTTATTTTCCAACTTAAATAACTGCATCTTAAAAAGAGACTGGAAACAGCCCAAATGCCCATTATTGCGGGTGCAGATTAAATAAATTATGGTCATCCCTACAATGGGTTACTATTTCTTGTTATCTATTGCTGAATAAACAGTGGCTTAAAACAAGTCATTTTATCATTCTCTCTCAAGGTTCTGTGAGTTGACTGGACCCAGGTGAGTGGTCCTTACTGAAGGTCTCTCATGCAGTATAGTCAGACAGTGGCTGGAAGTAGGGTCATTTGGAAGAGTTCCTCACTCTCATGCCAAGTGGCTGATACTGGTTGTTAGCTAGGACCTCAGCTGGAGTTGTTGGCTGAACACCTACATGTGGCATCTCCTATGGCCTGGGCTTCCTCGTGGCAGAGTGGCTAGATTCCAAGATCTAGTGTCGCAGGAGAACAAGGTAGAAGTACGTGGGATTTTCAAGACCTAGCCTTGGAAATCAGATAGCATTACTTCTCCCTTTATTGGCTGAAGCAGTCACGAAGGTCTTCCTAGGCTAAAGGAGAGGGAACAAACATGGACCCCACCACTTGATGGCAGGAGTGTTGACATCATAAGAAGGGGATGTGGGGTGGGATATATTGGAGTGGCTGTCTTTGGAAAATGTAATCTATCACAGATACGATGAAGCCACTGGGGAAAAGGTAAATCTGTGTGAACTGAGGTAAAACTGGATGATAAAGTCAAATGCAAAACAGTATGCGTAGATAGGATGCTGTCATTTGGACAAACAGAGGCTGATATATACATTGAGTAACAGAGGTTGCTCTGGGGAGGAGAATTGGGGTGAAGAGAGATTGGGGTGGGAAGAAAACTGATCTTTCTCTTTTTTTGAAATGGAGTCTCTGTCGCCCAGGCTGGAATGCAGTGGCGCGATCTTGGCTCACTGCAACCTCCACCTCCCAGGTTCGAGCAATTCTCTTGCCTCAGCCTCCCGAGTAGCTGGGACTACAGGCAGGCACCACAATGCCCAGCTAATTTTTCTGTATTTTTAGTAGAGACAGGGTTTCACCACGTTGGCCAGGCTGGTCTCAAACTCCTGACCTCAAGCGATCCACCCACCTTGACCTCCCAAAGTGCTGGGATTACAGGCATGAGCTACCACACCCGGCCTGAATTTTCATTGTATTCTTTTTTGCACTGTTTGAAGTTTCACCATGTACATGAAATTACCTATAATTTTATGTTTTAAAAACCTGCATCTGTCAGATGATTTCCTCCTGGGAGCCTGTGGGAAAAAAAACCCAACTTTTTCCTTTTCTTACGCTCCACACACTTCTGTGACCAGATGTGTAGGCTTTCCCTCAGTGACAACTTTTCTGATACCAGCTGGGGTCCTACAACTCAGTTCAAATCTGACACTAACCAGAGTTAGTGCAGATCCCACAAGTTAAGGGTACAGTCCCACAAGGCTGCCCCCTGCTTCAGGCACCAATCGCAAGTCCCAGCTTGTCTCCCGTACTTCTGGCCAACTGGCTATATGTCGGGGTTCCTATAACGCCTTTGATGGGGTCAATTATTTGATAGAATGGTTCACAACACTCAAGGAAACACTTAAAAAGAGTACAAATGGGCCAGGTGCGGTGGCTCATGCTTGTAATCCCAGCACTTTGGGAGGCCGAGGCGAGTGGATCACCTGAGGTTAGGAATTCAAGACCAGCCTGAACAACATGGTGAAACCCCGTCTCTACTAAAAATACAAAAAAATTAGCCAGGCGTGGTGGGGGGTGCCTGTAATCCCAGCTACTTGGGAGGCTGAGGCAAGATAATTGCTTGAATCCTGAGGCAATATAATTGCTTGAATCCAGGAGGTGGAGGTTGCAGTGAGCCAAGATTGCGCCACTGCACTCCAGCCTGGGCAACAGAGCGAGACTCCATCTAAAAAAAAAAGTACAATGAATAGCTGGGTGGAAAAGATGCATGGGGCAAGGCATGTAGGAGGGGGTTCAGAGCCTCCAGGCCCTCCCTGGGCTTGCCACCTTCCAGGTACCCCCATGTGTTCACAGCAGCTGGAAGCTTTTCAAATCCTGTCCTTTTAAAAAAATTATTCATATATAATAGTTGTACATGTTTTGGGGTACACGTGATATTTTGATACCTATATACAATATGTAATGATCGAATCAGGGTGACTGGGGTGTTTATCACCTCAAACATTTATCTTTGTGTTGGGAACATTACAATTCTATTTTGAAATATACAATAAATTATGGTTAACTATAAATTTCCCTACTGTACTGTCGAATACAACAACTTATTCCTTCTATCTAAACTGCATTCTTTTGGGTTTCTATGGAGTCTTCATATAGAGGCATGATTGATGACCTCATTGGCCACTGGTGATCAATTCAACCTTCAGTCCCTGTCTCCTTCCAGAGGTAGGGAGTGGGGCTGAAAGTGCCAACCTCCAAGCACAAGTTTGGCTCCCCTGGTAACCAGCCCCCATTCAGGAGCCTCAGCCATCAGTCATCTCATTAGCATATAAAAAGACACCACTTCAGAGTTTCCAAGGGTTCTAGAAGTCGTGTGCCAGGAAGCCAGGGCAGAAACAGGATATATATCTCTTATTATGTCGCAGAGTCCAGTAAAATACGTTAGCTGGACCACTTATTATCCCTCTTAGTGAAACAAAAGTAGTAATTAACAGTTAATTTTACACAGCAGCTTTAATAAGCACTTGATAGTTTCTGTAAAATAATTTATTGGGTTTTTCCCTATTGTAAAAGTAATATATATAAAAGAAACCTTAGAAAGTTAGGCAAGAACATAAAAACCACCTGTATCCTACTTTGCTGAGATAACTATTACTCTTGTGCTGTTTATCTTTCCTTCCAGACATTTTTTGCATACTTACATATAAATAGGACCTTGCAGTACTCATCACTTAACAAGAAGTCACGACAGATTTGCGCAGCCTGCCGGGGGAGTGGGTGGGGTAATGGTACATGGCTTCTTCACCCTCAGTCCCTGGATTTTTCAGGTGGCTTCTCTTCCTGATCTCAAAGCCACACTCCAGCTAAGAAAAGTCTGGTGAAGACAGTGAAGAAGTTCGGAACTCAGCAAGGGTGGGGAAGAAGATGCAGGATAGAGGTGGATGGAGTGGATTCCATGAACAGGTGGAGGTGCTGGAAGGGAAACAGTGCTGGCCTGGCCAGGTCTCCACAACTCTGCCTCCTTTGACAGGCATGGCCCTTTCGGTGTTGGTGCTCCTGCTTCTGGCTGTACTGTATGAAGCCATCAAGGTTGGCAAAGCCAAGCTGCTCAACCAGGTACTGGTGAACCTGCCAACCTCCATCAGCCAGCAGACCATCGCAGAGACAGACGGGGACTCTGCAGGCTCAGATTCATTCCCTGTTGGCAGAACCCACCACAGGTACAGGCAGTGGGTATGGGAAAGGGGCAGAAGCCTCACATTCACCCTGAGAGACAGGCTGGCCCAGACAGCATTAGCCCCACTTCACAGAGGGGACAGCGAGGCCCAGGGAAGGACCAGGACTTGCCAAAGTGGCTACACATAGCCAAGTGAACTAGAGCTCATGTCTCCTGATGCCCAGGCCAAAGCACTCTGTGAACAGCCAGCCACTTGAGAGGCTCAGAAGGCTTTCTTTAGGGAACAGTGATCTTCAGGTGCAGGCCCCTATCTATCTAGCAAATGAGGTGGCCGCCCACCCTCCCCAAATTTCACCAGTTCCATGGGTCACTAGGCTCCCATATCCAGGAGGGGATCTGCAGCTGTCCTGAAGCAATGTATCCCACTTGGTGGGAGGAGGATGACAAGCTCTCCTCTCCTCCCTTCCCACTCGAATCAGGCAACCATTTAGGGTCCCTGTTCTGCCCTCTGTCCAGCCCCAGCCTCACCTGTGCTTAATAAGCCTGCCCGCTCCATCACTAGCCACCCTACATGGGTGTCTCAGATCTTCACAACTGCACTGCAAGGGAAGTATTCTCATTCCTGTTTTACTGATAAGGAATCTTACGTTCAGAGAGGTTAAGACATTTGTCTAGGCCACTTTTAGTTAGTGGCAGGTCTAGGAACTGATAATGTCACCTAAGACCATGCTTTTTCTTTCCATTGTCATACTGCCTCCCAAAGTAGATTCAGGGGGGAAATATGCCTTACTGATGATTTTCTCTTATTCCTTATCAGAAAGACAGATTATAGATACCCTCATTTTCCCCTTTGCCTAGGATGCCAGGAAGCTTGAAACCAAATGTAGTGAAGATATGTCTCTTTAAAAATAAATCTCGAGTTTTTTCTGGGGGCGGGGGTGGGAGGGGCAGAAAGAAATCTCTCCTGGGTTAAGCATGCAAGTTATCAATCAATCGGGTCACGTAACTCAACAGCTTTCTACTCCCTGATATCTACTCCCAGCTTCCTCATTACCAGCTCATTACCAGGATTAACTTGCTTCTCCTTTTTATCTAGGTGGTATTTGTGTCACTTTGGCCAGTCTCTAATCCATGTCATCCAGGTGGTCATCGGCTACTTCATCATGCTGGCCGTAATGTCCTACAACACCTGGATTTTCCTTGGTGTGGTCTTGGGCTCTGCTGTGGGCTACTACCTAGCTTACCCACTTCTCAGCACAGCTTAGCTGGTGAGGAACATGCAGGCACTGAGGCTGGAGGGACATGGAGCCCCCTCTTCCAGACACTATACTTCCAACTGCCCTTTCTTCTGATGGCTATTCCTCCACCTTATTCCCAGCCCCTGGAAACTTTGAGCTGAAGCCAGCACTTGCTCCCTGGAGTTTGGAAGCCATTGCAGCAACCTTCCTTCTCAGCCAGCCTACATAGGGCCCAGGCATGGTCTTGTGTCTTAAGACAGCTGCTGTGACCAAAGGGAGAATGGAGAGAACAGGGGTGGCAGGGTTACCGAGCCCATGACAATGCTTCTTTGTGACTCAAACCAGGAATTTCCAAAGATTTCAAGCCAGGGAGAAGGGTTCTTGGTGATGCAGGGCATGGAACCTGGGTACCCTCAGCTCTCCTGCTTTGTGCCTTATCTACAGGAGCATCGCCCATTGGACTTCCTGACCTCTTCTGTCTTTGAGGGACAAAGACCAAGCTAGATCCTTTTTCTCACCTTTCTGCCTTTCGAACACATGAAGATCATCTCGTCTATGGATCATGTTGACAAACTAAGTATTTTTTATTTTTCCCATTGAACTCCTAGTCGGCAATTTTGCACATTCATACAAAAAAATTTTTAATGAAATGATTTCATTTTATTCATGATGGATGGCAGCAACTGCTGAGACCTATTTCCCTTTCTTGGGGGGAGAATAAGTGACAGCTGATTAAAGGCAGAGAGACACAGGACTGCTTTCAGGCTCCTGGTTTATTCTCTGATCGACTGAGCTCCTTCCACCAGAAGGCACTGCCTGCAGGAAGAAGATGATCTGATGGCCGTGGGTGTCTGGGAAGCTCTTCGTGGCCTCAATGCCCTCCTTTATCCTCATCTTTCTTCTATGCAGAACAAAGAGCTGCATCTAATAATGTTCAATACTTAATATTCTCTATTTATTACTTACTGCTTACTCGTAATGATCTAGTGGGGAAACATGATTCATTCACTTAAAATACTGATTAAGCCATGGCAGGTACTGACTGAAGATGCAATCCAACCAAAGCCATTACATTTTTTGAGTTAGATGGGACTCTCTGGATAGTTGAACCTCTTCACTTTATAAAAAAGGAAAGAGAGAAAATCACTGCTGTATACTAAATACCTCACAGATTAGATGAAAAGATGGTTGTAAGCTTTGGGAATTAAAAACAAATACGTTTTAGTAAATATATATTTTTAAATAGTCTATGACTGTTCTGTTCTCCTAATTCCAAAAGAAAGCACATGAACCCTTGTAACAACTGCAGGGGCTGAGTGGGGCTAATAGAGCTGGTATACTCTTTATAAGCCTGTCTGAGGACAGAGTCCATCCATCTGCTACAAAGACAACTCTGCTCAGGGAAACCCAGCCCTGAAATGCTGCACCCAGTTAGACACCCCAGAATGCCAACTGAGGCAAGTCATTCTTCATTCGTGTAACAAGTATTAATTGAGTACATGCTATAAGAAAAGTAACTGTCACACGGACTTTTTAAGCACCTGTGTTGGCACAATTACTCAGCATCTTCTCTCCCTGCGGGCAGAAGCAAATATAATAGCCACTAGTTAATTTACAATAAGAAACAACTGCCCTAGAAAGTAGAGTATGTCACACCTTTAGGACTGATCAGGGCAGTCCCCCATGTTTGCAGGGAACTGGAAAGCTGCCTGGTGTCTCAAGAAGCCTGTTTCTAAAAGCATCACCGCCCCTTCCCCCAACCAGTGACAGTCAGGCTGTGCTGGCCAAGAGCCCAGGCTCTGGAATCAGATGGCCAGGATTTGAATTCTTGTGCTGAGGCTTCCTAGATATGTAACTTTGGACAAATTACTTTACCTCTCTAAGTCTCAGTTTTTTCCTCTATAAAATGGTGATAACACTGTCTTCTGCAGTGGTTGCTGGAGATAAGCCAGTCTGTGTAAAGTGCCAAACAGCACCGCCTTTTGTTAAGCAACAAAGAAATAATTAGTTCTCACTGCCTCCCAGGTCTGCACACGGGAGACATATCCAAAGCCTGCAAGGATGATGCCAGGCCAGATGAAGTGGAATTTTGAGTCCTATCTTTTAAAACATTTAAAATCAAGAAACATTTTTATTAAAATTATTCTGTTTTTTTAAAGACTGATTGCATAATCTTTGGAAGATCCTGGAATCAAGAAAATGACCACAAGTATTTTCTCACTACTGTTCTCTGCATAAGTCCTGGTCCCATGAGTTCTAAGGGAATGGAAGCTGCTCTCAAAGTGAAGAATCCCTCAGGTGCCATGAACAATGGAAAGAAGGGACCCTCTCACCTTCTTTGCATGGCTTCCTAGACTGCAGGACTAAGCCTGCAGGAGCAAGAGGATGACTGGACTGGTCCTCACAGAACCATCATGCCCCAGGGATGAGCTAGGACTACAGTGGTGACTTTCTTTGAGAGCCTAAAAGTTCCAGGGTTAGATATCAAAGGGAGTAAATATGCCACAACATTTTGTGCACATTAACTGACCCAGATCTGTAAGACTCCTACCCTTAGATTCCCAAAAAGGAGCACAGACAGCCCTTGGAACCAAACTCAATTTTTCTCCAAGGGCTTGGGTCAAGTTTCATTATAGACATTTGTTTTAGTTTTATTTTCAAAGTCATTGACCTCTTGTATCAGATTTAAGGCAAAAAAGAAGATACATGTCGCAGGACTATACGCCAGGCTGTTGACTGCACTGGGATTTAGATGGTGTAATCTCCCTTAGTTCTACCAGGGAGACCTCAGCCCAGGTCTTGTTGCCGGGGCACAGTTGAGCACTGGATTCAGGTAGAGGAGGGCTCCCAGGTCAGTCTGAGAGTTAATGAAGAGATTAAAAAGTCTGGCAGAGGACAGGACTCTTACAGGTGACTGGCTTGGAGGGGAACCTACCAGTCCTTCTTCCAACTTGCTGCTGAAATCCCAGTGTTCTTGAAGACAGGGTTATGATCCTCTTCACCAGGTCTGGCGGGGGTGGGGCTCAGAAGGTGGCCAACCCACCCCCTGAGCCCAAATATTGTTCCCAGAATGCTCACCTTGACCTCACCCTGTGGCTCACCTAGACCCAGGGTTGGCTGTGCAAAATCATGCTTAGGGAAGGGTTGCAGAGAAACCTTTGCGCCAGTTTCCTGGGTCTTCATCCCAGCCAGTCAATGTCATCGTCATCATCATCATCTCCAAAAAGGGGTGTTGGGGGCGGGCGTCCCTTCATGCTCTGATAAAACAGGAAAGAGCAGTCAGTCCTCACTTGTGCCTGCACCAGTGGACTTTCCACCTGTGAGTGGAAGCAATCCAACTTCTGTTCCCAGCTCTGGGTCAGAAAGGAGGTTGTACTGACAGGGCCAACTCTGAGGCCAGCAAACCTAGGCTTCCACATAAAGCTGAGACCAGCAGGCAGAGAAGGGAGGCAATCTTTCAACAGAGACAAAAGACGAACTTTGTTTGGCTAATCTCATCATTTATTTATGAAGCACATGTACTGATTTGACAGATTTTCCTCTCATGCAGTAACTTACACATTTTGTGTGGAGAAAGAAGGGTCAAAGAGGAAACACTGGAGCAGGAGAAAGAAACAGAAGCAAAGCAGCCCTGAGAGAGCGAGAGGAAGTGGGAAGAAGGGAGGTTGGGAAGAAGACAATCACATATGGAAAAATACTGTCGTTGTGGCCTAAGGTGGCCTGACTGGCTCTGGGTGTGATCCCATCATTTGAAAAAGAGTTGAATTTGGAGGCTTGGCCAACTGGAGAATCCTAAGAGGTGAAGAACACGGGGCCACAGCCTCCCACACCTCTAGCCTGACTGGCACCACCCTCGCTCCTTCCAGCTAAGGTAGTGGGGGTGAAAGGGACTGATGGGCCATGAGAGGCCCTCTCTTTTCACAACTTGAGCTCCTGGCCTTTCTCCTCTGGCTTGGCAAGGGAACAGGACCTACCCGGCTAGCAGGGATTGATGCTAGAGACAGGCACGAACTGAATAGTCTCTACTAAGGCATTCTCTGCTCTGGTGAGCAACTGCCAACCAGAATCCATCTTCACAGGGCCAGGCAAAAGGGAAGGCAGCGTGATGTGTATACAAGTCTCTGGGCTAATCCCATGTCACTACCAATTAACCAGACTTCGTACTTCTCTCTGGACATCAATGACGTGATCTCTAACTCTGACAGTATAGGATTTTCAAGTGTGGCTCACAGCTTCTGTTTTGTCCTGACTAAAGTTCTGGCTCTACATTTACTAGCTATATAAGCTTAGTTAAATTACTTAATCTTCCTGAGCCTCAGCCCTCTGATATATAAAATGGGATAAAAGTACCTACCTCATTGGATTAGTAGATTAAATGACAACATTTGTGAAGTCGTTTTCAGAGTACCCAAGAAATACATGTTAACTTGACAGTATTGGTACTAATACCAATAATATGCTCACTAATTAAAAGCTTCCAACTATATTTAGGGCAGTCACTTAGAATATACTCAATTTGGTTTTTCCCCCTTTTTTCCTTTTTTTAAGGGCAAAATTGCTATTCTGGATTCTCAAATGAAAATTTAACTCTTGAGAAGAAAGGCTAATGGAAGGAACTGGTACATTCCCCAAAGGAACACAGGCAAGAGGGAAGGGCTCCGATACATACAAGCTGGAGCGTAGATCCATCACAGCTCTCTGCTCAAGGTTTTGGCAAAAGGCAAAATCCACTTTGGCTGATACATGAGGGGACAAAATTTGCCCCATTCACCCTCATATTTCTGTCCTTTAGATGGACTGAGCCTGAAGCCCACCTGTGTTCTCCATATGCATTTCAGAGCAGTCAAAATGGCCTAGGGACAGCCAGAACGGTTGTAACGGAGCACAGTGGGGAACAGCAGAGGCGAGAACCGGGGTTCTAATTCAGTCCCTATCGGTGCCCTCCTCTCCTGGTCTTCACTCTTGTTCTGTGAAGCTATGCTATTAATACTGAACCCATTTTGTGCCCAGGGATATTGTGATGACAAAACAAGGCAGCAGGAAAGCAGGCTGAGTAAGTGGAAAATGCTCAGGAACGGGAGGTCTTTACAGGAGCCTGGGGATTAGTCCTAGCTTTGCCATTAACTCACTCTGTGGCTTTGGGTAAATCATCATTTTGAGCCTCAGGTTTTTTATCTATGAATAAGGATGCCAGGCAAGATGATCTTCAAAGTCCTTTCCAATTCTAAAATATAAATAATATCCTAGCAGATTTGGGGAAAACTAAGGCTTCAGCATTCCAATGTGGGGCTAAGCAGCTCAGCTTTCTTCCTCTGAGGGGACTAATTCCTGCATGGACAGAGACTATGATTCTTTCTCAAAAGTAAAGTGGTATGTGACCGTCCCCTACTCTGCTTACAGAGCTGCGCCCTCCCAGCCCAGCCCCAAGCCTGCTCCCACAGGGCCCTGCACACAGAGTCCAGGGAGTGGGCCACCAACAGGCTCCATTTCTCTTCTCAGAGCCAGTAGGGAAGAGCCCCCAGGTGGGTGTGTGAAGACTTGACAGTGCCTGGGATTTCCTTACCACCTCGTCTTCATCCTCCTCCTCAGGCTGTGCTTTGGGCCTCAGAGCTTTCAGAGTTGCCCCTTTAAACAGTTCATCCTCTTCATCCCCAGAGAGACTGAAGGAAAATCAAGTCATAGAAAATGTTATTGCTCCTGCTCCAGGTCACAGTACCCACCACCTACAAGGGTCACCAGCCCTTGGGTAAGAATTCAACAGCGTTGGTGACGACTGCTCAGGAATTCCTCCCACCTCCGCTGCCACCATCTCTTCCCACACCCTACAGTGGCCTCCTAGTGCGGTTGGCCTCCTCCAGAACCTACAGCCAGAGTCATCTTTTCAATGTGACCTTCTCAGAATCCTTCCCTAGCCACCCTATCTAAAGTGGAACAACTCCTTTAGAATAGCACCCTGTTTGTTTTTTAAGAGGACTTATCATACTTTATGATATGTAAGTATGTATTTGTTTTTTCCACTTGACCGTCACTCCTTAAACTCAAGAACCAAACCTGCCTTGCCTACCACACTACCACAGGGCCCGCCACACTACCACAGGGCCCGCCACACTACCACAGGGCCCGCCACACTACCGCAGGGCCCGCCACACTACCGCAGTGCCCGCCACACTACCGCAGGGCCCGCCACACTACCGCAGGGCCCGCCACACTACCGCAGGGCCCGCCACACTACCGCAGGGCCCGCCACAGAGCCTTGTACATGCTAGGTGTTGTTGAATTAATACATCAACTAATGAATGAAGACATGAGTAAATTAGTCTCTGAGGGATGAGTTGCCAGCCCTGGAAAAAACAGAGACACTCACCACAGATAGCTACCCTGTCCCTGAAGCAGTGCTCAGAGGACATACCTGGAACGCTGGGAATGATGGCTGGGTCTGAGGGCTGCTCCTGCAACTGTGGAACCTGCCTCTGTGCTTGACAGCTCCTTGTGGGGACCGGTGGAGCTAGTGACATCATCTTTCTTGAGCTGTGGAGGCTGAGGCTCTCCTGGGCTTTCAGGCCCTAAGGCCAGTGGGTCCCCCTCCTCGGGGTCTGAAGTCAGGGACAGTCTTGTGGAGCTTTCTTGTAGTGGGCCATCTGGTGCTACTTCCCTGACACAGACCTTTCCTGATGGGTTGTCGGGCTTAGCTGCCATTGGGCTGGCAGCAAGTGACTCCTCACACTCAGAGTCCATGGATACAGGGCCTGGGGGCTCAGGTGGAATTGAAGTCGGGGGCCCTAGAACTCTGTGGGATGGGATGCAAGACAGTTCGGGTGGAAGGGAACCATCTTTTATCTCTGAAAGTGCCTCAGCTTCTGAGTCCCCTTTCCTTCTGTGTCCATCCTGGGAAGTGGTGAGGGCCTGAGGAGGCAACGGGACAGCTTCCTCGACCAGCTGCTCTGAGGGCACCATGGGGGACTCTGGCCTGTCCCTATTCAGGGGTGCTTGAGGCTGCCCAGAACTGGCTGAGGCTGACTGCTCCTGGGAAGGTCTTCGTGGCCGCTCTTCTGCTTTTTCTTCTTCTTCTTCACTGCTGCTCTCTTCCTTCTCTTGCTCCTGTTGGTTTAACAGCTGAAGAGTCACCATCTATTCAAAAGCCAAGGAAGAGATGGTCACTGAAAGGAACACAGTAGCCACTCCTAATTCTTATTAACACTACTGGTCATGTAGTTTAAATGACTTTGCTTCTTTCCTGTTAAAAGAGCCTGACTATATCTGTCAAGTCACTCCAGGCATCCTAATTACTGAGGAACAGTCCTGAATAATTTTCTTTTTTTTTTCTTTGGAGACAGGGTCTTGCTCTGTTATCCAGGCTGGAGTGCAGTTGGGGGCAATCATGGCTCACTGTAGTCTTGAACTCCTGGGCTCAAGTGATTCTCCTGCCTCAGCCTCCCAAGTAGCTGGGACTACAGGCACGTGCCACCATACCTGGCTAATTTTTAAATTTTTAATTTTAGTAGAGACAAAGTCTCATTATGTTGCCCAAGCTGGTCTTGAGCTCCTGGCCTCAAGCAGTCCTCCCACCTTGGCCTCCCAAAATGCTGGGATTACAAGCATAAGCCACTGTGCCAGCTTTGAACAATTTTTTATTCATGATCCCTTAGAAGGTACTTAAGCAACAAAATGCCCAATACGATGAAACAAACGACAGCTGGCTGGCTGTACCTTGATCGTATTCATGATGGTTCCCAGAATGGTCCTGCCATTGTAAGATTCCTCCAGCTCAAACTCTCTCCGTAAGGACTGGAACACCTGGTTCATGATCTTCTTGACCTGTGTGAACATCAAAACACATGCTGTCAAAATCAAGTCACTAAAGGATGCATTAAATTCCAGAGAGGTGTATGGAAGGCCAAAATGAAGCCATCTTAGATCTCTACACTGGGATACTGCTGGTCATAAGCAGAGACACTGAAGGCTGTCACTGTGGAGAGAATGATATTAAATAATGAGCAGCACTTTGACAGAAGGGCTAGTCATGAGAGTTGCCTATCAAGGGCAGGCAAGCTGTGGTCTGTGTGCCCAAGACTGCTTAAAGACCATTTCTTGACGTCCCCCTCCCACTGTGAGCACCACTAGGAGCTGCCATAGGCTCTAAGGGTCAGAGGCCAGTGGATGCTGGGCACACTCCCCAAGCCCCATTCTTCTTCTGTGGTTAGAGGCCCTTCCTATACCTGTCAAAACCTCAGAAAGATAGGGTTCTTTTGGGTTTGCCACTTAATATGTAAGTATGTATTTGTTTGTTTTCCCACTAGGCTGTAAGCTCCTTAAACTCAAGAACCAAATCTGGGCCGGGCATGGTGGCTCATGCCTGTAATCCCAGCACTTTGGGAGGCTGAGGCAGGCGGATCACAAGGTCAAGAGACCGAGACCATCCTGGCCAACATGGTGAAACCCTGTCTCTACTAAAAATACAAAAATTAGCTGGGTGTGGTGGCGTGTGCCTGTAGTCCCAGCTACTCAGGAGCCTGCGGCAGGAGAATCGCTTGAACCTGGGAGGCGGAGGTTGCAGTGAGCCAAGATCACATCACTGCACTCTAGCCTGGTGACAAAGTGAGACTCCGTCTCAAACAAACAAACACCAAATCTGGTTCATTTTAAAGTCATCAGACAAGTAAAACATCACTAAAGTTAGAAAAAGAGCTATTAACACAACATACTGGCCATGTTCTTTCTGAATGCTTGATATAAATGGCTTGCTTCTCATTTGAAATACCAGCTCACCTTCTCTGAGGGGTCAGATGCAGCAGCTTCAACCCCAGACATCTGGGACTTGTTCTTCTCTAGTTCCTTGATGTGCTGTTCATTTTGCTTGGTGAGAGCTGTGATTTGGGCCTGGAGGGCTAAACACTGCAAAACAAACAGACTGTGGCTGTGGCCTCAGGAACCTGGATTACCAGGTGAAGGTCAGAAAACCCAAAGGGAGGAGAACCACCCAAACATCAAGTCTCTCTTTTTTTTTTTTTTTTGCATATAATAAAAAGACAATTTTATTTCAAATTCTTTTTTTTTAATTATTATTATACTTTTAAGTTCTAGGGCACATGTGCACAATGTGCAGGTTTGATGCATAGGTATACATGTGCCATGTTGGTGTGCTGCACCCATCAACTCATCATTTACATTAGGTATTTCTCCTAATGCTATCCCTCCCCCCGTCCCCCAACCCCCGACAGGCCCCGGTGTGTGATGCTCCCCGCCCTGTGTCCAAGTGTTCTCACTGATCAGTTCCCACCTATGAGTGAGAACATGCAGTGTTTGGTTTTCTGTCCTTGTGATAGTTTGCTGGGAGTGATGGTTTCCAGCTTCATCCATGTCCCTGCAAAGGACATGAACTCATCCTTTTTTATGGCTGCATAGTATTCCATGGTGTATATGTGCCACATTTTCTTAATCCAGTCTATCATTGATGGACATTTGGGTTGGTTCCAAGTCTTTGCTATTGTGAATAGTGCCACAATAAACATACACGTGCATGTGTCTTTATAGTAGCATGATTTATAATCCTTTAGGTATATAACCAGTAATGGGATTGCTGGGTCAAATGGTAATTCTAGTTCTAGATCCTTAAGGAATTGCCACACTGTCTTCCACAATGGTTGAACTAATTTACACTCCCACGAACAGTGTAAAAGCGTTCCTATTTCTCCACATCCTCTCCAGAATCTCTAAACATCAAGTCTTAACCTCGCCTAGGTCTGCTGGTGTCCACTCCCTCAGCCCCCACCCAAGACCCTCTGCCTCAGAGAGTTCTATCTCCTCATCATTCGACTTCAATGCAAAACTTCACTTTCTCTTTCCCAAGAAGGTTGCTTGCCTTGTTCCCAATCAGGTAAAAAATATAATGAAAAAAGAGCAGGAGGGTAGGTAATAACTAGTCATTTAGACATAAACATTCAGCATTAACAGCAACCCATTTGTCATTCGTCTGCAAGATTGCCTCCAAGATCTCTGAGCCAAAAGTTTTCAACTGTACACTTTAAGGAAAGAAACTGACCTCGAATATGGACTTTCACACCATGACCCTAAGCCATGTCCCATCTCTCTTTTTCAGGCCTGATGATCCCACCACACCCCAGCCTCCATCCTATCTCAGTGCCTTTGCCCTGGATGTTCTGCCTCCTTTGCTGCCTTACCAAAGCTATTTGTCCTTCTTGGCTCTGCTCAAATGTTACCGCCTTTGGGAAACCTTCCCAGCTCTCCCTGGGTACTTCCTCTTCTGGGCCCCATAGCACTTAACACCTATCTTTGTTTCTTTGTCTCCCTTTCTTGACTGTGAGATACATGAGGGAAGGGTTCCTTGTATGCACTTCCTTTAACACACTGGATGGAATACAACTGACTCTCAATAAATATTTGCTTAATAAATGAAGGATCCAATAAAATGGGAAACATGTTCCGGAACACTAGTGCTGTTTTCTCTTTTTCCAGGTCACTGACCTATCACCCCACGTAAGTATGTGAAAGATAACTGACAAGCTAAACAAGTGTGGTTTTGTCTTCTAGATATTAATAACTTTCAGGCTCAGAAGGATCGACAGGACTCAAACAGCCTGCTTGCCTCAAATTAACTGGGCTGCCTAAACTGTCTGACTCAAGAAAAATATGTACCTTTTCCTGAAGTTGTACCAGCTTCTGCTGGTAGGCGTCTCTCTGTGCGCACACCTCCTGGTACTGCTGCAGGTGCTCATCCTTGGCGGAGGCCAACAAATGTTCACATTTTGCTTCCCACTGGGTCTGTAGCTCAGCCTGTACTAAAGACAGCTGCCAAGAGAAAGTAATGACCATATCATCCTTGGGGGTGGGGGAGTGAGATTCCATTGCACCTAGGGAAACCCATCTTTCAAAAAGCAAAAGAATAAGCTAACAGCCCAGATTTAACTGGGAAACTGTTTAAAAGACTCTCATTACTTTTAAAATAAATGCACTTCTTAAGATGTCATTGGTTGTCAGGACTCCAAAAGGTACTCCAAGCAGACAAAAGTGTGCCTATCTAGATAGGTCCCTGGAGGGCAGGGCCATGTGATCACTGCTTTTTGGGGTCTGAACCCTAAACTTTATAGGTTCAGAAACTTTTTTTCACCAAAATTACCAGAGGTGGTCAAATTGAGGGCACCAATGCACTCTAATTAAACAAATGTATGCATATAAATTTTAAGCTTATAATGAGAAAGGTTGCTGTTGCATAGACTAGAGATCCAGCTGTGTCCTGCCACCATCCCTGGTTCCCTTCCTGATGACCTAAATCAATCCCTTCTTTTCAAGGATGATAATGCACCTGAAGGATGGTGTCCGATGGTTGATGGTTTTGGCCTTACCATGTTTGGAATTTGTTTTGTAAGGAAACTATTTTTCATTTTTACTTATGTAATTAAATATTAACTAAGCTTTAAAAAAAAGAAAGAAGATTCTCCATTTGATTCCTGGCTCTCCTGCACATATCTGGATTACTTTTTCTACCTTTCTCCAAAGTGAGAGTATCAGTTATGAGAAATGTCATCCTAAAGGGTAAGGAAGAAACCAGAAGCTTTTCTCTCTGAGTCCTTCACACCTTCCCTCTATTTCCAAAGTGCTTCAGTTTCCCATTACCTGCTCTGCAGCTGCTTGGTCTGTGGACACTCGAGTCTTTTTCAAGAGCTGTCGAAGTTTGTCCAATTCCTCCTGGTATGACTTGCGAATTTCATCTATCTCCTCCTCGGCCTGAGAACGCTCTTGAGCTGACTTCTTTTTCCTTTCTGAGAGGTTCTTAGGAACAAGAGAACCATCATCAGCTCTAGCTTGTTAACAGAGAATAAAAAGGGATGATGGCGGTGGCAGTTAATTACCTTGTGGAATCCTTACTCCATTTCTGAAAACTCCATTTTTTAGTTGAATTTTCACCTAAATATTTAACATTCTTGGCTACTGGGTGAGGAAAATGGTGACAGGAGAAGGAAAACAAGAAGAGCTGTATCTACCCCTCTATTAAGAGCTAGGGAACATCCTAACTTTAATAAAGGTACAGGAAATCAGACATTCTCATACCCTGACAGTAAGAAAATGAATGGATATACTCTCTTTGGATAGTAATCCTGTGAAAAGCCTTTAAAAACATACGTATCCAGAAATTCCACAAATTGTAATTAAGGATTCAATAAGTCATAGTCATAAAGAGTGTGTTACAAGGATGGTCACTGTAGTAGTATCTATAGTAATGACAAACTGAAAACAGCCAAGAGGTTAGAAGGAATTGGTCAAAAATAAATAAATAAAATGGAAAAAATCCTGGAAAAAAATGCAATTGCAGACCAAGATTTACCCTCTTAAAAGGCACTGGGCCAAAACAGCTTTACCTAATGAGATTTACTGAAGCCTCAGGGGCAGTTTATTATTTTCATATTTAAACTATTCCAGAACAGACAAGATAGAAATGTTCTCACTTTGTTCACTTAGTATTTCCTGATATTAAAATTTTAACGAACAAAAGATACTTACTACAAATAAAGTTAAAAGACAGCAAGCTAGAAAAATATTTACAACATCTATGACTGACAAAGGATTGATACCCTTAAAAGGGTTTACAAATCAAACTAATAATAGGAAAAAGGATAAAGGACACTAAAGAGAGAATTTACATAAGAAATACAAATAGGTATTAAATATATGAAAGCTTTACTACTAATAAAAATACACATTAAAACAAGATAACATATTTCACCTGTCAGACTAATGAAGATTAGAAAAAGTGATATATGTAGAGTGGTGAATAATGTGACAAATGGGCTCACTCACATAGTGCTGAAAGTGTAAGCACTATTCTTTGAGGATAATCTGGTAATATTTATAAACATTCAAATATGTAGCCTTCCCTTTGATCCCATGATTCTTACTCATGCAATCCATCACATAGGAATGCTCAAACAAATTTGCAAAAACAGTTATATAATATGAGAATGTCCATAGGAGCAGTGCTTAAAATAATGAAAAAATAAAAGCATAAATATCCATCAATAGGCAAATAATTAAACAAATTATGGTACGGCCTCATAGTAGGCTACTATGCAGCAGTTAAATACGAGTGAGAAAGATCTCCTTCTTATGTAGTACCAGTCCATGATATTTTCCTAAAAAACATTAAACGTGATACCATTACTGTAAAAAAAGTTGTCAGTATACATACATGTATGTGTGTGAGAGTGTGAATGTATGTTTTCTACATACAGAAAACAATCTGGAAGGATCATACACTATAACTGTCACCTTCAATGTATGAGATTAGAGCGGGGAAAATTTTTTTTTAATTTTACACTTTTCTATATGATTTGTATTTGTTACAATAAGCACATACTATTGTAATTTGTAAAAGGAAAATAAAAATGTTTATCTGGCCAACTGGGTTGTAGAGCTTACCTTTTCCAAGGACTCCTTCTCAACTCGAAGGTCAGTCAGTTCCTCCTCCAGGGATGTCACCTTGAGTTCCAGTTGTTTCCGGCTCTGCTTTTCACTTTTGAATTTGGACTGTGCTTGCTCAGAGGTTTCTTGGAGCTCTGGGATACAGGAGCAGAGAGACTTCGCTACAGAACCAAAGCTGTAATGGGCTATGTGTTATCCCAGCAGCTCTTTTTTTAAATTATTTTTTGGAGACAGAGCCTTGCTCCATCACTCAGGCTGGAGTGCAGTGGTGTGATCATAGCTCACTATAGCCTCCATCTCCTGGGCTCAAGCAGTCCTCCTGCCTCAGCCTCCCAGAGTGCTAGGATTACAGGCGTGAGCCCCTGCGCCTGGCCCCAGTGGCTCTTTCAAAGCCGCGTGCTTTGATTTCCCAATCCTACCACACAAGCGGCCTCTGCTCACTTCTTTCAACATCACCTCACTGACCAGCAATAAGATTTGTCAAGCCGTCAGCTGACTCCCTCATCAACCCATATTTATCCCATAGAAAGTCATCTCTGTGTATACATGTCACCTTCTCCACATACGAAATGGAAAGGACATGTTCCCAGCAGTCAGAAATGACCTTTGAAACAGATAACTCCCACAATTCCATTTTGGCCACCATCTTAACACGCTGGACCAATCATTGTTTAGTATTAGTCCAGGTTCTTTCTCACTGCTTGAGTAAGATAGTCTCAACTTTCTTGGTAGCTGGGACATTCTACCAAGAATTTGCTTTCAAAGCATCCCTTCTCAAATAAAGCTCTTTGAAATAAATAAAATTTGTTTGGGAAACTTTTGAGACTCTTATGACTCTTGAGGTAATTGTCATAAGGCACCACAAAAGCAGAAATGAGACATCTGAACAACATTCAAATCTAAGACTGTCTAACACATTTGCCTCATGTGGGCCCAGTCATGCTCTAAAAGGGAAGAGATGGGCTGGGAGCAATGGCCAATGCCTGTTAATCCCAATGCTTTGGGAGAACAGGGCGGAAGGATGGCTTGAGGTCAAGAGTTCACAACCAGCCTGGTCAACATAGTAAGACTCCTGTCTCTACAAAATATAAAAAATTTTTAAAAAAATAAAAGGGAAGGGATGTATCTTCAAGGTAGCACCTTACCAATTGACATCATTGTTTTTTAGTTCTCTATTAGGCAAATGAACTTTGCTTCCACCCAACTCTGCTGCTGCTCCAGCTACCCCCTGCCCACTAGTCCCATGTCTGCCTTCCATATTTGTTTCCATAAACCAAGGTAGATTAATCAACCTGCTGGTCTTCACAAATCTTCTATCCAATCACCATGTCTTGCCAGGCACTGAACTAACACTAATATGGAGGAGAGGACTTTACAAAGATGAGCAAAACACCATGCTTATCAAACTGTGATAAGGGTTATAATAATGCGCTATGAGATAAAGGATTTTTTTTAAAAGAGATCAAATGTTCTAGAGAAAACTAGGAAAGCTTCTGAAAGAGGCAGATTTTGAAGAGGACTAAAAGCGAATATTGGTAATGGTGGGCATGTCAAGTCCAGAGAATAGCATGGATAAGAAGCAAGACAAGAACTACAGGATGAGCTGAAGAGCAGCCAGCAGGCTTGCTGGCATGGTCGGGGCCAGGATGAACTGGACAATATAACGGGAGACAAGCCAAGCAGGATGGGCCTTGAGTGTGAGGCTGAAGAGTTGCAATCCATCTTCTAGGAAAGAAGAAACCACACCAGGAAGCATTTCTTTTTTAAACTTCCACTGAGTCATGAGTTAGAACAACACATCAACTATTCCAGGCATTTGAAGCCAATCATAAGTACCAAAGATTTTGAAGCCAACACCTCCCCAAACAAAAGGGAACTGTGGCACCGATCAATTCCACATGAATAGTCAGTTCTTTTGCTGTTCCTTCTGTAAAACAATCATGTAGGTTTTATACTAGTCTCCTTTAATTTTTGGTGCAGTCCTTCAAAAACTTCATGAGCATCATGCCAAAAAGATTGAGAGGAAGAAAACAGCTTAATTCCTTGAGTTTAAATGGCAACAATCCCAGCATCCCCCACCTAGCACATACCTGAGAGCTTTGCCTGCACTTTGGTGAGCTGGCCCCTGAGAAGATCTGTCTCCTTCAGGCTTTCTGTCAGCTGCATCTGCAGCTCTGTTTCCTTTTTTTGGTGAGCAGTCATTTTCAGCTGCAGATGAGAGACCTGTGCAGTGGCCGCTGCTAACTCCTCTGTCACCTTGGCCTGAATAATAACAAAGTATGATGTCACTTTAAACATAGGTGTTCTCCATGCAGGTGATGAACCAACCTCACATAACTCTATGTAGACTGAACTAGTAAACAGGGAGTTATGGCTGCCTTCAACCTGCATTAAACCAAATTCAAATTATGGGGTGGACCATCTCTCCTATACAATTATATTACTACTACTATTATGACTCCTATACTATTATACCTATACTAGTATACTTAAATTTTTTTTTTTTTAGAGATGGGGTCTCGCTCAGTCATCCAGGCTAGAGTGCAATAACATGACAGCTCACTGTAGCCTCAAACTCCTGGGCTCAAGCAATCCTCCCACCTCAGCCTCTGGAGTAGCTGAGACCACAGGTGCAAGCTACTATGCCTGTCTCTATTATACCTTACATACATTTTTACAGTTGTCTATTTCCTTATTATCATTTGTCTCTTCTTACTGTGTTCACTGTACCCACTTGTTTTAAATATATTTATTCCTCGCCTTATTCCAAAGTCTTTATCAGTTTTATAGATTGCATTTAAAATCTGATATTTTGACTCTCCTAAAAAAAGAAAATAAAGGCCGGGCACAGTGGCTCACACCTGTAATCCCACCACTTTGGGAGGCCGAAGCGGGCAGATCACGAGGTCAGGAGTTCGAGACCAGCCTGACCAACATGGTGAAACTCGGTCTCTACTAAAAATACAAAAATTAGCCAGGCATGGTGGTGGGCGCCTGTAAACCCAGCTACTCGGAGGCTGAGGCAGGAGAATCACTTGAACCCGGGAGGCAGAGGTTGCAGTGAGCTGAGATCGTGCCACTGCACTCCTGCCTGGGCAACAGAGCAAGACTCCGTCTCAAAAGAAAAAAAAAAAAAAACAAGAAAATAAAATTGTATATAAAATAAAAATAACATGCCACTGCTCTGCCTGTGGTGTAATCATTCTTTTATTCCTTCACTTAATAAACTTGCTTTCACTTTAAAAAATAAATAAAAATAAATAGGCTATAAATGAGTATCTGAGAGTATATGTAACCTTTAGACTAAGCTTTAAGATACTTATTTTTGCTATTCAGTAGCCTTAGGTTTTCACCTGCTAAACACAGATGACAATGAAATCTAGAACTTCCAGACATAGGAGTGGCTTTCATCTACTCATTGTCCTGCTTCAAATGGCCTAATGAAAACAAAACTAACTCAGAGCTCAGAGAGCTTTGCATCTATTCATAGCTCAGAGAGTTCACTAATAACAGAACATGCACCTCTCTCACAAGGACTTGCAGCAGCTAAAACACTGGAAGGGACAAATTCCAAAGGTGTGCCAATGAAATGGAGGGTCACTGTCTTGCTAAAGGTTAAGCAGAGTGGAAAATCACCCAAAAGCTCTTTTATCTCAGGTCCTTAGCTAGAAAGGCCTCTCAGAAGCATAAAAATTAATGCTGTCCCCCAAATGTACATGTACACAGAAAATAAGGGAATGGATAAGATATTAATAATCATTATTTTTGAGTGGAAGGATTTATATTTTATGTTTGCTTATCTGTATTTCTAAATTTTCCAGACTGAACAGATGCAACTTTTATGATCAGAAAAAAATGTGTGTGTGTGTGTGTGTGTGTGTGTGTGTGCATAGGTGTACTTATAATTTTTTTTTAAGGTCAGGGTATAATCAAGTGAGAAGGGAAAACACAAAAAAATCTACACAGTGGATGGGATGGCTCCCTGGTTCCTACCCTGGATCAAATTCTACTGCTGACATGGAGAGTGAGAAAAAGAAAGCAATGACAGGAAGAACTAACAGTTCAGAAAAACAGTGAAAAAAAGCATGCAAGGTAGAAGCAGGAAAATAGTACTCAAGAGAGATAATAATTTGACACAGGAAAAGGAATATAGCTGAATGGAAATGGGGTCCTATGCAGGTCTTTTACCCTTTCATTCTCTGAGCCTTGGTCTGTCCCTGTAAAATAAAAAGGTTAAACTAAGAAGGCAACCTCTAATAGCTCTTCCAGTTTTAGCCATTATTCCACGATTTTTTGTGGTACTATTATATCACAGTGAAAAATAATTTCATTTACCAAATATTCATTGAGCCCTTAACCATACTTTTCTGAGCTGTGTCTGAAGGCAGAAAATTGCCTCCAGGGACAAAGGGACCTTGCCCATCTCCCTTTAAAAGGAGATATCACCAGGAAAACTGTTAAGTGAGAAGTGGATCAAAAGAAAAACAGGGGAGAGTCAAGGCTCAAAAAGTTTCATTGAAATAAAGATGATCAAGTAAAACATGTGGTACTTGGCATCCCAGTCACATGCATCAAGAGATTCCCTAAAAAATTTGTGTGAAGCATGGTATCTATAACACAGTGGGTTGTGGCAGATATTAGCTGTGATTACTATTGTCATTATTACTTCTACTGTTTTGCTATTATAAATAGAGCATCTACTGGGTTCAGTGCATGGTATCAGACATCTCTGGGGTTTATCAACATGAAAACATTTGGGTAGATTATTGAGCTAATTCAGGGGCTGGCAAACTATGACCTATGAGCCAAACTGACCTATTATTTTTGTAAATAAAGTTTTATTGGAACACATACACACACAAAACAGTGCTTCTCAACATGAGAATCACATGCTGAACTTCTTAAAAATGCTGCCCCTCCAGAGATTATGACAAAAGAAATCACTGACAAGAGCAGTAATTCCTACACCTGGAATCTATAGGATCTTTTTAAAAGTTCAGATTCAGGCCCCAGCTAGATATACTAAATTAGAATCTCTGGAGGTTCGGGATTTAAGAATATCTAGTTTTAATCAAGCACCCCAAGTAAGTCTGAGGCAGCCAGTGTTTGTGGACCACTGATCTGGAACAAGTTACAGTAATCATTTTAGCCCTGAATAGTAACAGTGAGGCCAAATAATATATTTAATGCCCTTTATAAAGAAAAAACAAACAAGCAAACAAAAGGAGTAAAGGAAAGGAAGAGAAGAAATAAAAGTAGAGGAAGGAGAAATAGTAAAACGTGCATTTAGTGGGTGGGGAGTGGTGAAGTGACTTCAGTACTACCTGATGATAACAATGTTACAGGCTGCTGATGTTGACCTAGGCATCAGGAGTCAGTCACATAAATAAGAAATGGTATAAAGTAATGGGAACAGAACAGGGTCAGGATTGGACAGGGCTGTGCAGGATGAGGCACTGCTTGCCTGGATTCTAGGGCTAAGAGAAGACAAAGATTAGCATAAGACATAGTAAGGAATCCTCATTACAGAATATGAGAAAGTGAGTAAACTCCACAAGTTACAAGTGTGTTCAATCTAACTTTTCATGTTTTCAAGGAAAACACAAATACAAAATATAAACGAGTTCTAAACCTCTGAGAAGAAAGACAGCAGATGAAAAAGTCAGGATCTCCTAGCTGATGAGTGGTAGCCCAAACAAGAAGGAATCCATTCAGGATAAAGAACGTCACTGGAGCAAGGGGAGAAGCGAGCTTCAGAATCAGCAGATCCCAACCCAAGACCCACTACTTACTGCTACTGCAGGAATAGGTCAAAATTCCTGGTTTTGAAAGGATTGAAGTCAAACAGTAGTACTCTAAAATGCTTTGGCAGACACAGATGAAGGAGCAAACAATCTTAAATTCCACTAAAAAGAACCTACACATCTGTCACCTGGCATAAAGGAAATTTTCTGTTGATTTTGTCAACAGAATAAATTTAGTTTCTAATAAGCTGTGTAATTCTTAACTAATCAAATTACTAAGATCAGTGATTATTTTTGAGTCACCTTACTGCGAAGCATATTATAAAACAGAAATGTAGATGATGGATACATGAAAACCTGCTGGGAGATATCTAGTTCTTTTTGCAGTGACTGCAAAAATTCTGTTGGAAAGCCGACTGGTGAGTATGTACACGGGACCATTCCTTAGCTCTACCCATCCTGATCTGGGCTTTTCTCTCCCCAGTTGCTTTACCTTCTCTTGTTCAGCATGCAATACTCTTGCCTGTGTGTTTTCTGTGGCTGTCTGAAGTGAGTTGTTCCTCTTCTCCATCATCAGGTTACTCTGCTCAACATACCTGTGAAAGAAACAGGGAAAAAGAAAACATTTATCAAGCACTGAGTGTATGGCAGGCACAACCCAATGCCCATTCTGTCCTCACAACATTGCTGCTCTATACCTTCATCAAAAGCAATCTGAAAGCATTTTCTTTTCCTTAGATCTGAAGTAGTGAGATCTAAGGAAATCAGGTTGGAAGCAGGAACCTGGGCCAGCAGTGAACTACCCTGAATAATGGAGAGGACAACAATGTGAAGGGTGTGTGATAACGGGAATGAGTAGGAAAGAGACAGGAGTAAGGAGGCTATAAGAAAGAGGGAAGAAGAGAAGCCATTCCCCCAGCTCTGTCATGTGGGAGACAACAGACAGCGGAGAAGAGAAATATGGGAGAATGATTTTTTTTTAAGTGAAACGCTGTGTTGTGATGTGTTCCACTCATCCTCCCCACCCACCCTCCAAATCTTCAGAAGCATCTACAAAAAGTACAAAATCCTTAGGTCTTACACGGGAATCAGTGAAGTTTTGGCTGAGTTCTGATGGATAAAATAGAGTTAGCCCACACAGAAGAGAGAAGAGTTGACACCAGAGTTCTGTAAGTAATAATACCAGTTTTAAAGATAAAGAAACTAGGGCCAGCAGGAATAAATAACATGCCCAGAGCCACAAAATGAATGAGGGTCAGAGCAGGAATCAAACACAGGTCTGCCCTACATCACAGCCTACTGAGCTCCTTCTACTGCAATGCCTCTCAGAAAACAGGCAATAATTCACATGACAGGCAGGAAACAGAAATGGCAGAAATACATACGTACTGCCCTAAACAAATATGTGTACTTAAGCTGGGCATATACACAATAAACCCTTTTGTCCATCCTAGCCAGGCCCCGTACCTGTCATTACCTCTGATTTCGTTCAATTAGTTCACTAATCTTGTCATTCTGTTCTTCTATCCGATTGCTCTTTTCAAGGATCTCTTGCTTCAATCTTTCATTTTCCTAAATTCAAAATATGTGTTGTACAATTTAAGTGTCTTGGGAGAAAAGTGCCAGATAGAAGAGAATCAACTTAAACTGACAGGTGACATTGTTAACATGTTTTGAGACAAAACACTAGAACTTATGTCCACATGTATGTTAAAACAACACATCAGATTATACCTGATGGATACAAATCACTAGGTCCAATGGATTGAGTGAATAAATGGCTAAAAAAAGAAGTGAAATTCTGAAGTATGGTCAAAAAAGCAATGTTTCCTTCAGAATATATAGTGATAAGTCACTTGGACAGAATTAAGCCATAATGGATTTTCTAGAATTGTCTAACCCAGTGTAGCGTTTATCACAGGCTATTTCTGGGGTGGAGGTGTTAAAGAGTAATACCCCTGAGAAGAGAGGATGGGTAAGACCTTCAGCCTGAGTGGTATGTTCTTAATCACCCTCACCTGAATGATTCGCTGGATGTTGCTCATAATCATGCTTGTTTCCATTGTAACTGACATGCTAGGAATAAGCATGGAATTGCCAGCACTATGTTTCTGTAACTCTTCAACCTACAAAAGGGATACCAGAAAGACCTTGTGAGAAATTATAATATGAAGAAATACAATTTACCCAAGACTTGACCCTGTTGTTAAGGGGGTTAATGAGTTCCTGGGACAATCTCTAACCGTTAAGTTAGAGTTTTCTCCTACTAACTGGATCCCAACATAATTATAACTATGCTTGTAGGGAAATAACCTCTCACTACTACCAATGCAGTAAACCAAAGAAGAGTTTACCTACAGCTCTGGCTGCTCCCTGTTTACATCCCCATTTTCAACATCACCCCAACTCTGATTCAGTCACCTTAGTGATGAGATGATCCATTTTATCAGCCACTTTGCTGACTGCCATTCGAATTTCAGTGTTATGTTGCCGGGCTTCAGTCATGAGAAATGAAGCCATATCACCTGATCCTAAACAGATATAAGCCAAAAAGAAACTTATGAAACTGGAGCAGAGGAAACTGTATGAAGAAAAGCTAGTAGCTCTTCCAGTAAAGAAAGAAATTAATACTTCCATACACTAGGAAATGCTATAGGTGACTTCACCCTGTCAGGAGAAGATATATGGGAGAGAGTAGAGGCAAAAGGGCTTCAAAGTAAACAATAACTAAGCCGTGTTCCTGCAAAGTGCATCAAGGGCTACATCTGGTCCAAGGGCACAAATATGCCCACTTTGCACTGCCACAGCACCGGCAGCTCAGATTACTTTCCCGTTCATCCAACTGTATGCCAAGCATTGTACCAGGTACCAGGAATACAGCAGTAAACAAAACACGGCTTCTGCCCTTGGTGAGCTCTCAGTCTGGCTGGGAGACTGACATGTAAACAAATCATTACAAGAGAGTGTATTAAGTGCAAAACAATGGACCATATACTAGGTATAAAAGTAGCACAGAGAAAAGCATGATTAACTCTTTGGTGACATGCGTACACAGTTGTGTTTGTGGGAAGAGAGGAAAGAGGGACAGAGAATAGTCAGGGAAGGCTTCACAGAGGGAGATGACAGTTTTGATGGATGAAAAAGCACATCCCAGATGGAGAAGGGCAGAGCTTCCAGATAAAGGCTGCATTCAGGAAATCCTGACCAGTCCAGAACGACAAATTATGTTGCAGGACATACTGGCTTCTTCCTACCACTGTCCTAATACCAAAGCTGATTACTAAACAGAAGACTAATAGCAGAACAAGGCAGGATTCCATCATAGCAGTTTACACTTTATCTTGGTTTGATTTTTTTACATTAGATACTCACATTTGTACATGCATACAAAATATCTGAAAAGTTACCCAAGTAACTGTTAACAACAGTTTCCCAAGGTCAGGGGGTTTATGGAGGGGAAGGACAGTAACTTTTCACTTTACACCCTTTTGTACTGCTTGACTTTTTAATAAAAGTCTCTTATTTTCATAATTCAAAAATGTTAACAGAGTAGCTTTCATTAGAGATATTAAACACCTACAGTATTCAACTTTCTCCCAATTTCCTCCAATGTTTTGCTCTTTTACTATTTTCTCTAAACTCTAGCTACTCTAACAGAGGAATTAAAAGGGCCAGGGGAGAAAATCCAAGGAAAAAAACACAGAATGTGGACACAAGGAAACATTGGGGGATGACGGAAATGTTCTAAAATAGGATTGTAGTGATGAATGCACAACTCTGCAAATTTACTAAAAAACTTTTGAATTGCACATTTAAAATGAATGAATGTGTGGAATATATATTATATCTCAACAAAGCTGTTAAAAAAGAGAAGAAACAATGAGTAGAGAGCTGTTGGCGTGAAAATGAAGGAGGAGCAAGAGGGAAAGCACAGCAAGAGCAGAAGATGAGAAACTGAGGGAATTACTCCCTACCTTGGAAATGGGGAGGCTGAGAGAGCGGTGCTGGGTACAAAGGCCGAACGGGCTGCAGCTGGGAGGTGACGGCAGATGCCTGGGGATAAGCGTAGGCTTGCATACCTGCATAGGGCTGAGAAACTGACGAGTTACCACTGGTTGATAAAACATTCATGTCTTTCTTTTTTGTTCACATTTTTCTTTGGTGGAATAAAGTGGATGAGCTGGGAGGAGACTCAAACTTACTGAAGCTAGAGATGGGTGAGATCTGGGTTTGGCAGTGGGTAAGGACTGCAGCAGGAGAGTTATCTATGTATCCCAGGGGAAACCAGTCACTAAAATCCTACCCAGAAACTGAAGAAAGTATATCTTAGGTCACTACCCAGTCATCTGGTGAGATGATTTAATTAAGCAGGGATTCATTCCCCATTATCAGGTCTATTGTCTAAGAAGTTTTTAGATTAATAAACTCTGCTTAGCTTCCATTGAGTTCAAAGAAGAAGTGCTCATTGAGATTCCAAACCAAATCTGCCAATTTCCAAGGATGCCTCTCCCCTGCTAGATTCTGAAGCTAATCCGTGAGACCAAGAGCTCTCATGTTCCTTTGAGCCTCGGTCACCTCAACTGTAAGAGGAAGATAATAATATCACTTCATAGGGCTGTTGTGTGGACTAAATGAAGTGAGATAGGTAAAGTTCTGAAAAGCTAGTAAGTTACAGGCCTGACAGATAGTAAGCGCTTAATAAACAGCAGCTTTTATTTTAATGAGGATGGTAATTCTTCCTTGAAATAAGGAAGTCTAGCTCATTTCCAGGGATAGATATAACTACGCATCCACTTAAAAAAAATTCTTAATCTACAGCATAGTAATTCTCCATGGAGGAGAGGAGGGATGGGGAGAAAGAGGGCAACAGTGGGACTTTTTCCAGTTTCGAGACTCCCCACGTTAATGAGGCATAGCCTATCCACCATCATTCCCACACCTCCATTAAGCATCACAAGGAGTGAGCAGCTGTTACCAGCGACAATATGCCTTATCCACCAAGTGTGTTGAGGCAGAAGAAAGGGTCTGCTACCCTTGGCAAACAGGCTGCTGCCATTGTTTTCTGTGATAACAAGAAAAAAGCCTTCTTTAAGAAAAGTTTACTAGATAGCAGAGTCCAGCTACCTTTTCCACATGGTTCCACTTATAAACCATACCACTCTGCTGAATATACTGCAGAATGTTAGCCTGCCAACTTTTAGTAGAAAAGAATACAGAAGAACGTGAATATACACGCTTCAACTGGATATGTGTGAAAAGAAAAGGAAACAAACATTGATTGGATCTTTACTACGTTGTACTAGGGGCTCTACTTGTTCTTGCATTTAATCTTTATGACACTGGAACGTAGGTTATCCTTTGCCCGGTTTAGAGATAAGAAAGTGGTAACCAAGGAAGGGAAAAAAATTACAAACTCTGACTTTGGGGAACTGCTACTGTATGAAATGTACAGGAAGAAGAAAAGAGACTGACTAGAACCACAGCAAATTATAGGATATAATTAATACGGTTATAAAATGTTACCTGAAAGGATTGGGCATTTCCAGATACAGCTGAGTGGGAATCGAGAGATGAAACTTGCATTAAGGCAGCAGAAGGTGCCTGGAGCCCAGAAACAGATGGCTGAGGTGCTAAGATAAAGGGAGACATTTTCACTGTTATCCACCCTTGCTTCTTGGTGTGAGTCTAGACTAGCACCTTACATACCATCATGCTTCAGACTCAACTATTTTCCTTGCCTAGTCTCCCTACACTCAGCTCTACTGCAGTCTCAGGAATGAGCCAGTGGAAGGAAACTGGGTGCTCTCATGTGCTTCTGACTCAGCCCTAGGATCCCATCCGACAGGAAGTGCAGAACACACCCAGGGAGATGTCTCAATAGCTGAGTGCAGATTTCCAAAACTGACAGTGCAACACAGCAGAAGTCACAACCAGCAGCCAGGTCCATCTCTGGGTGTGAAAATGCTTTACCCAGGGACAAACTGACAAGCGTCACACTCTTACATTTACACTTTAGTCCTCAGTACTGAAACAATGCAGCCTAACAGTTTAAGGAACAGTGACGATAATTTTTGTGCTGACCCAGTTCAAGGCCACAGAGCCTCAGAGAGGTTCCTTACCCTGTGAGGTCATCTGTGGTAACGCTGGATGGGCCGGCTGAAGAGAGGGCTGGACGGACGGAGTCACCACAGGCTGCCCACCTCCTCGCAGAGCGTTCACATCCTGAAACAGGAACGAGCATTTGGGTTACTACGTACGGGGTCCCTCATTGAAGACTGAGGCTGACTGTCTGCCCTAAACTTGCTTCCAACACAGGATTTCTAGGCAAAGAAGAGGAAGGAAAGGTAAGCGGAAGGCCAAGAGTTGAGGGTGTGGGTTGTGGAGAAAAAGCACTCTGCTATGCAATAAAGTAAGAGTCCTTCTCCCTATAATCATATTGAATAAGTAAATATAGTTAATTTCCACAAATATTCTCAGAGGTTGATGTTCTTTTGTCTGAAGCAGCTAAACTAACCACTCTTCAGAATATATCATTTTCCAAACCAGTAACTACCTTAAGACAAATCTAATCTATTCCCACAAAAAAAGTGGTCTTTTGCAAGAAATAATCCAGCCTCTTCGCTTCTTACAAATCATCCCCATAGTCCTCAAGGTACTCAATGAAAATCAGATAACGTAGGATTCACTGCACCTGATTAACATGCTGTTTTTGGATAATATAGTTTTAGGATGTTTTTCCAACATTCTTTATTTTCATAAAACCAAAGCTTTTCATAAAATCAAAGCTATAACTCTAAACAAAGTTATTCTACCTCCTGCTTCATATAAGAAACAGAAAATCTTGAGGTACAATATACAGTGACTGTAATCTGCTATGCTATAGTTCAAAGACCAAAGTTTCAGACATTCTTTTACTTTAGAACTTCACCTTGTCCCCTTATATTCTCTTCTAGAAAAACATCCCAGTTTTAGATTTCTACAGCTCTTAACCAACCTAAATGTCTAACAACAGAGTGAAAGGAATTATAATAAAATGATATAATAGAACACTGGGTTTCCTTTAAACCACTTTATTTACTTAAATCATTTATGTTAATGTAAATGTTTATGATACAACATTAGGTTTAAAAATCAGGTTACAAAGCAATATATAAAGATGAATGCCCTTTTTGTTCAATATGTTTCTTTTCTATAATTTTAAATTATTCTAAAATGAATAAGTAGCACATAAATTTTTAATAAAAATATTCTTATTTACACTGCATTTCCAGACCAGAAAAAAACAATCCTATAACAATAGGCCTCAGAAATCCTATCTTCCTTTAAGATGTTAAATCTACATAGAGCTTTTCCAAGAAATAAAACAAAAATGTAAAATATAAAGTATATTCCAGAAAAAATTTTTTCAAGACCATCGCCCTTTCCTTGTTTTCTATCAAAGTAAAAGAATACTAAAAATCAGTCTAAGTTATATATTTCACTTCAATGGAGAAAGGACGATTATATTCAATAAAGAACTACCTACTAGAAAAGGATTAAGTTAAAATTAAGTTACTTTATAGCATACACCAAATTCCAAACGGATTAAAAATTTAGATCTAATTATAAAATACTGATAAATATCTTTAAAAATACATGTGATATTTATAATCTGAAAGTGGAGAGGCTTTCTAAGCATAATGTCAAAAGCAAATAACAAGGGGAGAAAACTGACAGACTTGAATTCAATAAAATTATTGAACTTCTAAATAGAAAACAAACACAAGAATACCACATACAAAGTCAAAAGACATACTAGTTGGAGCTTTGGTGACAGGCAACATCAGCGAGAAGACCAACATTTCCCAAAAGAATCTAAACATTCGCTCAATAAATATGAATTGAACACCTGCTATGGATTGGGCATCATGCTGCCCAGAGAGTGATCTTTAGTAACAATAGAGATTCTAGTAAAGAAGGCTAAATTAACTACTGAAAACTGCCCAGTTCTTGTAAAAGATCTACAAAATTCCTTCCATCTCTCAGGGAAGTACTAATCACAGTAGAAACACATGTACCAATACCAATCTGTATCATTTTGCATATTAGCTCTCTAAATAATGATTCTGCCTTAGAGGCAGAAAAAACAATCACTCCAACCAAATGAAAAGAAAGATGATGGCGACATCTGTACTATTCATTCTAATACAGCCAGGGGGACATACTTCGATTTCTGAATCATTGGAATCCAGCTGTGGTGGAAGGATGGGCAGCATGGGCTGGCCCATTTTAGCCATCCGAGAGATCAACTTGGCTTTGACTGCATCGGGACTCTAAAAAGAGAGGAAAGTCACAAAAATCACTGTGATCAAGGCTCATCACCTTCAGGCAGCTCTATCCCTTTGGCTCTTGTATCAAATCCTTCAACAAATCCCCCTACCGTATCTATTTAAAAACATTTCCTCTAGAAAATGAGAAAGATTTCTTGCATAGAAGTATACATGGATCACAATTAATAGCAGTAAAAATAATTCCCTGTATCTTTGGAATGGACAAAGTGGTTTCACATATATTGCCTCATTTCAATCAAGTCTCCCCAGCAGGCATAATTAGTCTCATTTTACAGATGAAAAACCAAAGTGAGATGTTAAGAAAGGGAGGCATTTTAGGTGACAGTACCCTCACTCAAAAGCCTGAAGCAATTCAGTAGATAATTCAGAAGAGATCTGTGGAGAAAAGGAAACAGGAGCTCTTTGTTTTAACTTCAGGTTCACTTAACTATGACTTGGCATTAACTACCCACTAGACCCTGTGCTAGAAGCTTCCATTAACTGATCCAAAATTTCA
Source organism: Gorilla gorilla gorilla (assembly GCF_029281585.2). Lineage (NCBI taxonomy): Eukaryota > Metazoa > Chordata > Mammalia > Primates > Hominidae > Gorilla > Gorilla gorilla. The sequence goes on from NC_073237.2 coordinate 109,539,367, forward strand.
GAATGGCAAGTAAGTACACCTGAAGGTGCACAACATGAGCTATTGGGTGTAGAAGGAAATGATCATAACCTCCATTTTTATTATTATTACTTTTTTTTTTTTTTTTTGAGATGGCGTCTCTATCACCCAGGTTGGAGTGCAGTGGCGTGATCTCGGCTCACTGCAACTTCCATTTCCCAGATTTAAGAGGTCTTCCCACCCCAGCCTCCCAAGTAGCTGGGACCACAGGCGCTAATTTTTGTATTTTTCGTCGAGAAAGGGCTTCGCCATGTTGCCCAGGCTGCATTTTTATTATTTTTAAGCTATCAGTGTAAGACATTGAGTTTGCTTACAGGGATTGGTGGTACTTTATGTACATAATTTGTCAATAAACGTATACTGGGAGTGTGTGCTTATTTTTTCGTAACTGATGATGTATCCAAAAAAAGTTGGATACATCAGGAAAGGACTAGTTATATAGACCATAGGCACACAATGGAATATTGTGATATGCAGATTAAAATGAGGAAGCTCTCTATATACCAACATGAAAAGATTCTGCATTTTATATATATATATATATAATATAAATTATATATATATAGTTATATGGAAAAGGCAAGGTGCATTACATACAGAGTATGCTACTTTGTGTGTGTGAAAGGAGGGAGGAATAAAAAATACATTTCTACTTGCGTGCACCTGCATAAAGAAACACTGAAAGAATATATAAGAAACTAATAAAAGCAGTTACCTAAGGGGTGTGAGATGGAATAGGGTAGATAAGGACAGAAATAGGAGTGAGTCCTCACAATGTAGATCTTGTTATATTGTTTTGATAACTGTGCCATATAAATGTAATTACCTATTCAAAACAAAAGATAAAAACTAAAATGGAAAAGAAAAAGAAAAAGAAAGGTGGTTAATTTCATGTTACGTGAATTTTGCCTCCATTAAAAAAAACAAATTTGTTTAAAAAAAAAAAAGAGAAGAAAAATAGTTGGAGGCCATTAGTCTGCTAGAAGTTACTATAACCTTAGAAATAGGTGACAAGAGTTGTTATGACTACAGAGTACAATGGAACCAATATTGGACCATTTTTGTGACTGTTCAAAGATGAGATAATAATTATTCTTAAATTTTCTTCTGATTCTTTGATTTAACCTTCTGGGTTTAGGAGATCACTTCAAAACAATTATTTGCTTAATAATTCCTGTTGGATTGAATATAAACAAGTAAACTAGGGTTGCAGAGATATTAGCACCAATTTCACTCCATGCAACTATTCTGTTTCCCAGTGCAATAGGTGAAGGCCACAGGGCTTTAGAATTTGAAGTGCCTCAGCCACTGTCTGGTCCACAGGCAGCAAACTCAGAAGCCTTCACAGACCAGGCAGGCCAGCAGCAAACTACCATATGCATCCTTCTTAAAGGCATTCAAATGCAGATTTTACTAAAACAGCATGCTGGCACTCTCATCTTACAATTGGGGAAACACAGAGGCTCAGTGACCTGCTCAAAGTCAATCAGCTGGTGAATTAGTACAGAGCTCCTCTGTGAGAATGAAAGTATAAAGATATGTAATGTTAGCAATACTTATGATAATAACAAGAGCTAATGTTTACTGAGCACTTACAATATGCCAGACACAATACTAAAAACTCCATAGGCATTATTTTATTTACAAGCCATAAAAATCTCTTTGAGATAGGCAATATCTCCATTTTACACATGAGAAAATAAACATGAAGCTTAGAGAAGCTAAATTAAGGTCACAGAAAGCAAGTAGAAGAGAGCGTCTAGGATTAACCACTAACACAATCCTCTGAATAAATAATATTTCTAAAATTGAAGTGCACTTTAACTGAGAGAGGCTCCTCCCTCAGTTGAACACCAGTCTCCTAAATCCTAATAATAATCACGGTGACCACTTATTAAAGACAAACTGAACAAAGGCTCTGAACTCAGCACTTTACAAATTATCTCTAATCCTCACAAAAACTGTAAAAAGGGACTATGAGTTCCTTTTAACTAATGAAGAAGCTGAGGATCACAGAAGTTAGACAATTTTCTCAAGGCCATGTGCTTATAAGAATCAAGATTTGAATCCCTATGCAGAAGCTGAGGCTAACTTACACTGACTCCCAAGTAAGGGGAAATGAACAAAGTAACCACTGATTTAGCCTAGAAACTTTTTAGCCTCTTAACTTTTTTTTCTCTAACCTACCATATCCTAAGCACATAAAACCTCAGCACACTAAGAGTGAGGGAGAAAAACACTTTTTTTTTTTTAAAGGAGAGACGAGGTCTCACTATGTTGCCTAGGCTGGTCTTGAACTCCTGCACTGTAGTGATCCTCCTGCCTCAGCTTCGCAAAGTGTTAGGATTACAGGTGTGAACCACCATGCCTGGCCAAGACTCTTATACTTACTGTATTTATTGCAAGTTGTTCACTGAGGGAGTTAGATTTGGTACGAAGAGCTGGCTCCCTGAAAGCAAATAGACCATATTCCAAGATTGAAAACAAAATCCAGAATCACAAGTCCAAATTATATTGGATAAGCAAATTGATTTTTTAAACGTTGCCAATTTAATGACTGTAAAACAGAATTTTAACTCTTCTTTAGTTTGCATAATCTTTGAATGCTAGTAAAGATGAACAACTTTCCATTCAAATGCTTATATTTACATTTTTTCCATGAGTATATAATTTTGTATTTATGCCCTTGGCTTAGTTTTCTTCCAGAATTTTATAAGTATTCTTCTGAGTTAGTGCTTTTGTGGCCTATGAATATTAAACCTTTGTCAGAAAAATCTGATACAAGTATCTTCCCCATTTCCCTGATCCCATTTTTTCCAGTTATTTAAAATTATTTTAGTTTTTAACTGTATCTCTATTTCTGAACCCCTCTAAGAATCATTTTTATGAGCCATAAAAGAGCTTGATACAACTGCAGTATCTTACCCTGATTTGAAAGGTATTGATGTGGGTGGTGACACAACAGGATCAGCAGAGAGGTTGTCAGCACCAGGGATGGGAGATGGAGCTGCAGAATCGCGGGAACTAACACTGTGACCATCAGAGCCAGAATCTCTGGCAAACTTCACCTAAGGAAAGAGTCATCGCAGGTGGAATAGGCTACAAATACCCTTTCCCTTTCACCCTCCTTTCATTTTACTTATTTTTCCTTACACAAGCCATTACCTGTTCACTGCAGGCAAATCAGAAAATGTAGCTCAGCCAAAAAGACAAAGGTAGCAATCACCTGCAATCCAACTACCATTATATTATCTGTGTCTGTATATACCTTTTACAAAAATGGGCCATGCTGTTTTGTAACCTGTTTTGCTCACTCACTGACATATTAACCTATTTCCATATCATTAAATATTAATTTGCAACATTATTTTTAACTACTGAAGAGTATATTTAACTTCAAGGGTCAACCCTTCACTGCTATGATCTATAGGAAAAAGTCTCCAAAGGATTTTAGGAACTAAAGTCATAAATATCTATGCTGTTAAAAAGTATATTTCACCAGTTCCTCACTGTTAGACATTCAGCTTATTTCTATCATAAACAATGCTTCCATGAATAGCTTTGTATGTGTATTTTTGTATATAATCTTAAATATTTCCAAACTATAAATTAAATTTTAGTTAAATATTTCCAAACTATAAATTAGTTAAAATTGTTGGATAAAAGGGATGCTCATTTTGAAAGCTTTTAACCCATTTATGCCAAGTGTTCCATTATTGGAACGCTAAGCTTGTGGGTGTATTTATATCCTACTGCTCAAGGTCATCACCAAGGTCTGATTTTTCACAAAAAAAATTTGCAACCTCCAGCATAAATGGGTTAACATACACCATTAAATTTCCCACCAGAAAGAGTGAACTAGTTTATACACCACAGTAATGTATAAATCTTTCTGAACATTCTTGCCACATGGGGTATGATTCTCTACCAGCCTTGTGAATTTAATATGCATATCAATTTGTCATTCTTTGATTATTGGTAAAACAGAAAATTTTTTGTTTCACTTGCCAGTCATGATAAGACTCAAATTGGTTTGTTATCTATCACCAGCCATGATTTCTTCAAACTCAAAGGAAAATTGACAGAGAATATAAAAGCTGTAAAAAAGAAAAAAGGCAGCAGGGTGTATGTCATTGAAAGAAGGCTAGAGTGGCCCAGCAGGATGAGAGTGTCCAGTTAGGAACAGTTAGGAAAGCGTCACTGAGAAGGGAAGCACATCCTTTCTCTGTGACAGGTGTAACAGCCACAATGAAGATGACCATAATATTCCCTATTTGTATTGTATTTTAGAGTTTATAGTAACTAACCCTATCACATTTGAACCTAACAAACAGTATAAAGCCAACAGGATCATTTTGGGCAGGGAACGGGTAGTATTAAGTTGACTAAGCACAATTTGTTGCATAGAAACTATATATATTCGTGTTAAATTTTTTACATGGTACAAAAGGTACAGTGACAAAATGTAAAACTTTCTGAACTCCATTTCCATTCTACAGAAAAAAAATCACTTTTAATGATTTCTTTTAAAGCTTCCAGGAATTTTCTATGAATATATGAGCATATATGTGTGTATTACGTATGTGTGTATACACATACATGTACATATGACTATGTATATGGATATGTATATACGTATACACACAGACACACACACATGCACACACACACACGTGCATATGAGACCATACTATCCACAATGTTCTGCAACTTGCTTCCTTAACAATAGATCTTTCATATTCTTCAAGAGCTACATAAAAGTCTATGAAAAAAACATAATTTAACCAGTATCTTAATGATGGACATTTAGGTTGTTGCCAGTTTTTTGCTATTACTATGTGGCAGAGGTAGTCGTAGTAAAACGTATACACACACAATCTTTGCATACTTATGTAAAGATATCAAGATAATAAGTTTGTAGCCATAAAATCACTAAGTAAAAAGTATATACACTGGGCAGGAGTCACTATTTTATAGACAAAATAAAAATCTTAGTGTGAAGTAGTGACTTTTTTTTTTGAGACAGAGTCTTGCTCTGTCGCCCAGGCTGGAGTGCAGTGGCGTGATCTCAGCTCACTGCAATCTCCGCCTCCCAGGTTCAAGCAATTCTCCTGCCTCAGCCTCCCAAGTAGCTGGGACTACAGGTGCATGCCACCACGCCTGGCTAATTTTTTGTATTTTTAGTAGAGATGGGGTTTCACCATGTTAGCCAGGATGGTCTCGATCTCCTCACCTCATGATCTGCCCACCTCGGCCTCCGAAAGTGCTGGGATTACAGGCGTGAGCCACCGCGCCCGGCCGAAGATGTGACTTTCTTAAAGTCACAACCACTTCTAGACTCTGAATAGAGAGCCAGGAAGGACATATACTTTGGTCCTTAGATTTCAAAGCTGTTGCTATTTCTGACTACTCCATTTCTACTTTTTCAAAGAAATCTATGCCTTCAGAACCTGGTTTTCAAGTATCTTCATTTATTTATTCATTTTATGTAACTAGCAAAGAGACAGGCAGAGGACTCATCAAACAAAACACAGACAGTTTCACTCACCCGCCTAACCTCCACCTCGAACACCAGGATCGAGTCCGTTGCTTGAGTCCAGCCTATTACCCCTTCTGAGCCAACAGCACAGGCTGGAGGGACAATAAGCAATCGCTTTCCTCCTTTTTTCATGCCCAGCATTCCATCCTCCCAGCCCTTTAAAAATCAGATAGGAAAAGCTCATCAAACAAGAAGCTCCTCAGAAGACAAAGTGAAGTACAGGAGCAACAGGTTTCACTTATCCACACTTTCAGGTTTACTCAGTGCCTCCAGAGGTCGGGTCTGACTACTGCCCCATGTTGGTATAAGAATATCTAGAATACACCCTCTAAACCTACTTGTAAAAGCAGGCATATCTGGGGTTGCATGAAATATACTTATCTTAGATGATGAGAGAAAATGGGAGGAATAAAAGAACAGCAGTAAGAGAGAAAGAAAAGCTATCATTAAAAAGCATGTTTCTGGCTGGGCACAGTGGCTCATGGCTGTAATCCCAGCACTTTGAGAGGCCGAGACGGGTGGATCACCTGAGGTCAGGGGTTCGAGACCAGCCTGGCCAACATGGTGAAACCTCGTCTCTACTAAAAATACAAAAAATTAGCCAGACGTGGTGGTGCGCTCCTGTAGTCCCAGCTACTCAGGAGGCTGAGGCAGGAGAATCGCTTGAACCCAGGAGACAGAGGTTGCAGAGAACTGAGATCGTGCCACTGCACTCCAGCCTGGGCGACAGAGCAAGACTCAGTTTCCCCCCACCAAAAAAGAATGTTTTCTAGGAAGTGTGGAAAATGCTTTACATGCATGATCTTGTTTAAGCCCCTCCAAAAACTTCATAAGGTTGTCAGAATTATCCCCATTTTACTTCAATAACTGAAGCTCGTGGAGATTAAGTAAGTAGCCCAAGATCACACAGTTAGTAAGTTGTTAAGCTAAGATTCAACATTAAATCTGTCTAGGTTCGGTGATCATGACTTAACTGCTATGATCTATGGGAAAAAGTCTCCATAGGATTCTGGGAAAAGCGGTCATGAAATGATGGAGAGAACCTTTTTGCCACACAGATGAATGAGTACAGCATGATGCACCATCACTACTATGTCCTGACACCATAATATACCACATGTGTAAAACATTCTTTATTTTATAAAACACCTGCACAGTTAATAAAGAAAAAATTCACAACTTGAACCCAAGTTCTCGGATTTCAACCCCAGTGCTCCTCCTGCTGCTGTCACAGTTGCCTTCTACAGTGATTGGAAAGTGCTGATTCAAAGCAACCCAGACAGATGAGATTCAACCCTTTATGATAAGTTTCGAGAAGAAACTGTCTCACTTTTTCCCCTGTTAGGCTATAGGAAGGATGAAATAATATTCTCAGAGTCATAGAATGGAAAAGAAAAGGTCAGGACTACAGAAAACAATTGTAACCATCTTCAATGTAGTGTCTCATAGATAAAAATCTCCCAAATGCAATGTAACACATTTTCCCCTCGTATTCTTCATCCAGGCATTTCCAGATGTCAAAAAGATAACCTGATTAGAAATTCCACAGGCCGGACACGGTGGTTCATGCCTGTAATCCCGGCACTTTGGGAGGCCGAGGCGGGTGGATCACCTGATGTCGGGAGTTCGAGACCAGCCTGACCAACATGGAGACACTCCATCTCCACTAAAAATACAAAATGAGCTGCGTGTGGTGGCGCATGCCTGTAATCCCAGCTACTAGGGAGGCCGAGGCAGGAGAATCGCTTGAACCCGGGAGGTGGAGGTTGCAATGAGCCAAGATCGTGCCATTGCACTCCAGCTTGAACAACAAGAGCGAAACTCCGTCTCAAAAAATAAAAATAAAATAAAAAAAGAAATTCCACAAAATTTATTCTAAGTTAAACCCACTGCAACTGATAAAACCATTAAAAAAACACAGTTAAGCCTTTACCTTGATGACTTTTCCTGATCCTAACTTCAAGCGAAGCAACTTATCTTTGTTAGCAGTGGAGTCGAAAACCTGCAATTTGATCGAAGGAAATTAGGCCAGCCAATTTCAAAAATAATAATAACCATTATGATATTCAATTAACTACATACCAGCACACTACTTCTGGAATAGGGAATGCCAGATATACTGGGAAGATAGTTTCGAAAGGACCTGAAATATTAGACCACATCATAGCTAAAGGGTATTATAATGAATATCTCTGAAACAGTAATTTTCCAGGTTTAGAAAAAAACACATTACTACAACTGTGTATTTAAGCATTTTTCATCCACAATACACTTTCAAATAAATTATCTCATTTTGATGCTGACACTAACCCTGCTGAGTAAGCAGAGCAAGATCATTAGCCTCCATTCACAAATGGAAAAAAATAAGAGTAAAAATGACTTGATCAAAGTCAAATTAGTATATAATTGGATCTCGAATTCAGATTTTTCTAAACTCATAGTCTAAAGGTCTTTCTCTCATATAATATATTGCTTTTAAGGGCTCAATAATATTAAAACACAGTAAGTTCAATGTATTTACAGTATCTACTATAAGAAAAACTATAAGGAGGGTCTAAAAAGAAGTTTTAAGACTTAATCCCATAAGAATATATTCAAGTGTAAAACTGGTATAGGAGGACAAGACATACACATGAACAACTAGCAAAAATAATAGTACTGGGGAAATTGGTTCCCACTTTCCCTAAGTAGAAGTGACAGGGTGGCACTGAGGATCTTTTACACATTCACATTTCATAATATGCCCCCAAAGCAATTGCAGTGTCTAAAGTGGGGATCCTAAAATATTTCTATTTGACAACAGCAGCCGTTCACAGTAATAGTATCTCCCCTGGGAATAGCCCTCATGCTATATAAGTTTACAAAAGAACTTGCAGGGTGCATTTTCTTACCTGGCCCAGCACATGATTCTGAAAGAGCCAGCCGGTATAGGCCACTTCCAAAGAATCTCCAACTTCTACAGCAGGGCCGTCTGCCACAATGAGGTCCTGGGAGAGCACTGCATCCAGGGAAGAGGTACTGTTGCACTTAGCAATGCACACCTGCAAGACAAAATCAAAGCAGCATAAATGTAGTTTAAGCTCAATAAGTACTCATTCCTTTATTGCTACTGCTCTTTCTCAAATAGCTTCATCCACTAACAAAACAGATTACATGTTTAGAAGTAAACCAAACGAAAGCCAGTTATCTTGCCAGGGATCAAAGTGCCTAGGAGTATGGCTTTGTAGTCAGAATGTCTGGGTACAGATCCAGGCACTGCCACTTATTAACTTTGTGACCCTAGCCAAATAATCTCTATGTACCCAAGATGGAGATGATGCTTCACAAATCTCATAGGATGGTTATGAAAATTAAATGAGCTAATATAAGTAGAGTACTTGACAAGGTACCTGGCAAATAATAGTAAGTACTTAATAAACATTAGCTATTGATGATGATACTGTTTCAGTGTTTGGGAACCTAGGAAAGAAAGGGGAGCTTTGAAAAAATGTCAGAAGGCACTTCTAAAGACCGCAGTAGAAAGAAGGGCATTTATAAAATCATGTTGCATTCCCAGAATCTACATCAATACTATCTACAGATTTGGCCATATTATCTTAGCACAAATCTTAGACAAAGGAGTCAGGGGCATCTTTGTGAATAATTATTCTATTCTATTTATGAATAATTATTCTTGGGCTTGTGTTTTAATATTATTAAGCCCTCAAAAGCAATATAGTATGAAAGATCTTTATGAGTTTAGAAAAATGTGGATTTGAGACCCAATTTTATCAGAGTTTTAACATAGTATCCATTAGGAACTTGCTGCTCATTTTCTTTTAAAAAGTTTCAGAGGCTGGGTACGGTGGCTCACACCTGTAATCTCAGCACTTTGGGAGGCCGAGGTGGGCGGATCACAAGGTCAAGAGATCGAGACCATCCTGGCCAACATGGTGAAACCCTGTCTCTACTAAAAATACAAAAATTAGCTGGGAGTGGTGGTGTGCACCTGTAGTCCCAGCTACTTGGGAGGCTGGGGCAGAAGAATCACTTGAACCCGGGAGGCGGAGGTTGCAGTGAGCCGAGATGGCACCACTGCACTCCAGCCTGGCGACAGAGCAGGACTCTGTCTCAAAAAAAAAAGTTTCATTATTGTAATCAAATAAGAACAATGAGGCATCATTTTTTTTTTTTAACCAAGTGAAGAAGATCAAAAGAAAAAAAGGATCATTCTAAATGCTGGCAAAGGTACGATGAGAAAAATGATATAAATGTGAAATAGTACAATCTTTCTGAAAAGCAGTGTGCCAAAGTGTATTAAGAACCTAAAAATATCTGGACCTTTTGACCCAATCACTCACTTACTGAAATAAAGCTTATGGAAATATGTAGGGGGGAAAAAAGGACAGACTTCTATAAAAAATGCTCACCATGGTATCATTTATTGCAGAGACAGAAAACAATCTAAATGCACAACAGAAGGTAATGATTACATCAATTAAGAAACAAATGTTATGGGCTGAATGTTTGTGTCCCCTCCGAATACTTACACTGAAATCCTAATTCCCAGTGTGACAGTATTAGGAGGTAGGGCCTTTGGGAGGTAAGTAAGCCAGGAGGGTGGAGCCCTCATGAATGGGATTAGGGACCTTATTAAAGAGATACAGAGAACTCTCTCACCCTCTTTCTACCACGTGAGGACACAAGAAGAAGATAGTCTGCAACCCAGAAGAGGGTCTCACTAAAACCCGACTGTGCTGGCACCCTGATCTCAGACTTTCAGCCTCGAGAACTGTGAGAAATAAATTTCTGTTGCTTAACCAGACTATGGTAATTTGTTACGGTAGCTTGAACTGACAACATGCATATTATGCAGCCTTCAAAAATGTTTCCAAATAGTTTTTCATGAGGTAGGAAAAGATGAATTATACATTTTTAAATAAAATAAGCAAGATAAAGAACTATTAAAGGACTGTATCTACTTATGTATATTATGCATAGAAAAAAGGAAATATGTTAATCGTGGTTACTTTGAGTAGTAAGACTATGAGTGATTTTTTTTAATGCTTTTCTAAATTTTCTACAATGAGTATGTAGTAACTTAACGCTCTCTCTTGCTCTCTCTATCTCTTTCTCTCTCTTTCTTTCTTTTCTTGTACAGATGGGGTTTCACTATGTTGCCCAGGCTGATCTTGAACTCCTGGGCTCAAGTGATCCACCTGCCTTGGCCTCCCAAAATGCTGGGATTACAAGCGTGGCATGAACCACCACACCCAGCCTAAAACATTCTTTGAAAACACTATTTTTTAAAGACAGTTTTATTTATTCCTTAAGATAATTTATGTAGTAGAAAAGTTTTTAATATAGTAAGATTACATTTAGTCTTTCTCTGTTAAAAAAGAAAAAGGCTAAATTGTCAAGCCGTTTCAGTAAGTATTCCTATTATTTTCCTGAAATCATACAATAGGCTGAAGTGGCAAATTTAGTGGGTTTTTTTATGCTAGTCACTAACAAAACACAGCAGATTATGGGTTTTCTATATGTTTCCCTAAAATTAAGGGAAATCCAAACAAGTATTTTGGCTTTTCACAGGGAGAGTAAGATGTTATCACCTGCTTATTGAACTCCACAGCAGCCTTTTCCGACTCAAACATGATGGACCAGTTCTGTCTCTGGTCATCATAAAAGGTGCTATAGTTATTGGGCCGAACCTGGAGAAAGGAGAAATGTTAAGATAATTCATCCACAAGCAGTATTATACCAGATAAACATGACTGCCTAAGCTCATAGAGTAGGGTCTTGACTCAGGTGGACCCAAAGAGAACTATCAGATATCTTTCTTCTTCCTCTCACCCTCTATCATTCACCCTTCAGTCCACATTCCCAGAAGGAGCCAAGAGACCTTTCTGAAAGGTTCTGTTAGATACTCACAAGGACACCCAGGGCTGAACCAGTGGATCTAATTTCTATTAGGTACAATCAGACCAGTCTCTCCTGTAAACCTATCCCGAAGGAGCTAATGATTCCAATATGATGAAGTCTTACCATTAGCTCAAAGTTCACATGAATCCTAGCAACCGTAACTGGCTGTTGTTGACTGATATAAAGAAGAATCCTATACTGTAGACAAGCAACGACAGATAGAAAAAAAAAAAAGAGAGACAGCAGAAGTTAAAAGGCAATATAAAATCAGCAATATAAAATTAGCAATAAGTATCAAAGGTTGTGCTTCATACTAAACTCAAAATCTATTCATCCTTTAAGGCTTCAACTCTAAATTTTATCTTCTCACTACCCACATTAATCTCTTCTCATTTTGGTCTTACTGTTTAACTGTAATTGGCAATGTCTTCATTTTGTTGGTGTTTTCATTTATACAAGGGGTGACTAAGAGAGAGTGGCTGGTTGTGTAAAAGAAAATACAAATTGTTTTTACATTGATGAAAAACATAAAATACATGTTCATTATACATATATGTGCCCACGTGACCATCAACCAGATTAAAAAAATAGCAGAGCATTTCCCACACCACAGGAAGCTCCCTCATGCCCTTCCTAGTCAATAATCCCCACCCTGAGATAACCAATATTCTGACTTCTGTCGCTGATTAATTTTGCTTTTTTTTTTTTTTCTTTTTGAGACAGAGTCTCTCTGTCGCCCAGGCTGGAGTGCAGTGGCGCAATCTCGGCTCACTGCAACCTCTGCCTCCCGGGTTCAAGCAATTCTCCTGCCTCAGCCTCCCAAGCAGGTGAGACTACAGGTGCATGCCACCACACCCTACTAATTTTGTATTTTCAGTAGAGACCAGGTTTCACCATGTTGGCCAGGCTGGTCTTGAACTCCTGACCTCAGGTGATCCACCCACCTTTGCCTCCCAAAGTGCTGAGATTACAGGTGTGAGCCACCGCACCCAGACAATTTTGCTATTCTTAAATTTGTAGAAATAGGATTACACAGAGTATACTCTTTTGTCTTGCTTCTTTCACTCACCGTATCTATAAGAGTAAGCCTTGATACTTCATGTTCCAGGACTTTGTTCTCTTTTATTGTCATGTAGTATTCTATTATCTGAATATACCATAAACTCTTCATTCACTCTCTTGTTTATGAACATTTGAGTTGCTTCCAGCTAGAGGCTATTATGAATGATACTTCTATGAACATTCTCCACGTCATTTTTTTTGAGATGGCGTTTCACTCTTGTTGCCCAGGCTGGAGTGCAACGGCATGATCTCAGCTTACCGCAACCTCCACCTCCCAGGTTCAAGCAATTCTCCTGCCCCAGCCTCCCAAGTAGCTGGGATTACAGGCATGTGCCATCACACCTGGCTAATTTTTTTTGTATTTTTAGTAGACACGGGGTTTCTCCATGTTGGTCAGGCTGGTCTTGAACTCCCGACCTCAGCCTTGGCTTTCCAAAGTGCTGGGATTACAGGCGTGAGCCACCGCGCCCAACCTCTCCATGTCTTTTGAAAGACATAGACATTCGTTTCCCTCAACTTAAAGAATGTCCTTTAATGTTCCTTGTAGTGCAAATCTACTACAATGAATTCTCTCACTTTTGTTTGGCTGAAAATTTATTTTGCCTTCATTTTTGAAGGATATTTTTGTTGCTATAGAATTCTGTAATAGGCAGGGTTTTGTTTTCCTTTCAGCACTTTAAAGATATAATTCTACCGTCTTTCGATTCCAATTACATGGACGTTAGACCATGTCCCACATCAATCTTTGCCCTGGTCTCTTTCTATTATTTCTTCTCTCTGTGCTTCAGTCTGAATATTTTCTATGTTACTGCCTTCAAAGTCACTAATTCTGTCTCCTGCTGTATTCTGACTCTGTTAAACCCATCCAATATGTTCTTAGTTTCAGAAATTGTATTTTTCAAATCTAGACTGCCATGTGATTATTCTTATAGATTCTAACTTTTTAAATTCTCCATCTTTTCATCCCTTTTGTACTCTTCCTCTATTTTAAGATATTATTCCTAGTTGTTTTAAGTGCTTTGTATGTTAACTGCAATATCTAGATTATTTGTGAGTCTGCTCCTAGTTTATTTGTTCCCTTGATTATCAGTTACATTTTCCCACCTCTTCACATGTCAAGTAATTTTTTACCGTAGGCCCAACTTGTATATAAAACAACATGGGGGATAAAATCATAAAACTCTTAGAAGAAAACGTAGAGGTAAATCTTCATGACCTTGGTTTTGGTAATGGATTCTCAGATAAAACACCAAAAGTACAAGTAACAAAAGAAAAAACTTGATAATATGGACTTCACCAAAATTAAAAACTTTTGTACATCAAAGGACATTATCAAGAAAGTGAAAAGATAATCTATAAAATATCTGCAAATAAGGGTTTAATACTCAGAATATATTAAAAGACTACTACAACTCCACAACAAAAAGACAAACAATCCAATTTTTAAAATGGACAAAGGGCTTGAATAGACATCTCTCCACAGAAAATACATGAATGGTCAATAAGCAAATGAAAAGATACTCAACATTAGACATTGGGTAAAATGGACATTAAAACCACAATAAAGTACCATTCCACACCTACTAGAATGGCAAGAATTTAAAAATAATAATAATAACAAAATGCTGGCAAGGATGTGAAGAAACTGAAACCCTCATACATTGCTTGTGGGAATGTAAAATGGTGTGGCTGCTGCGGAAAACAGTTTGGCAGTTTCTCAGAAAGTGGTACATAAAATTACCATACGAGTCAGCAATTTCCACTCTTAGTATACAGCCAAAATAGGAACTTGACCATATACTTTTATGTCAATCTTCACGATACATACTTTTTTTGTCTATTCCCAATAGACAAAAGGTATAAACAACCCATTGTCCATCAACTGATGAATGAATAAACAAAATGTGGTATATACCTACAATGAAATATTTTTCAGCCATGAAAAGGAATGAAATACTGATGCATGCTAAAACATGGGTGAACCTTCAGGACATTATGCGAAATGAAATACATCAGTCACCAAAGACAAATACTGTTACGATTCCACCTATATTAGGTACCTAGAAAGGGCAAATTCATAAAAACAAGAAGAGATTTGACCTTATGGGCAGCTGGGAAAAAGGAAGAAGTAGAGTTATTGCTTAATGGTTACACTTTCTGTTTGGGAAATGGATAGTAGTGATGGTTGCTCAATCAATACTGTTAATGCAATTAATGGCACTGGATTACGCACTTAAAAATGGTTAAATGGCAAATTTTATCTTATATATACATATGTATGTGTATATATGTGTGTGTTTGTGTATGTGTGTGTACACACGCACCCCACAGTTGAACAACAAACAAACAAAAAAATGCCCAAATTCTTAAGCTAGGATCATATCACAAAGGTCAAATTTAACAATTTTGAATGCTTGGATTTGTTTTAATGCACAATAGTAAGCAAAATGTGATCATTTACTATATGCTTGATGTTATAAATTAACATTCAATACAAACAATCATCCTTATCTTCTGATAAACAAGACATTGGGCAAGCCAGATAAAAGCCAGCTCATTGGTATTATTTGGGACATCTGAACATACATGAGATGTGGGAGCACTCTCACCTCTCTGGCTGTGTGGTTCCCCAGAACTGCAGCACCAAATTTGCCCTGCTTTACATATTGACCATTTGTGCTATAAAAGGAAGAGAAACAACAAGTATTAATACTTCCCTAAATTCTGCAGAACCAGCTTTCTTTTCTGTCATACAGAAGTGGGAACAACAGTCATTCAGCCTCTAGACAGGGACACAGGTGAGCGGTTTAATTTTTTTTTCTTTTTTTGAGACGGAGTCTCGCTCTGTCACCAGGCTGGAGTGCAGTGGCATGATCTTGGCTCACTGCAACCTCTGCCTCCCAGGTTCAAGCAATTCTTCTGCCTCGGCCTCCCAAAGTGCTGGGATTACAGGCGTGAGCCACCGCACCCGGCCCAGCAGTTTATAATTTAAAGCTCATATACTATTTCCTTACTCTTTAAATATAAATATCTATCATTCATGCTATCTCAGTGGAGAGGCTTTCTTTGAGCATTTGACAGCTGTTGAGGGTACAAGCACTCCCTAAAGACAGTAGACAAGATAATGGCTTTTCAAGTTTTACCACAGAAATCTCCAATTCAGATGTTAAAAGTTCTACTGATATTTTGTCCGTGGAAGGGCTAAATAACCGTTTTGCAACAAACAGAGGTTTTTTGAGAAAAAGTAGAAGCTTAACTGCACGCCCTTCCACCAAACTTCAGAGGGTGTTCCTTCTCAGCGACTTACTATCGATATGCATGGACTGCTGTTGCGACCAGTATTGTGGGAGTGCTCATGGTGGCTGGTGCTGTTTTTGGTGTTGCCTGATTTCCTGAAGATGAACAAGAAAACAAAGTTGTCATTCACTTCTTGCTTTAAACTGATTTTTTTTAAAGATGGAGTTTCACTCTGTCGCCCAGGCTGGAGTGCAGTGGCGTGATCTCGGTTCACTGCAACCTCCACCTCCCGGGTTCAAGCCATTCTCCTGCCTCAGCCTCATGAGTAGCTGGGATTCCAGGTGCGTGCCACCACATCCGGCTAATTTTTGTATTTTTAGTAGAGATGGGGTTTCACCATGTTGGACACGCTGGTCTTGAACTCCTGACCTCGTGATCCACCTGCCTCAGCCTCCCAAAGTGCTGGAATTACAGGCGTGAGCTACTGTACCTGGCCTTAAACTAATTTTTAACCATTGAACTAGCTTCAAAATTGATCTTTATAATTTACAGTTAGTGTCGTAATGCTTTTATGATTATTCTTATTTGATCCACAAAGCAGCCCTATGATCTAGTCTGGAAGTGAAGAAACTGAGGTTCTAATCACCCAAGTGCCTCACACAATTATACCATGATAGTGCCTAGGTCTGAAACCCATGACTCCAGCTCCCAAACCACACACCCCAAATAAGTCTTTGGCTAGACAAGGAGTACTGTCTAAAAAGTGATAGTCCATCTATTTTATTTTCTCCTTCCAGTATTTTGACAGCTATAATATATGAAAATAAAGTTATTTCCCCTTCCCTGACTTCTAGGGTGGGAAATTCAGTAAGATATTTAAATCACACCCATTAATTAACTTCACAAAGTACTACAGAGTAGGCTGGGCACAGTGGCTTGTGCCTGTAATCCCAGCACTTTGGCAGGCCGAGGCAGGTGGATCACGAGGAGTTCGAGACCAGCCTGGCCAATATGGTGAAACCTTATCTCTACTAAAAATACAAAAATTAGCTGGGGGTGGTGGCACGCACCTGTAGTCCCAGCTACTCATGAGGCTGAAGAGGAAGAATCGCTTGAGCCTGGGAGGCAGAGGTTGCAGTGAGGTGAGATCGCACCACTGCACTCCAGCCTGGGTGATGGAATGAGACTCCGTCTCAAAAAAAACAAAAAAAACAAAAAAAAAAGGGACTACAGAGTAACACTAACATTTTCAAATACAATGTTAAGAGTAAATCACATTTATACTCACTATATGAATGTGATGGAAGAGTAGTGAGATAATACTGATCCGGACATGACATGCAAGAACTTATATT
This sequence comes from Gorilla gorilla gorilla, assembly GCF_029281585.2. NCBI lineage: Eukaryota > Metazoa > Chordata > Mammalia > Primates > Hominidae > Gorilla > Gorilla gorilla. The sequence goes on from NC_073237.2 coordinate 109,556,479, forward strand.
TTGAAAGAACTCTTGTTTGATTTTTTCTGTATTAACACTTTTTTTTCTGATTATAGAGTACAAGTGCATTGTAGGAAACTTAGAAAATACAGAAACACATAAATTAAAATGCAACATTTTTGTGTGTACTTCCAGTTATCTTCTTATAATAAATTCCTTAAAATGGAATTATGGGGTAAAGGAGTATAAAAAATTTAAGGTTTGGTTACATCCTGTCCGACTGTTCTTCAGGCTGGACGAGATGGCTCACACAGGTAATCCCAGCACTTTGGGAAGCAGAGGTGGGCAGATCACTTGTGGTCAGGAGTTTGAGACCAGTCTGGCCAACATGGTGAAACCCCATCTCTACTAAAAATACAAAAATTAGCCAGTTATGGTGGGTGCACCTGGAGTCCAAGGTACTTGGGAGGCTGAGGCATGAGAATCACTTGAAACACAGGAGGGAGAGATTGCAATGAGCTGAGATCGTGCCACCACACTCCAGCCTGGGTGACAGAGCAAGACTCCATCTCAAAAAAAAAAAAAAAAAAAATTCCCTTGAACAGAGAGGGTCTTCTGTATTGCTACTTTATTTATTTGTAAATGCCTAAAGAAAACTGTATAGGCAATCTTGCTTCTATAGCTCCGTGCTAAAAGTGTAACAAACTCATAGTTGCTGTCTTCTGATTTAAATAATCAAGTTAGCCAGGTGCAGTGGCCAGGAGTTCAAGGCTGTAGTGCACTGTGATGGCACCTGTGAATAGCCACTACATTCCAGCCTGGGCAGCAAAGTAAGACTCTGTTTCTAAAATTAAGTACAATAAAAAATAAAAATAAAAAACCAGGTGTTTTCATTGGGTGGGAACTAAGGTTGTTTCTTTTTCTCCCATTAACTCAACCACTTTAACTCTGAAGCACACTGCTGATGAAGAGATGTGCCACAGGAAATATAAAAGCATAGCCTACTAGAAATCTGGCCAGGTTATGACTTGGAGAATAAGAGAAGCACCTACAGCAAAACTGCCTAAAGTAATAGGTAATATTTAAAGCAGGGATCGGCAAACATCTTCTGTAAAGGGCCTATAGGCTGTGGTATAATATGAAATATGTTTGGTCTTTGTCCTTGGTTCCTGACACAGTGCTCCCAAATCCCTTGTAATTTCCTGAGTGATAAGAGTGGTAGGAACATCTTTTGTATAATCCAATTTTAGCCAGCATGATAAGGAAGGAAGTCTCCTCTGCTTTAACCTACACAACAAAAGTAACTTTGAAATGACCAATTGTTTTTTGTTCTGTTTCTGCTTTCTTCAACACTTTTCTGCCTATAAAGCCAACCTCCTCTGCTCAGCTCATCACAACATTCCATTTTATAGAATGAAGTGTTGCCCAATTCTAGAATCTCAAATAAAAGCCAATTAAGATCTTAAAACTCCATGTGTTATAACTGTATCTTTTGACAATGCTAATGAGGTGACTTAGAGTGGGGCCCTAGAGGGGTGGAGGCTCAGGATGGAGCCTATAGCTAACCTGTCCAGATAAAAGAAGTGAAAAGTAGGTCTTCCTTCTCGCCAAAACACTGGACAGTGCCTACTTAGAGTGCCTTGGGCAGAGTTTGGGAGAGCGGTGTCCATATGGGGCAGAAGGCCTTGCTTTCAAACCTCTCCATCAGTTCCCAACAAAGCACACTATCTAGCTGCTAGAAATCAGGATCCCAGATCTTAGAGGAGCACTCACCAATGGGGGTGAGCTTAGCCAGACTGGTCAAGGATACACAACGTGGCATGTCACTTTTGGAAGGCTGCTAACCCTTCCATCTAACCTGTTAAGGCACAATCCTAGTGCCAGTTGTGATGGCTTTTTTTTTTTTTTTTTGAGACAGAGTATTGCTCTGTCGCCAGGCTGGAGTGCAGTGGCGTGATCTTGGCTCACTGCAACCTCCGCCTCCCGGCTTCAAGCAATTCTCCTGCCTCAGCCTCCCGAGTAGCTGGGACTACAGGCAAGCGCCAGCACGCCCAGCTAATTTTTGTACTTTTAGTAGAGACAGGGTTTCACCATGTTGGCCAGAATGGTCTCGATCTCTTGACCTCGTAGTATTGTTCCTGGGTGTGTCTGTGAGGGTGTTGCCAAAGGAGATTAACATCTGAGTCAGGGGACTGGGAGAGGCAAACCCACCCTCAATCTTGTTGGACACTATCTAATCAACTGCCAGCGTGGCTAGTATAAGGCAGGCAGAAGAAGGTGGAAGGGGCTGACTTGCTGAGTCTTCCGACTTTCATCTTTCTCCTGCGCTGGATGCTTTCTGCCGTCGAACATCAGACTCCAAGTTCTTTGGCTTTTGGACTCTTGGACTTACACTAGCGGTTGGCCAGAGGCTCTCAGGCCTGCAGCCACAGACTGAAGGCTGCACAGTCGGCTTCCCTACTTTTGAGGTTTTGAGACTCGGACTGATCCACTACTGGCTTCCTTGTTCTTCAACCTGCAGACAGCCTATCATGGGGCTTTACCTTGTGATCGTGTGAGTCAATTCTCCTCAATAAACTCCCTTTCATACATACGTATGTCCTGTTAGCTCTGTCCCTCTAGAGAACCCTAATACACTCTTGTTTTTATTTTGTTTCAGTTTTGTTTTGTTTTTTGAGACAGAGTCTCGCTCTGTTGCCCAGGCTGGAGTACAGTGGCTCACTGCAACCTCTGCCTCCTGGGTTCAAGAGATCCTCTGGCCTCAGCCCCGCTAGTAGCTGGGATTACAGGCACACGCCACCACACCTGGCTAATTTTTGTATTTTTTGTAGAGATGTGGTTTTGCCATGTTGGCCAGGCTGGTCTCAAACTCCTGACCTCAGGTGATCCACCGGCCTCGGCCTCCCAAAGTGCTGGGATTATAGGCATGAGCCACCTTGCTCGGCTAATACACTCTTAACTTACCTGTTGCTGCCGTTCCCTGGCCTTTCTTAGGCTGTTTTGGGGCTGTGTACTGGAAAAATTCATTTCCATGGCCAGCAGCTGCCTGATCCAGTCCAAAAAGTGAGGCCAATCTGGCACTGTTAGTAGAAAATGAAAAATGAAATATCACTGATATATCCCAAACCTGGAATTATTATAAAAGCTGCTCATCTCCAACCTTGAACAAATACCTCCTTGACTACATCCCACCATTCAATACTAGAAACACTTCAAGCTAGGAAAGCTGATTTAAAAATTAAAAAAAAAAAAGAAATAAAAATATCGGACACAGCAAAGTGTCTTTGAAATCAAGATTGTGTATGTGATTTGAACATCATCAGTTGACCCTGTTTATCCCCAGGACCTTGGTCAAGGCATTTCTTTTTTCTGGACCTCAGTTTTTCCACCTATAAATTGAAGTGATTAGTTCAGGTGCTCTCTATGGTATCTTCAAACTGTAAATTCTTGCTTTTAGCAAATCACAGTTTCTAGTCACCCTTACTGATTACTCCCCCTCCTGCTTTTTACTAGTTTATTCAATTGAAATGAAGCTATGATACAAACTTACCCATCAAACATGGTCCCTGCCATCCTTTCATCTAACAGAACCATTCTTTCATCATCCCTTGCAAGAAATCTTATCCCCCACCATTCCACTGAAACTGATCTTGCTAAAATCACTAAAAAATTTTTTGTTTGTTTCGTTTTTGTTTTTTTTTAGACGGAGTTTCACTCTGTTGCCCAGGCTGGAGTGCAGTGGTGTGATCCCGGCTCACTGCAACCTCCGCTTCCCAGGTTCAAGCAATTCTCCTGCCTCAGCCTCCCAAGTAGCTGGAACTACAGGCACGTGTCACCACACCTGGCTAATTTTTGTATTTTTAGTAGAGACGGGGTTTCACCATGTTGGCCAGGCTGGTCTCGAACTCCTGACCTCAAGTGATCCACCCACCTCGGCCTCCCAAAGTGCTGGGATTACAGGTGTGAGCCACCAGGCCCATCCGATCACCAACAACTTCTTTGTTACTAACCCCAGTTTACCAGTCCTTATCTTATTTCACCTCATACCACCTTTTTATACTGTCAATTAACTTGTTCTTCTTCAAATTCTTCTCTTGACTTCTGCAGGGGTTGTGGAAGGAACAGGTCCAAATAAGATATCAATAAATACTAACGCAATCCCTGGCTTGTTTTGCCCTATTTCTCTGGCTTCTCTTTAACCCCTTGGGCTCTTCTTCTTCATTTGCCCAATCTTTAAATGTCCATGTCTCCAGGGCTTCATACTTTCTCTCCCTTGGTAGGGTTTCATACTGTCTCTCTGTACTTATTTACCTTGGTATCAAATGCTATCCAAATGCTGGTGATGCTGAAATCTGTATTCCCAGCCCAGAACTTGTTCTTGAGTGCCAGAAAACATAGATATCCCACAGGCAATACAAATGTAACATGTCCAAACCAGAACTCATATCCTCCAATGCCCACTGCCCCAGCAAAACCTGTTCTTCCTTTTGTGCTCCAAGACCACTGCCAGGTTCAAGGATTCTAGAGAAGGACTCAATGGTCTCAGCATATAGTGGTACTCATGGCTAAGATCTATTACAAAAAAATATACAGCAAAATCAGCAAAAGTAAAAAGTGCACAGGTCGGCTGGGCACAGTGGCTCATACCCGTAATCCCAGCACTTTGGGAGGCTGAGACAGGAGGATCACTTGAGGTCAGGCGTTCAAGACCAGCCTGACCAACATGGTGAAACCCTATCTCTACTAAAAGTACAAAAATTAGCCAGGCGTGGTGGCACACACCTGTAATCCCAGCTACTTGGGAGGCTGAGGCAGGAGAATCGCCTGAACCCAGGAGGCAGAGGTTGCAGTGAGCTGAGATCACACCACTGCACTCCAGCCTAGGCAACAAGAGTGAAACTCCGTCTCCAAAAAAAAAAAAAAATTATCCAGTCTTGGTGGTAAACGCCTGGAGTCCTAGCTGCTTGAGAGGCTGAGGCAGGAGGCTCAACTGAGCCCAGGAGTTTGAGACTACAGTGAGCTATGATCATGCCACTGCATTACAGCCTAGGTGACAGAGCAAGACCCTGTCTCCCCCGAACCAAAAAAAAAAGGATTACTAGATTATCATAAATGTCATGGGAATGAGACTGGTGGTGTTATAAGAAGAGGAAGAAAGATCTGAGCTAGTATGCTTGCCATGTGATGCCCCATGCCATCTCAGGACCCTGCAGAGAGTTCCTACCAACAAGAAGACCTTCACCACATACAGCCCTTCTGACCTTGAACTTCTCAGCCTCCATAACTGTAAAAAATAAATTCCTTTTCTTTATCACACTTTAGGTATTCTGTTATAAGCAACAGAAAACAGACTAAGATATCAGCCAAGAGCCAACCTTGTAAGCAGGGCTTTTTAGGAATAATAGTCTCAGGCTTGCTGTGTTAACTCTTTAAAACAATTTTTCTTTAGAGACAGGGTCTCAATCTGTCACCAGGCTAGAGTGCAGTGGGGCGTTCATGGCTTACTGCAGCTTTTGCCTCCAGGGCTCAACCAATCCTCCCACCTCAGCCTCCCAAATAGCTGAGACTACAGGCATGCACCACCACACTCTAGGGATTCTCCCACCTCAGCCTCCCAAGTAGCTGGGACTACAGGCATGCACCAAGAAACCTGGCTAATTTTTGTATTTTTTGTAGAGACAGGGTTTCACCATGTTGCCCAGGCTGCTCTTGAACTCCTGGGCTCAAGTGATCCACCCACCTTGGCCTCCCAAAGTTCTGGGATTACAGGTGTGAGCCACTGTGCTTAGCCATGAAACATATTTCTTAAATGGTAAGACCTGATCTGAGGTGCAGAATGGATGTTGTGTTAGCAGGCATGAAAACAACATTAATCTTATACATCTCCATCAGAGTTTGTGAGTGACCAAGTACACTGTCAATGGGCAGTAATAATTTGAAAGAAGGCTTTTTTTTTCTGAACAGTGGGTCTCAACAGTGCCTTTAAAATATTCAGTAAACTATGCTATAAACAGATGTGCTGTCATCCAGGCTTTGTTCCATTTACAGAGCACAGGCAGAGTAAATTTAGCATAATGCCTAAGGGCCCTAGGATTTTTGGAATGGTAGTAACGGCTTCAACTTAAAGTCACCAGCTGCATTATCCCCTAATAAGAGTTAAGCCTGTCCTTTGAAGTTTTGAAGCCAAGCATTGACTTCTCCTCTCTAGCCATGAAAGTCCTAGATCTTCTTCCAATAGAAAGCTGTTTTGTCTACATTGAAAATCCGTTGTTTGGTGTACCCACCATCACCAGTTCTCTTTGCTAGAACTTCTAGTAACTTGCTGCAGCTTGCAATCACTTGCTCCTTCATCTAGCACTTTCATGCTATGAAGACGGCTTCTTTCCCTCAACCTCATGAACCAACCTCTGCTCACTTCCAGCTTTTCTTCTGCAACATCCTCACCTCGCTCAGCCTTCACAGAATTGAAAAGAGTTAGTGCCTTGCTCTGAATTAGGCTTTGGTTTAAGGAAATCTGTGACTGGTTTGATGTTCTATCAGATTCCCTTAAACTTTCTCCATGTCAGCAATAAGGCTGTTTTGCTTTCTCATCATTTGTGTGTTCACGTAGCACTTTTAATTTCCTTTAAGAATGTTTCCTTTGCATTCACAATATGGCTAACTGGCACAAGAAGCCTAGCTTTTGGCCTATCTTTGTTTACACTCCTTCCTCACAAAGCTTAATCATTTCTACTTTTTTTAAAGCAAGAGATGTGCAACTCTTCTTTTCACTTAAACACTTGAGGTCATTGTAGGGTTATTAATTGGCCTAATGCCAATATTGCTGAGTCATGGAGTATAGGTAGGCTCAAGAAGAGATAAAAAAAAAAAAATAAAGAACTGCCAGTCAGTGGAGCAGTCAGAACATACACAACATTTATCAATTAAGTTCACTATTTTATGTGAGCGTGGTTTGTGGCAACAACAATTACAATAACACCAAAGATCACACCATAACAGATATAATACCATTGAAAAAGTTTGAAATATTCAGAGGATATATGTGTGTGTGTATATATACATATATATATATGTGTGAATATATATGTGTGCGTGTGTGTGTGTATATATATATATATATTTTTTTTTTTTTTTTTGAGATGCAGTCTCACTCTGTCGCCCAGGCAGGAGTGCAGTGGCCCAATCTCGGCTCACTACAACCTCCGCCTCCTGGGTTCAAGCGATTCTCATGCCTCAGCCTCCCAAATTGCTAGGATTACAGGCATGCATCACCATGCCCTGCTAATTTCTGTATTTTTTAGTAGAAACAGCGTTTTGCTATGTTGGCCAGGCTGGTCGCAAACTCCTGCACTCAAGTGATCCACCCGCCTCAGCCTCCCAAAATGCTGGGATTATAGGTGCGAGCCATTGCAACTGACCAAGAGAATATTTTTGAATATTAAGAGAATTACCAAAATGTGACACGGAGACACGAAGGGAGGAATTTTGCTGTTGGCAAAATGATGCCAATAGACTCACTCAACACGGGGTTGGACACAACCTTTATTTTGTAAAAAAAAAAAAAAAAAAAAAAAAATCTGCAAGGCACAATAAGGGAAACCGAAAAAAAAAAAAAAAAAAAAGAGGTATGCCCAGTGTCTGGTATGTAACAGGCTCAATAAATGAATTCAAAGTCTAGTCTGGCTCTGAGCACTTCTTCTCCAAAGGCATCTTTAGTTTAGGTGAAGTAAACATTGAAACTTCCCAACAAGTTATTTTGGCTTTTCAGGTTTTTTTAAAACAAGTTTTATGTATAGAGAAATATGCACTAGCATTTTACAAAATAAATTTTATATGACTTGAAACTATTACCTTCTTTTCTCAAAGTAGTCTAGTGTAAGTTTAAGTTTCCTGTAAATAGGCCAGAAATGCCTACTGTAAAGGACTAAGAGGTTTAAATGAGATTGTAAACGCAATGCTTGAGTGAGAGCAGCGCTGGCCTAAAAAGACATCAACAAATGCTTATGGAATTTAGAAGACAGCAAGATTTGTCTTTTCAGGCAGGAAAATTCGGGCAAATTGCCTAAAGGAATAAGATTCTGGAAGAGTTGGGTTTCACTGTCTTTAACACAGTGAAAAATGTACAAAGCTTAGCACCTAGTTAAGATAACATAGCTTATGCACAGATTACTGATAAGAAATGAATGTCCTTGTTAGCTTCAGTAAGCCATGAGTATTGGGCTTGCTGTTTTAATTTTGCAGGTATAGCCTTTTTAAAAGGAAAGACAAGAGTGTCATAAGTGAACAGTGTTTCCATAGATGTTCTAAAGACCAGCCAACTGAAGACTACAAAGTCGATCCAAAAGCCAGGTCAACCTAATTAGTTTTCAGATTAATTTCATTCTCTTTTTTTTTTTTTTTTTTGAGACAGAATTTTGCTCTTGGCGTCCAGGCTGGAGTGCAATGGCAGGATCTCGGCTGTGCAACCTCCACCTCCAGGGTTCAAGCGATTCTCCTGCCTCAGCCTCCTGAGCACCCGATATTACAGATGCCCGCCACCATGCCTGGCTAATTTTTGTATTTTTAGTAGAGATGGGGTTTCACCACATTGGCCAGGCTGGTCTTGAACTCCTGACCTCAGGTGATCCACCTGCCTCAGCCTCCCAAAGTGCTGGGATTACAGGTGTGAGCCACCACACCCAGTCTTTTTTTTTTTTTTTTTTTAATGAGACGGAGTCTTGCTTTGTCACCCAGGCTGGAGTGCAGTGGCACGACCTTGGCTCACTGCAACCTCTGCCTCCCAGATTCAAGCGATTCTCCTACCTCAGCCTCCCGAGTAGCTGGGATTATAGGCACCTGCCACCACACCCAGTTAATTTTTGTATTTTTGTAGAGACGGGGTTTCATTGTGTTGGCCAGGCTGGTCTCGAACTCCTGACCTCATGATCCGCCTGCCTTGGCCTCCCAAAGTGCTGGGATTGCAAGCGTGAACCACCACACACAGTCCCATTTTCTATTAATGTCTTTAATGGACTCTACATCAACTTGGGAGATAAGTTACTTGTAAATTTTTAGCAGGGCATGGTGGCTCACTCTCAGAGGCTGAGACAGGAGGACTGCTTGAGGCCAGGAGTTCAAGACTAGCCTGAGCAATATAGCAAGAACCCATCTTTACAAAAAATTAAAAATTAGCCAGGCATGGTGGCATGCGCCTGTAGTCCCAGCTACTTGAGAGACTGAGGCAAGTGGATTGCTTGAGCCCAGGAGTTCGAAGCTGCAGTGAGCCATGACTGCACCACTGCACTCCAGCCTGGGCAACAGAGAAAAACCCTGTCTCAAAAAAATAAATAAATAAACAAAAATAAATAAATTTTTAGATTTTTCCACTACTAAGGAACTCTCAAATGTACACAATCTCCCTATGTTGGCAAGAATGAGCTTGCTAACTCTGGACTTGAATCTATATTTATAATTCATAGGAAAAGTCATGACAGAATTAACTACATAAAAAAAAAAAGTTAGACAATGCATTTAGTCGCCAAGGACCTCACCTCACCTCAGTTTTATATTTTCTTTCTCACCAAAAACAAAAACACATGCATTTATACTGTATCAGTGTATTTTAATAAACAGAGATTCTTTTTGTTGGTAAAGTATTAATACTTTTTTAAACAAACTGACATCAAACATCCATTTCAATAATAACAACAATAGCACATAGGCAGGTCTGGTAGAATCTGCCTACCTGATTTCAGATCCAGGCTCTATTACTTTCTAGCTGCATGATCTTGGGCAATTCACCTCTCTGAGCCTTTCCCATTTGTAAAACGGATATAATAGTTAATAGTACCTCACAGAGAGGAGTAAATACAATTATATATATATATATATATATATATATTTCTCATTTGTAAAATGGGCATAGTAGGTAAAATTATTTCATAGAGTAGAAGGGAGGAATAAATACAATAATGTCTATGTATTTCTTAGAACAGTGTATGGCATTAAGTAAGCACAGAGTATGTATTTATATACTTGTGAACACATGCTATTATCTCAAAATGTGGTTCAACTCAGATACCCCTGCAAGGGTGAAAGCATGCTTGATTGACACGCAAGTTGACCTGCAACCATAAACTGGTATTAGCATTAACATTAAAACTACAGAACTGGGAAAGGTCTCAAAGTTTATCTAGGTCAAACCTCATTATTGAATAGGTTGGGGTATGGAGAGACAAGGATGGAAGATAATCTGTCCAAAGTCACATTCCTAACTGGGGATAGAATCAACATTAGAATCTAGGCTTTTTCCTATCTTTTACAGAACTCAAAATGCTTTCTGATGATCGGTTAATTTATCTTTTTACCATCTTTAGACTGGTGATTTATCATTACTATGCTAATCGGATCTGCCTACACATACCTTTATAATCTAAAACAAATATATACATAATTGGCCCCTTAAAAATGCTTTGTGATTATTATTCCTGGATTGATTTTATTCTACTACTAAAATAAAAGTTTCTTAGGGGCAGAAACTGTGCCTTATTCGTATCTGGATTAGCTGAAGACAAGTACTATTAGTTCATTACTATTACTTCCCACAACGGTGAGGAATGGGCTAATACAAACTAACAAACAAAAGCAAGGCTCCTGATTACTACTTCTAGATTAATAGTAAACTCTAAGAGGCCTAGAAACTCAGAAGGCAGATTATCAGATACTCCTACTTCTATTAGGCTTGAATATCCTTAATGAAATCAAGCAAGTCATGTGTTTAAATCAAGAGACTTGGAACTTAAGCAAATATACTTACAGTAATATATGGCTATAAAAGAGGAAGTGAAAAGTAGCTGCAGTATTCACTGTCATATGTTCTACTTCCTTAGAGAAAACCAAAAAAGGAATAGCTAAATCAGAGAATTTTGGTGAAACTTTCTGTATTCTCAGTGTTAAATTTGATTTGGTTTTCCTGATAACCGTGGGGAACAAAAATAAACTATAACTTTCCTCAGTATGTCTTTTACCATCAAATTAGCTGTTGTCTATGTCTAGGAGCACAGTCACATGCCTAGAATTCAAGTGTCTCAGACCCTTGAGAAGCCTCCTCAGGAAAAAAGAATAGTTGAGCCACCAAGAATTTATCTCTGGCCAGGAATCTGGAAAAGAGCACATGGCTGTCATTACCTATCCCATAATTTTCAGTCAGCTTGGACTGATTGTTGCATGAAAATTGGGAGCCCTAACATTACAGACTTCTCCCAAATACTTTCACATAGTGAAGAACGCGAATTTAAAGTGGAATAGGGGAAAAAGGAACCAAAGCACAGCTTAACTGTAAAATAACTGAGAAACGGAAAGAACTCAAAGTGGAACTAAGTGAATGCAGGCCATCTAAAGACGGGGTAGGAAAGGAACAGAGTGGTGAGAGTGAAAAAGACTTAAAGATAGGTAATATAGAGCTAGTCAGTGTAAATCAAAAGTTCCTATTTAAGGACAAAAGAAGGCCAGGGTCATTTTATGGTCATTCATCTATTAACTCATTTGTTTATGTATTGTCTATGACTACTCTCACCCTACAAGGCAGAACTGAGTATTTGTGGTTGCAATAGAAACCACATGGCCCAAAAGATCTGGAAGCAACTTAAGGGCAGGCACAGCAGTTTAATCATTTTTGTAACCTCTTAGCATTTAGCAGAATAAGGGGCATATGTGGTGTATTTGTCATTTTTCCAGTACATTCTTCAGCACGCACAAACTTTGTTAAGCATACGTTCAAAGAAAAGCTCTGCAATGATCAGAGCTTGGTAGCTCACAAGTTTGGAGGAAGTCAAGCTGTCCACTGGCACAACACAATGGAAAAGGCTAAACTGACTACTAAAAGAGACAAAACCTTTCCTCTCTTTAAAGATTTCTATTCCAGGCTGGTATATATTAATATAATGCTTGGGGAAACTGGAGAATGACAGAAGTCTGTTACGTTGGTTTTAAGCTTTAAGCTTTACAAAGTGCAATTTCGCAGCTATTATTCATTCAACAGCCACTTCCTGAGCACTCACTATGTGCTAGGTACCATGCTGGGTGCTAGACAGAAATGAACACCATAAGCAGTCCCTGTCCGGTGAGGACTCATAATCTAATAGGTGCGGGGTACAAGAATAGAGGCAAACACACCTAGCTGTAGGAATAAAGAAGAGAAAGCAATTCATTCTGCCTGAGGCTGCAGAAGGAAAAGCATCCAAAACGTGACATCCGAGCTGGGCCTTGAAGAATGCTAGAGCTGACCCACCAAGACCTGGTTCTAAAGTGTCATCGCCTTCTCCATGGAGAAAAGAAGTCTCACATCAGCCCCAGCTGACTCCTACAAAAATTCTGAGGCAGGAAGTCTCATCAGCAATCATTCCCATTTCACCGGAGAAATTGTGACCCAGAATGCAAAAGGCAAACCCAGGGCTATCTTCCCGCCAAGAGAGATGCCGGGTCCCGAACCTCAGATCGGCAGGGTCAGCACAGTTGCAAGCTCTGCCCAGATTCTGAGAGGTGTAGAGCACCGGAATGTGGCAAGGGTCTCCCCCCGGAAGTTGGGAAAAGGCCTGAGAAGAGATCGACCCCCCTCCAACAATCCGCCGGTATCTCTCAGCCACGCCCTCCAGCGCATACTTCTCAGTCACTCACCCGCCGCTCGGCGAGAGGAAATCGGTGTCGTCCTCGTCCCCCGCACCGAACATTGCGTTGGCTTTCACCGGGCTGCGGGGAGGAAGCTGGGTATTCCCAGAGTCCCAAGGCCTGTCACCGCCGACGTCGTAAAATGCCGCGGCGGCGTGCTGCTTTCCGGCAGGGCGAACTCCAGCACGGTCTCTGGACCGAAAGTAGACTGGGCTCTGGAGAAGGTGGGGCAAAGGCAAATGAGAGGCTCGCGCGGGCACGCGCGCCGAGTGACATCAGGCCTCTCCAGCCGGCAGCGGGGCGGAGCTTCACAGCCCCTTGCAAGGATTGGTCGGTAATGCTAGAGGGCGGGAGGGGGCGGGAGGGGGCAGGAAATCCTCGGCCTCGGTGGCGGTGGTGGACACGTCGAGCCGGGTAGAAGTGGAGGGGCCGTTCGAAGAGTCGTGAGGGGGTGACGGGTTAAGATTCGGAGAGAGAGGTGCTAGTGGCTGGACTTGACCTGGAAAGGTAAGGCTTCTCTCGGCCCCTCTTTCGCACCCCTGTGCATGGGTACCGTCCTTTCCCCAGCGGGACAAGGACCTTCCTCGCCCCTCTCCTCAGCTCCGCGGAAGGAGAAAGAGCTCGGGACTGGAGGGTTAAAGACTTGGGCTTCGGCCCGGCCCCTGCAGTGGCATAGCCAGAGTGACCTTGGGCCCGGGTGCTCGGTGCCTCAGTTTCCCCGTGTATGCAACCGGCCATTTGTCCAGTTCTTCCATGTGCCTGCTGGTCCAGAAGCTTTTAGAGCTCAGAGGCCATCGATTTCAATCCCGGCCTCCTCGTAATCTCAGAATTTACAGATAGGGAGACGAAGGAACTAAGCACCCGGGTGACTAGTCCGAGGTCACAAAGAGTAAAGGGCAGACTGAGACTGGATTCCTCGTCGTTTGATTCAGGACATAGTGAGCTAGTGGGTGAACAAGAACCTTATCAGCTCTTAAGCACTGTGTGCCCTTACAGAGTGACTATTGAAAGACTGTAGCATACACCTCGAGGAAAGTCCCCTTTCTAGAGTCCACCTGTATTCTACGCGGATGAGGTGCAGAAGAGCTAAGATATTCTGGCGGTGGGTGATGGAAAGGAGGATACTTTGGAGGCAGACACATCCCCAGCCCAACCTTGGCGTGGGTTTCCCTGGGTCTTCCTGCGACAGCCCTAAATCAACATCAATTGTGGCGGACTCCTCTGCCTCCAGTTTCCACCCTATCTGTATCTTACATAAATATTTCTTTGGTTAACCTGGTATCATTCTCGAAACAATCCTGGGATAGTCCTGGCTTAGACAAGGTGTGGCTAAGGAGATAGTGTCCCAGCGTAGCGTCCACAGACTCACTGGAGTTCTTGGGCTTCCCCTCACAGTCAGGTTGGTACTACAGGTGTCCCTTACGTGAATGTTTCAATCTGTCAGTATGAAATTGAAAGGAAATGATTGGTAGCTCCCTCCCAGAGAACTTTGCACCTCCTGGCAAAGATGTTAAAGCAGCGGAGGCTCACAGTTGGAATGATGCAACTGGAATCTAAGCACTAGAACCGGAACTGGAACTAGAATCTAAGGACTCCCACTAGAACTGTTGCAGTAGCTCTGTTTAGTGTGTGAACTTGGCTACCTCTTGGAGGTGTTGGGGGAGTAACTGGATTAAGTACCATGGCACTTTCTAATCCCTCTCCCCAACACTGGTCACTGTGATTGCAGCACTGAAACATCTAAATGTTTAACAGAAAGAGCTTGCTAGCCCCTGGCCTACATTATCTATGATATTTTTAACATGGAATGAATACTTAAAGTCACTTGCAAAGCAGTCTCACTGCAGAATCTTTCTAGGTGTTTATGACATGTCCTTCCAGCCTTTTCTTTAAAAAAAAAAAAATGGTCAAGGGAATATTTGAACTCTTATCTTGTATTCTTGGGTGGAGCTGATTTTATCCTGGATGTTTAAGTAGCTTTTGTAGGTACTCAGGAATCCTAAAATCAATAGCCTTTTTGGTGATTGGAACATCACGAACATGCATACCCAGATTATCACTGTAGAAACACAGCTGCTGATTCTCATTAGCAGTATGAGGAGGAAGAAGATGATGGTGAGTCTTGCCAGGCTTTGAACTGCAGGACTGGGTGCACCTAAAAAAAAAAAAAAGAAAGAAAGCCACTGTCTTCCTAAATTCGTGTATCTTCAGATTGGTAATACTGGACTAGGAATCAAGAAATCTGAATTCCTGTCCCAGCCCTTATAACTCACTCTGAGTTTGGGCCAGGCTCCCTAAGCACTGTAAAATGAGTGGATTAGACCTGGACTTCTACTGAGTAACTGCTGGGGATACAAAGGTAAGTAAGGCACAACCTTGATCTCAAGTTTAAAGTAAGCATTTTTGTTTATTTGTTTTGCTTAAGTATACAACTTTTAGAATACTCATAAAATATATTGTCAACCCCCAGAAGATTGGCCAGGAAGCAGCAATTTTTTTTCTCCACCCTCCACTCCCCTTACTCCCTCAGGGAAGCAGCAATTTTAATAATTATTTTCAAATTATCAGCAATTTTGCAACAGAGATGACAGTCTTTATATACGAGTATACCCATACTAATCTGTAATGATGCATGCATTTTAAAATTAGTAGTTTAAAGTTATAACCAAGTTATATCAGGTATAATGATAGGAATATGAATTAAATGCAGGTTCTAGGGGATCTATAACATTCCGTTCACTCAGTCACTGAAAGCAGACTTAGGGCCATTAGTTGGTTAACTGAAGAAGTAAGTTAAAGCAGGGAATCATACAGATAATAGTTATATGCATAACATTTTAACGAACACATAAACATTCTTTTGCCATTCTTTTAACATAAGGCCTCAGCCTTTTCTTGGAGTGTAGGACCCTGTTGCCTGTTTTTATAAGTAAAGCTTTATTAGAACACAGCCTTGCTCATTTGTTTATGTATTGTCTATGACTCCTCTTACCCTCCAAGGCAGAATTGAATATTTGTGGTTGCAACAGAAACCACATGGCCTGCAACATCTAAAATGTTTACTTTTGGCCCTTTATAGAAAGAGCTTGCTAGCCCCTGGCCTACATTATCTATGGTATTTTTAACATGGAATGAATACTTAAAGTCACTTGCAAAGCAGTCTCACTGCAGAATCTTTCTAGGTGTTTATGAAATGTCCTTCCAGACTTTTCTGTTGTCTCCCACACCTAACAGCAAGTTTATGTGTTATCTGTATGCTCACTTTTTTTTTTTTTTTGAGACAGAGTTTCGCTCTTGTTGCCCAGGTTTGAATGCAATGGCACAATCTCGGCTCACCACAACCTCCACCTCCTGGGTTCAAGCGATTCTCCAGCCTCACCCTCCCGAGTAGCTGGGATTACAGGCATGTGCCACCATGCCCGGCTAATTTTGTATTTTTAGTAGAGACAGGGTTTCTCCATGTTGGTCAGGCTGGTCTGGAACTCCCGACCTCAGGTGATCCACCCACCTTGGCCTCCCAAAGTGCTAGGATTAGAGGCGTGAGCCAACGCGCCCGGCCTTGTATGCTCACTTTTATCTGGTCTTTCCAAAGCATTCAGTGTGGTGTTTTAGAAATAACTACTAGAGAGGCTATGTAGTACAGTAGTTAAGTATTTGAGCTCTGGAGCCAAATTGCTTTGCCACTTATTAGTTGTATAGGCCATGGACAAGTTACTCAGTTTTTGCCTTTGTAAAACAGGCATAATGGTAGTATCCATTTCTAGGTTTCTTGTGAATATTATAGGAGTTAATTCATGTAAAGCATTTAGAACAGTGCCTGGCAGGTAGTAAGTACTCAGTGTTAATTGCTGCTGTCATTTTTCTCTTCTCATTTATACTTCATTGCTTTACATAGTATTTACGTACTTTCAGTAATAAGCACAACTGGCATAAATAGGTTTGTGAATAAACACACTGTCACCATTGATAAGCACACTTCACAGAGGGGGAACCAGAAGTGTTGTTCCCATCACATTGGAGAATAGCCTAATGGTGTGATGTCAGTTAAATTGGATAAGAGAGTTCTGTGGGATAGTTTGCTAAGAGTATAAGGCAACAGTTCACAGAAGAAAGTAATGGATTAAAATTGAAAAGGAATCCAGGACCATATTTGTCAAATACCTTGAAGGTCAAGGTGACAAGTTTGTACTTAGATTGGTAGGAAGTGGAATTTTTTATTCTAAATAGCATGATTGATGTAAAAAAGTTCAAATGGCTTAGGAGTGTATGAAGTAAAAAGTTACATTTCCCTAGCTCCATTCCATGTCAGTAGCCACTTCATTTTCTAATGGCCCCTAGAACATGAGGTTGTTGTGAAGGCATGGTAAACACCACTTGGGGCACTGGTATTAATCTGTTAAAATTTTCAATTCAGCTTTCCTTTGGATTATAATCTCAATTTTGAATTGAGAAAAAGTTTCCATACTGAATGTGAATAAAATGAAATGACTGTTTTGAAAGTAGATACCATACTCATAAGAGTCTTTGATTCCTAAGTCTTTCTCTACCTCTTGTGTCCAACTTGGAAGTCTTGGTAGAGAAGGACTTAGGAATCAGAGACTCATCTCTACTGTTAATTCCTTTTTGCACCTTTCCCACCAGAAGTGCTACAAGAGAGAAAGAAGATATAATAATCACTAGAAAAGCAAAGTGTTCGGCCAGGAGTGGTGGCTCCCGCCTGTAATCCCAGCTCAGGCAGATCACCTGAGGTCAGGAGTTCGAGACCAGCCTGGCCAACATGGTGAAACCCCGTGTCTGCTGAAAATACAAAAATTAGTCAGGCATGGTGGCAGGCACCTGTAGTCCCAGCTACTCAGGAGACTGAGGCACGAGAATTGCTTGAGCTCCGGAGAGGCGGAGGTTGCAGTGAGCTGAGGTCACGCCACTGTGCGCCAACCTGGGCGACAGAGCGAGACTCCATCTCAAAAAAAAAAAGAAAGAAAGAAAGCAAAGTGTTTACAGTGACAAGTTGATTTCAACTAGCAGTTGTCAGATAAGTTAGTAACAAGGCATCACCCAAATAACTGCATTTTAAAGTGGACAGGGCAGGCCTGACTGGGGAAAAGGGAGGGAAGGGGTAGGGGGTTCCTGATGCCTGTACTCCCACATGCAGCTCTTAAAGCCATTTTAAAAACTTAAAAGTTTTCTGTAGTTTTGTGACTTAAGTATAACAAGTCATCAAAAGTCTGATACTTAATACATTACAATGAACAGTTTATGCCAAAAGAAATCTTATAGTAGGGCCTGGGAAGGAAATGCTTTTGAAGTTCCATTGCTTTGAGTAATATCATTTTATGATTTAGGTAACATCCCCAAGCAGAGGAGGGGCCCATCCTTAGGAATGCAAAGCCCTGCAGAGAAGGAAAGGGTTGAGAAGGGTCCACCCTACCTCTTTTCCTTTACACAATGGCCCTAGGCTTTTGTATACAACCTGCTTTTGTAGGCTTAGGACATTATGAAATACAGCATGGTAAGATGGAAGCCTGAATCTCAAAAGTAAATATGAGAAATGATTCGGAGGGAACATATAAAGAGAGCAAAATTCTAGCAACAGGTGACGTATTTCCCTAGATAGAAGAGTTATTGTAGAGCTATGATGAGTGTTTATATAATTTTGAAGCAGTTTAGAGCATCTAGAATGTAGTCATTTAATTTATGAAATGAAAGGGAAATTCTGTAACTCATACACCCGCATCCTCTCTCCTACCTTTTCTGATGGCTTTTTATGAGTTCTCACACAACCCCTATGCATAATCTATACCTTAGTACATTTTACATTATTTTTAAATTATTTACATGTGTCCCTCTTTCACCAGAATGGGTTTCTTAAGGTTAGAGTTTCATCATGGTACCTTCATTCGATAGGTATGCAATAAATAGTGAAAGAATAGTCTGAGTTCCTTGAAATTGCATAGCAAATGAGACCTAAAAGCCAGATCTAGAATGCAGATCTAGAACCTCTTTCAATTCCTAGCCCAGTACTTTTACTGCCACACCATACAGCCTCTATCTGAGATATTGAACAATTTTTTTCTTTTTTATTTTATTTTTTCTTGAAACAGGGTCTTGCTCTGTTGCCCAGGCTGGAGTGCAGTAGCACGATCTCAGCTCACTGCAACCTCTGTCTCCCAGGCTCAAGCAATCTTCCCATCTCAGCCTTTCGAGTAGCTGGGACTACAGGCATGCACCACCACGCCCAGCTAATTTTTTGTATTTTTGATAGAGTCGGGGCTTTGCCATGTTGCCCAGGCTGGTCTCAAACTCCTGAGCTTAAGCAGTCTGCCCACCTTGGCCTCTTAGAGTGCTGGGATTACAGGCATGAGCCACCATGTCCAGCCTCATTTTCATTCTTGTACTGCATTTTCATTAAATCATTCAAGTTCCTTTTATCTTGTGTAACAGATTTAATTGCATTTTCCTACTGAATTAAAAAAAAGGGAACAGTTCAAATGTTTTCTAGTTTCTGTCTTATGCCATATTAATTTCCAATATTACTCATAGGCAAACCAACAACATTATTATCCAAACAGTTTAAATGCTACATAATATAACTAAAGCAAAGTTTAGACAAGGAGGATCATTGTCTACCTTTGATTATAACAATAAAGCAGTTAAAGCAATGCTTTGCCAATGTATATTTGTCTGACTAGCTAGTTTTGTTTAAATCAAACTGTGAAAGGCTGTATACTTCAAGAGACATGAAAGTGAGCCTTATGTGTGACTTAGCTCCTTTCAGAGATTAATTTTGTCATCTAATGAGCAAGCAAGCTATTATATTTCATATTTACTGTACCTTAAAATTGGAAAGTATTTAACATATTTTATTTGACCCTTACAATACTATGAGATTGGCAGCGTAGGTATTTTAATATCTGTTTTGCAAATTTTGCAAATTTTGGTGATTTGCCTAATGTCACATGGCTAGTATATGGCAAATGTGGGTCCAGAGCTCAGAGCCTTTGATGCCTAGTGCTGCACGCTTTCTCCACTCTAAGATACTATCTAGAAAACACTGAAATTGTCACATAAATCATACTAAAGCACAGTTAGCGGACTGGAAGTGCGTCAAGGCTACAAAAGGATCCTGTAAGAGGAGCATGAAAGGGTGCATCATGTGATTACATTATTCCAGGATGTGGCTTGCCCAACAACAAAAGGTATCACAGAAATGGAGTAAAGTAGCTGGGAGATCCACTCCCCATTGGACTTAAGCCCTGTTATCATTACATAACTAAAAGACCTTTTCAGTTTGTTTGTTTGACATATCAAATTTGAGTTGTCCTATTAGAACCAGGCAAATAAAAGCTTTTGTAAAGGCCTTTGGAAGAATGTAGTTGTACACTTGATCTTCTTTGTACAGAAGGGTGGGAGTGGGCAAGAGAAATAGGAGCTTCTATGTTATTTGCCACCAGAACAGGATATGTAAAGCTCAGAAACCCATCCTGCTTAGCTGCTTCCCAGCAAGCCATCCGGAGAAATGGGGCTGGAGAAAGCGGTTAGTCTAGTGTTATGGAGCCTTCTATCAGAAGCAGATGTTATGGATTCACCTAACTAAAGAATGTTAGTGTCATCATTTAATAACATGAGCCTCAGTTTCTACATCTGTAAAATAAAGGAGTTGGATTTGATGATACTTTTTTTTATCTTTTGAGTTGGAGTTTCGCTCTTGTTGCCCAGGCTGAAGTGCAATAGTGTGATCTCGGCTCATTGCAACCTCCGCCTCCTGGGTTCAAGTGATTCTCCTGCCTTAGCCTCCCTAGTAGCTGGGATTACAGGCATGTGCCACCATGACCGGCTAATTTTATATTTTTAGTAGAGATGGGGTTTCTCCATGTTGGTCAGGCTGGTCTTGAACTCCTGGCCTCAGGTGATCCGCCCGCCATGGCCTCCCAAAGTGCTGGGATTATAGGCATGATCCACTGCGCCTGACTGATAATTTAATTTTTTAAATAGGAAACATATTCACATGGTTTGTAATTCAAAAAGTACACAAGGATATTCAGTGAAAAGTATTTCATTTACTCCTACCCACTTCTGACCAGTTCTCCTTAGGGACCACAGTCCTATTTTGCCTCCCAGGCTCAACCAACAACTTTGTTGTTTCCCCCCAACTCCCCTGCAGATCGTATAGGTATATAAAAATAACATGTACATACTCTGTTTCCTTTTTAAGTTTTTTACAAATTATAGCATACAGTATATTCTGCTTTCATTTCATAATACGTCTTACAGATCATTCTATATCAGTATATAAGATCGTTCTCATTCTTATTCTGCTAAGTATTCCATTGTATGAAAATATGATAACTCATTTAATCAGTGCCCTATCAATGAACATTTAGGTTGTATTTTTAATATTTTGCTATTACAAACAATCCTGTTATAAGTAACTTTGTACATACACATTTCACATATGTGCCAGTTTATCTATAGAATGAATATTTAGAAGCGGGATTACTGTGTTAAAGAATGTGGGCAGACTGATGACTGTTCTAGTTTTGATCTTCTATGAGACTTTAACTGAAAATGATTAGTGGAAAAGAAAAAGTATCATTTTCTTGGTAATATCTTAATTTTTATCTCTTACTATTCAGAACTAAGTCTTAAGTAAGAGCCAAGAATAGGTAATCTCACCAAAATTATGTTGAATTGCAGACTTCACTAAAGTCACCTGCATCATGGTCTTGTAGATTTTTCTAGTGCTTTTCAGTATAATACTATTCAAGCTAATTTGCAAGGTGAATATTATAAACTCAAACAAAAGGAGACTGTCTCCCAACTATGTTTACAAGTATTTACCAAGTAGAGGATTCAGAAGATTTGCTCTTTATTACAATTTATGTAGGGAGTGAAGATGGAAAGATAAAACAAAGAGAGCCTAACAAATATCTGCCTCTGTCTGTGTTTTACTGTCTTCCCAAATTTTTGGATGGTTATGAGGTGTGTGATAACTTTACAAAGTGTATGATACCGTAACAATTACTAATCTTTTGGGGATTTGTTCGTTTGTTTGTTTGAGAGACAGAGTCTTGGTCTGTCGCCCAGGCTGGAGTGCGGTGACGCGATCTCAGCTCACTGCAGCCTCAACCTCCCGGGCTCAGGCTATCCTCCTGCCTCAGCCTACCAAAGTAGTACAAAAGTAGATCCTATGGCCTCAGCCTATAGCTGAGACTACAGGCATGCATCTCCACGCCTGGCTACTTTTCTTGATTTTTTGAGGAGACAAGGCCTCACTATGTTGCCCAGGCTGGTCTTGAACTCCTGGACTCAAGAGATCCTTCCACCTCAGCCTCCCAAAGTTCTGGGATTATAGGCATGAGCCACTATACCCTGCCTGTTTTGTTTTTAATTAATACATAACAATTGTACATATTTATGGGGAACAGTGTGATATTTTAATACGTATATAAATTGTATAATGATCAAACGATGGTGTTTAGCATATACATCACCTCAAACATTTATCATTTCTTTATGGTAAGAACATTCAGAATTCTCTCTTCTAGATATTTTGAAATAGCCACAATAACATTGTTTACTATAGTCACTAGTCTTTTGGGGAAGCTAGGGACCATAAAGCAGATCAGAATTGTATCAGCCCCTCATGCTTTCTTGACTATAACCTACTAACTTTTCTTTTCTCCCCATCTCACCTCCCTCATTCTCTTTCTAGGTACAATAAGCCATTTGTGAAATTTTCCTTGTTCAATAGCAAGTTTAAGCAAGAGCCTCCATCCTTTCCATCTCTGAATTCCCTATAGCCTCTGGGGCAGAGGGTACTTCATAATACTTGTTGAGTTGAATTGAGGTAGATGTCAAAGTGATCTGACCTCACTTTGCTCCCCTCTCAAGTGCCATATCCTTCCTTTTCCCTGCTCAGCCTTGACACACCTATCAAGCCATCCCTTTGCATGCTTAATTTGGTTCAGGAAAGGACAAGAGACCAAGTAAATTATCTTGAAGAGGAGTCTGTGTCTGCCTGTGTTTAAGTAAATGCGCACACACACCTATCTTTCTGGCTCCTGCTGCCATTCTTTGTGTTGCACTTAAAAATTGGGGGCTGGGTACGGTGGCTTACACCTGTAATCCGAGCATTTTGGGAGACTGAGGCAGAAGAATCACTTGAGGGCTGGAGTTCAAGACCAGCCTGGGCAACATAGGGAGACCCCCTCTCTACAAAAAGTTTTAAAATTAGCTGGGCATAATGGTATGTACCTATGTTCTCAGCTACTCTGGAGGCTGAGGTGGGAGGATCACTTGAGCCCAGGAGGTGTAGGCCGCAGTGAGCTGTAATCATGCTACTGCACTCCAGCCGGGACAACAGAATATGACCTTGTCTCAAAAAAAAAAAACAAATGGGGAAATTATTTATTTAGTTATGCATTAGTGGTAGCTGTGGAGTTAGGCACACCTGGTAGGAACAGCATTGGAATGTATAATTCAAAATACACATGTATCTTTTTATTCACATGAATTCCATTTTATGTGTATGAAATCATCAAGATCAAAGTGAATATTAGGTGAATATGAACTCTAGCTTATTGGACATTTAGAAGATAGAGTTTGATTAGTGTTGATTTTTTTTTATTTTAGATTTTAAAAACTCATCTATGGGCCATACGTTAAGTACTCATAGTATCTCTGTGGAAGAGTTCTGATAAACTCTGGGATAGGCGATAGCCAGGCTCACATGTGGACTATAACTCCTGTAAAGTTACAGATAACAGAATTATATGGTCTAACATGCAGCTCACTTAGGCAGTCCTACCTTTCCAAATGTTTTCTTCAATGCCATATTCCCAGGGAAAATTGCTGCTGGGTAGTTGAAACTAGGTGCCTCACTGGACTTCTTCCTATTATTTGGGCAACTTGTAAAAGCTTACAAACTTTCTAGAAAGTAGCCCTGAAAACAGTTCCTTCGTTATGTTTTTAGCAATACCACAGAATACATGGTTCTATGTTATAGCTTAGAATTGCTACTACTCTTACAAAATTGGAACATAGAAAAGATGGACAAAAACCTAGTGTAATGTATCATTATTTCCATTTCAAGATGGCGTTTTGAACTCATCTCTTTTCCTTCCCAAAATCCTAGTGAAATTATCATAGGAATATGAAGAAGCATTATTTATAGTCAGAAAACAGGGAGGGAGAAGCCAGAAACTTTAAAACATTTCAAAGAAAATGTGATACAGATGGGAATCAAATTGAAAAAAATGACTGACCACCTGATTCAACATAGATAAAGGCCATCTCTGTCAGTAAATTTAAATGGGTAGGATTCAGTTGCACACCCCTGCAAGCTCCCAAATCAAGAACAGCAGAGATGGCCAGGCGCGGTGGCTTACACTGGCAATCTCAGCACTTTGGGAGGCTAAGGTGTGTGGATCACCTGAGGTCAGGAGTTTGAGACCAGCCTGGCCAACATGGTGAAACCCCATCTCTACTAAAAATTAAAAAAAAAAAAAAAACTAGTCAGGTGTGGTGGCGGGCACCCATAATCCCAGCTACTTGGTAGGCTGAGGCAGGACAATCACTTGAACCCAGGAGGTGGAGGTTGCAGTGAGCCGAGATCGCACCACTGCACTCCAGCCTGGGTGACAAGAGTGAAACTCCGTCTCAAAAAAAAAACAAAAAAAAAAGAACAGCAGACATAAGGAAGAAGTGTTAGCTATGGGGTAGTTGGTGGACAAATCAAGGATTTGAGGAATTGCACTTATACCATATATAGAGAGAACAGTAGATTTAGAAGTAAAAATGAGTATTTATCAAGAACTTCCTGTGTTTAGACACTGTGCTTAAGTAAGTGTTTAAGTGTATACTGTCAAGAGGTAGTTGCTATAAACATCCTTAGTTTAGAGGAAGCTAACTTACCCTCTTAACCACTGTGCTGTTGCCTCAGTGAACTCCTGCTAATAATTCTTTAAAACAATCCTATGAAATAGGTTAGTTTTATTTTCCCAATTTTAGAGCTGAGGCAAAAAGATATTAAGTAATTTGCCAAAGGGCCCACAACCAGTAGGTACAGTTTTACCGGTTAGAGAATGTGAGTAGATCTCCTTGTGTATTTGAATAGCTGCCATAATAAAGAAAGGGGAAATATCTTTTCTACCCACAGCTTCCTCCTTGTGTTTTTTTGTTTTTGGTGGGCTATTCAGGATCTCAGATCGAATCCCAATCTCAGAAAGACAGTTGACAAACCCTGGAGAGGTCAGCTGGGGACAAATGTAAAAGTCTCAGCAAAACGGTGTACTTCCTGTTTGAGGTCTGTCTTTCTGGTAGTTCAATCCCTGTATTTCACAACTAGTCTACAAAAATAAAACTACAAAAATATTTAATTTCCCCTCCCTCTGGGATTTAGAGATTTTACTTACACAGTGCGTTAGAAAACCTCTCTCAAATCCCAAAGACGAGTGATTTGGTATTAAATTCAGTGTTAGCCCCCAAGTTCTTTGATTATTAGCTGGTGGTCTATGCAAATTTTATGTGAGACTGGGCTAACTCTGTGACCTTTTTGGAATTTCAAAATAAACAAATGCATTATTTTAGTTCCTGGTTGAATCTTGGCTTTCTTTACTTTATTACTGATACATAATAATTGCACATATTTATGGGCACAATAATTAATAATTGCACAATGTATAATGATCAAATCAGGGTATTTAGGATATCCATCACCTTCAGTATTTATCATTTCTTTGTATTGGGAACATTTCAAATCTTCTAATTATTTTGAAATATACAGTGTATTGTTGTTGACTATAGTCACCCTTCTGTGCTGTCAAACACTAGAACTTACTCCTTCTATCTAAGCATCTATTTGTTCTGTTAACCCATCTGTCTTCAATCCCACCCTCACCCCACCTTGAGTACACACATATACACCCTTCCCAGCCTCTGGTGACTGTTCTACTCTCTACCTCCATAGGATCAACTTTTTTGGCTCCCACATATGACTGAGAACATGCAATATTTGTCTTTTTGTTTGACTTTTTTTTTTTTTTTATTTTTTGAGACTGAGTCTTGCTCTGTCACCCAGGCTGGAGTACAGTGGCGTGATCTCGGCTCACTGCAACCTCTGCCTCCTGGGTTCCTGAGTAGCTGGGATTATAGGCACCTACCGCTACGTCCAGCTAATTTTTGTATTTTTAGTAGAGATGGGGTTTCACCATGTTGGCCAGGCTGGTCTCAAACTCCTGACCTCAAGTGATCCACCCACCTCGGCCTCCCAAAGTGCTGGGATTACAGGCATGAACCACCACTCCTGGCCATCTTTTTTTTTTTTTTTTTTTTTTAGCTTTCACTTGTTGAACATCCAGTTCTTAGATTCTGTGTACTAAGTATCTATGTTGTACATCTCTGTAATTCAGAACTGTGGTTCTCAAGCTTTAGCATGCATAAGAATTGTCCATGGAATTTGATAAGCACCTAAATTTTGAGGCCCTACTCCCTAAGAGGTGATTCAGTGGTGTGGCATAGGGTCCATAATTTTTATTTTTACCCAAACTTCCCTGATGATTCTGATCCAGGTGGTCCTTGGACCACATTTTGAGAAGCACTTGAGTTAGGAAAGTAATTAACATTTATTATTTACTATATATGTTATTAACATGCCAGTCTCTTCAATATGTATTTTTACATTTGATATTCATACTGTTGTGAGATTTTTATCCCAGTTTTACGAGTACTTATTATCCTCACAAAGTTTTTGTAACTTGTTACGAGTTTTAAGGATGGCACTACCCCTTAGGATAAAAAATAAAGCATGATAGACTACATTAACAGTAAAAACTTCTGTTCGTTCATCAAAAGACGCAATAAAAGAAATGAAAAGGGAAGCCACAGACTGGGAGAAGATATTTGCAATGTGTGTGATGATAGAAGACTCATCCAGAATATGTAAAGAACTTTTACAAATCAGTAAGAAAAAGACCTCACAGAAAAATAAGCCACAAACTTGAACAAATAGTTAACAAAAGAAAGGATATCCAAAAGCCAATACATGTATGAAAAAGTTTCCACTTCAATAGTCATTAGGAAGATGCAAATTAAAGTTCAATTTATACCCACCAGAATGGCTAAAATTAAGTAGACTGACTCTAATAAGTGCTGAGAAGAATGTGACCAATCTTGGGGAGGGGAAGTATTTGCAAATGATCACAGCAGTGTTATTAAAAACCCTGAAAACAGTTTAGATGCCAAGAGCAGAAATGAAAAGTTAAGTTGCATATTCATTCAAAGGAAACTATAGAGCAATGAAAAATAGCAAACTGCTGCTACACACAATATGGATGAACCTCGCAAAAATTATGTTGAGCAAAGGACCCAGACACAATAGTACATTCTTTCTGCTTCCATTTATATAAATTTCAAAATCACGGAAGACTGTGTATGATTTTAGAAGTGAGGAGAGAAGTTCCCCCTGGAGAGGAGGAGGAAGCATGACTGGGAGAGGCAGGAGGGGAGCTCCTGGAGTACTGGCAATAGTTACTGTTCTGGGTAACAATTAAATAAAATATACTTACTTTATGGGGGAAAAAAGACGGCAATGCCCTGCAACAGTGAGCAGCCTGACTCCGAGAACAGAGTGGGCTCTTGCCCTTGCTGTTTCTGCTTTGGCAAGGTGCCTCTCAGAGGAGATGATTGTTTAAGATTGGTTCTGGAAAGTAATATGAACAGTTTGTTCTGGAATGTGTTTAATCAGTGTTAAAGCCACTGAAATGTTAGAATGGCTAAAGTATATCAATCGTTATTCAGAGTGCATTTCATTTTTTTGTTTTGTTTTGTTTTGAGACAGTCTTGCTGTGTCGCCCAGGCTAGCGTGCAGTGGCGCAATCTCGGCTCACTGCAACCTCTGCCTCCCAAGTTCAAGCAATTCTCGTGCCTCAACTTCCTGAGTCGCTGGAATTACAGGTGCACGCCACCAAACCTGGCTAGTTTTTGTATTTTTAGTAGAGACAGCGTTTTGCCATGTTGGCCAGGCTGGTCTCAAACTCCTGGCCTCAAGTGATCTGCCCGTCTTGGCCTCCCAAAGTGCTGGGATTACAGGTGTGAGCCACTGCGCCCAGCCCTATTATTCAGACTGCATTTCGACAAGTCAAGTGTGCATTTGTTTCTCACTGAAACTATTCTTTTTTTGTTGTTTTTTGTTTGTTTGCTTTTTTGAGACGGAGTCTCACTGTCGCCCAGGTTGGAGTGCAGTGGCGCGATCTCGGCTCACTGCAAGCTCCGCCTCCCGGGTTCACGCCATTCTCCTGCCTCAACCTCCTGAGTAGCTGGGACTACAGGTGCCCGCCACCACGCCCGGCTAATTTTTGTATTTTTAGTAGAGACAGGGTTTCACCATGTTAGCCAGGATGGTTTCAATCTCCTGACCTCGTGATCCGCCCGCCTTGGCCTCCCAAAGTGCTGGAATTACAGGCATGAGCCACCACGCCCGGCCCTCACTGAAACTATTCTTATATGTACCTAAACTTTTCAGACCGAAATAGGCTCTAAAGATGAATTAGTCTGTTCCTTGACTCAGGAAGCTATGACCAGAAAGGCTAAATTACCTAATGTAATGGAAAACCAGGGCTAGAACAAAAATTTCTAGTCTTATATTTTTCAAATTGTAATCATTATAAAGATTAAGGTGGGCTCCAGCCCACCAATTCCCCCTGCCTGGGAATTATCCAGAACACTGTTGAGTCAGTGTTTGAGAGTGACAACCCTGTGACAACATTCAGCATATGAAAGTTCACACAAAGCCATGATAATCAGAGATGATCTGGTATTTTAAAGGAGTAGAATAAATGGTGACATTTTTATGAATTCTCAAAATTTCTGTTTCTGACCCTGAAAATACAAATAGTAGAAAGGCATTTGGGGGCTTTTATGCATTATTCACAGAATGCCAAAATGTAGCCTAGAGCTTGGGGCTGTATGGAAGTCCATTTTCACCCCACTTAGAGCCACTTAGAGGTAGAGCAGCCAAGAGTACTGCAGATGACAGTTGTAGCGCATACTGTATGCCAGAAGCATGGCATAAAGCATTGCAGGACACAACTGCTCTGGAGGGGGGTAACGATTAGATTTAGCTCCTCCTGGACAACTTAGTGGGCAAGGATTTCATAGACTTGTCAGAGCACTAGGACAGCTTGACATTGGTTTACCCGGAATGTAGAGAATATCCAATTGTGCCTCAATAGGAATAGGTCTACATTTTTTTTTCCAAGCCTCTCTCAGAACTACAGCTGTTTCCTTGCCTCCGTTTTTCTGAGTTGCCCTTAGAACGCAAAAAAAGCTTACTTGATGTTGAGAGACTAGGAACATAAAGACAGGAGATAGTTGGATAGAAGGACCATGCTGCGAATAATAAAAAGAACACTGGGCTTGAGGTCAGAATCAGGCTTCTAATGACGACCACTAGACTAACTGCCCTGTGACCTTGGCTAGGCTTTTAACCTTTATACCTCAGTTTTCCATCTGAAAAATGAATAACTATTCTTGTTTCATCTAGGCCTATTCTTTTAAGTGGAGTTAAGTTTGGAAACATACTACAATGTTGTGGCTCAGCAATTCTCAGAAACAGCGTGCATGATAGCAAAAGTAAATGAACTTACTGTTGGACCCAGACTTAGAATCAATCAATCAACAAGTATTTATTGAATAGCCACCTAAAGGGTATATTAGACTGCATATAGCCTTTACCTAAGCCTTATAGTGAATTCTGTAAACAAGATATGAATGCATTAACCTCATTGCCGAGCTCTCACAGAGCATAATGATAATATTACCACAGAGTAATAATAAGGCTTTTACATATATGGTCTTTTCTCCCCTCTTTTTCCCCATTCATTATCTTATTTGAATCATATAGTAATCCTGAAGGAGGACAAAATAGATGTTATCTCCATGTTTCCATGAGTTTCAGATGAGACATTGAAATTCAGAGTATGAAAATGCTTCTCAAGGGGGTAGGACAAATTGAGAAATGTCTGGAGACATTTTTGGTTGTCACAACTGGGGCAATGCTACTGGCATTGAGTCGGTAGAGGTCAGGGATACTGTTAAACATCCAGTGATACACAAGACAGCTCAGACAGCAAAGAATTATCCAGTCCAAAATGTTGTTAATGCTGAGATTGAAACCCTGAGATAGGTGTTTCCCCAAAAGAACTCAAAGTGATAGAGTCGGAACCAGAATCCACATCTTTGACTCACTCTAGTGTGTTTTCACTATGTCTAAAGCAGGGCATTAAAATCTGGGTTTTAAGGCTGGGTGCGGTGGTTCACACCTTTAATCGCAGCACTTTGAGGGGCCGAGGCAGGTGGATCACCTGAGGTCAGGAGCTCAAGACCAGCCTGGCCAACATGATGAAACCCTGTTTCTACTAAAAATACAAAAAGTAGCCGGGTATGGTGGCACACGCCTGTAATCCCGCCTACTTGGAAGGCTGAGGCACAGGAATTGCTTGAACCTGGGAGGCAGAGGTTGCAGAGATCGTGACACTGCACTCAAGCCTGGGCGACAGACTGTGACTCTGTCTCAGAATCCTTTTTAAATTAAAAAATAAGTAAATAAAATCTGGAGTTCACAAGTCTTAGATTAATCACTAATGTTTTGATGAGGTATGAGTGACAGGTCGAGTTTGTTTAGATCACTGTTGAAGGTGTATAGTATAGATTATGTAGTCTATTAAACACTTGCTGTGTGTCTCACAGTCTGCTGCCCATGTCCCTCCCAGAGGCTAGTTCACCTTCCATCGTATTTATTGATTTTTTATTGAGCAAGTACCAAATTTGAGTCATTTTACCAAAATGCTGTTGAAATCTGGACACGATCCCTGTAACAATCTCTATGCGTAGGACCTGTTGCCAAACTAAAAACCCATGGGACTTTTACAGGAAATGTCACCAGGAGACTCAGCTAGAAATTAGTAGAGCCGGGATTTGAATACCTTCTGACTCCAGACTTTTTTTTTTTTTTTAACTCCTACCCCTAGACTCTTAACAATAGTCTGTAAGATCAAATGTCACCTGCAAAGGATGGCGTGTGACTTTTAGAAGCTCTTAAAATCCAGGAATAAATTCTTCTTACTGATTCTTGTAGAATATTCTTAAGTTGTGCCCCTCAAACCATTTTATGCCCAGAAATTAGATGATTCTTCTCATCTTCCTAAAGTTTTAACAGATGCCATTCTGGATCCTGGAAAATTAAACAGCTGTAGCCATAAGGATTTAATCTATAAAGATTTTTTTCCTTCTGTAAATCTGCCTCAAAGAAGAACTTAAGCAGGAAACATGAGTCCCTGCATATTACCTTTAAATAGCTTCCAATTGCCCTGGAAATAAAATTTAGAATCCTTAAAATGACCTTTAAGATTTTTTTTTTGAGACACAGTCTCGCTCTGTCACCCAGGCTGCGGTGCAGTGGTGTGATCTTGGCCTCACTGCAACCTCTGCCTCCTGGGTTCAAGTGATTCTTCTGCCTCAGCCTCCCAAGTAGCTGGGAGTACAGGCATGCACCACCACGCCCAGCTAACTTTTGTATTTTTAGTAGAGATGGGGTTTCACCACGTTGGCCAGTCTGGTCTTGAACTCCTGACCTCAAGTGATTCACCCTTCTTGGCCTCCCAAAGTGTTGGGATTACAGGCGTGAGCCACCATGCCCAGACATTCTTAAGTGAGTATCGTTTATGCTTCCCTCTTCAACCTCATTAGCCTCTCCTCCGCTCACTCAGTATGTTCTGTTCATACTAACCTTGATCCCTTATTTCTTCTCTCGACTCAGGAAGGCTCTTACCTTTCCTTCTACTAAACTCCAATAATTAATTTATCAGTCTGTTTAAAGTCAGCTCCTTTAAGAAAGCTCCTCTCTTTCGCTTCCCACCTGTCCTCCATCTAAATTAGTTCTTTCACCGTTATTCTCTGCCACAGTTCATTTTTGTACCTCCTTCATACCACTTACACAAATGGTAATTATACCTACCTATATATATTTATTTGCTTACATTTTTACTGAGAGAGCCTTCTTCCTCTTGAGTAGCCCCACAAAGGCAAGTACCTTGTCTTTTTGCATCAGACTCCTTATAGGCAGATATTGAAACCTACATGGATTTTGTAAGAATTAATAAATACTTTTTGAATGAATGGAATATTTGGTAAGTATTCTTCCAGATGCTGTAAGGAAGTAAAAATTAGAAAGTTTCTTGCGCTCAAGAAGCTTGCTGTGTATATATGGCATTTTTTATCTTGTATTTTAAAAACTATAAGTCAAAATTTCTGTAAGAGAAGATTGCTAGGGAAATTCAAAAAAGAGAGATTTCTTAGGAATTCAAGAAAAACCTCCTGGAATGAGTTAGATTATAAATCAAAAAGATCAAGGGCCATGTTTTAGCTTTATCCTTAATTCTGGCACATTTTTGTGCATGATAAATGTTGAATAAATAATGGCAGGATTTGTACATATACAGAAAATGAGGGGAAAAAATAAAAGGAATTCCAGGGAATTACAAAAGCCTGAAAACGCATACAAATGTCAAAATGCTGAATTTTATTGAGGGGCCAGGCACGGTGGCTCACACCTGTAATCCTAGCACTTTGGGAGGCCGAGGCGGGCAAATCACTTGAGGTCAGGAGTTTGAGACCAGCCTGGCCAACATGGTGAAACCCCGTCTCTACTAAAAATACAAAAATTAGCTGGGCGTGGTGGCGCTTGGCTGTAATCCCAGCTACTCTGGAGGCTGAGGCAGGAGAATCGCTTGAACCCAGGAGGTGGAAGTTGCAGTGAGCCGAGATCGTGCCACTGTACTCCAGTCAGGGTGACAGAGCGAGACTCTGTCTCAAAAAAAACAAACAAAAAAAATTATTGAGGAAAAGTGAGTAGGTCAGTTTCAGTGGAACATATGAATGTGAAGCGGAGTAGATTGCGATAAGGCTGGAAAGATAAGTCTGTAACAGACTTAAATGCCACATAGTGAGCTTAAAAATCAGTGTATCAATATCAGAAGTTGGGGGTGAAGATACTTAGGTTTCTTTTTGCAGGCAGAAATTAGTTTTTCGGAGTGCAGCCTAAGAAGCAAATTATAGCTTGAGAAATACATGCAAATAGTATCTGCAGTACAAATACTGGTTTAGCTTGGAGTACTGGTTCATCAGCATCATCACTGTCAAATAGCAAGATTCAGATTCCAATGGGGCATCTTCTGTATTTGGCTTGACTAGAAAGAGAATTTTGCTTCCTTATATTTCTGGAAGGGAGCAACGCACTTGCCTGACAAGTCCCCAGAGGTATTTGAACAGTTATTATAGAATTTGTGTATTACTGAGGAGCACCATGCAATGACTGCTAAGGTCCTTCCAATTCTTAGTGGGATTCTGTGACCTGCAAATTAAGAGACAGAACACTCAGGTTTCAATTTCAGGTGATCTACATATAGCTAAAGAAATGGCTCATCCATCTCTTTCCAGACCGAATTGTTTGGAGCCAGACTTCTCTCCTTGGCTGACTCAAGAAAGAGTAGCATCCAAGAGGGGCTCATTAAGCATCTGCAGTTGACAAAGATGAGAAGGAATTTTAGAATACTTTCATTCAACTGTTTCTCCTACCATTTCTCAATACCATTCTATCAGTGTGATATATGGGCACTGATTCAAAATATCATAAAAACATTTTCGAGTATTTTGTGAGACCTAGTTCCAGTTAGAATTATTAGGAAAGGCACAATATACTGTGGCTCTTCAGAGCTCTTAAAACTAGAGGATCACGAGGTCAGGAGATTGAGACCATCCTGGCTAACACGGTGAAACCCCATCTCTACTAAAAATACAAACAATTAGCCGGGCATGGTGGCGGGCGCCTGTAGTCCCAGCTACTTGGGAGGCTGAGACAGGAGAATGGCGTGAACCCAGGAGGCGGAGCTTGCAGTGAGCCGAGATCGCGCTACTGCACTCCAGTCTGGGTGACACAGCGAGACTCCGTCTCAAAAAAAAAACTAGACGTTGGAGTATGGCGTGGATTTGTTGCACTAGAGATTGTAAGGATGGGCATTTCAGACTTAAGAAACAATGTAGGCAAAGATACCAGACGGAAAAGTGGGGGATGTGTTTCCTAGGAGTGCTAGAAACTTTTGGCCATTGGACTTGTTTGGCTGGAATACAAAGTACATATAGGCAGAAAAGGTAGGCTGGGTTCTTTTTGTTTTGTTTTGTTCTGAGACAGAGTCTTACTCTTGCCCAGGCTGGAGTACAGTGGTATGATCATGGCACACTGCAGCTTTGACTTCCCAGGCTTAAAGCAATCCTCCCACTTCAGGGCCTCCCTCAGTAGCTGGCACTACAAGTACATGACACCACACCCAGCTAATTTTTTGCTTTTTTGTGGAGATGGGGTCTCACTGTATTTCCCAGGCTGGTCTCAAACTCCTGGGCTCAAGTGATCCTCCCACCTCGGCCTCCCAAAGCTCTGGGATTACAGGCATGAGCCACCATGCCCAGCCTAAAATCATTTTTAAGTTGATCTTATCTTACAGTTTGTTCCATTTCCCCAATGTCATTTTATATGACACTTGTCAAGGCTTCATGCCTTAGAGACTTAATTCACATAAAAAGTTTTGGTTTAGCATTTCAGACCACTTAAAGGTCAATAGCAGCCAGTATAATCTCTTCCCTTCTTCTACTCTTAGAAACAGGTATGAGTTTTGTTTACAGTCTCTCTCATATTTGTCACAAAACACATATTTTCCAAAAGTATATGAAAGTAAATTTGGCTAGAAAATGTAAATGTTCAGATCTCCCAAGAGCTTTGTGTTTTATACGCTAGGCTTCTAAGCCTCCCAAGGGCTTTGTGTTTTTATACTCTAGGCTTTTTTTTTTTTTTTTTTTTAAGTTTTAGCTCTAGGTAGAACTTTATGGATTATATAACTCAGTATTCTTACAGTTAAGGAAAATGAAGCTCTAAAATATAAAATAACTTACCCAATGTAGTGTATGTCACCTGTGTCCTCTCTCACATTTAAACTAATTCTTTGCCTTTATATTTTGTTGTTTATATAGTAATTACATGGTCCATTTATGTTTACTCAGAAGACATAGGTGACCTAGGGATTGGACAATGGGCATTTTAAAAATTGAGTTTGACTTTAGCATGTTTTCTCTTGCAAATAATAGCCTTCAATGGCTGTAGAATTCATCACGTTATCACTTTTTCCAGGATCTGTCTTGCCTCAACAGGTTTCTCATCTCCTTTGCTGAGTTTGAACAGCTTGAGAAGCTGGAGTGATGTAGAAAGATGAAATTTATGATAGAAGGGGATGACCTTCAACCGATATCTGGAGATAAAGTGTTTCTTTGTCTTATTCCTTCTTTTTAAGAGATGTGGGGGTGGGGTGGGTGTGGGTCTCACTATGTTGCCCAGGCTAGATTCAAACTCCCAGTCTCCAGTGATCCTCTGAGTAGTTGGGACTGCAGGCATGCACCACTGCCCCCAGCTTTTTCCTGTCTTGTTCTGATTAGAATTAACTCATGGGTTTTTTGTTTTTGTTTTTTATCTTTCCATAAGTACAGTTAAAGTAAGATTCTCAGGGCAGCTCCTGAGTTATCGTCCCTTTTTGCTAAAATAGATATTTTTAGCCAAGAGCTTATGAGTAAAGAAGCTATTCCTACTGGCCAAGCGCAGTGGCTCACGCCTGTAATCCCAGCACTTTGGGAGGCCAAGGCAGGCAGATCACCTGAGGTCAGGAGTTTGAGACCAGCCTGGCCAACATGGTGAAACCTCGTCTCTACTAAAAATACAAAAAATTAGCCAGGCGTGGTGGTGGGCACCTGTAATCCCAGCTACTCGGGAGGCTGAGGCAGGAGAATCGCTTGAACCCAGGAGGCGGAGCTTGCAGTGAGCCGAGATCATACCACTGTACTCCAGCCTGGGTGACAAGAGCAAAACTCTATCTCAAAAAAAAAAAAGCTATTCCTACTAATTCATAGCTTCTGTTCTATTCTTTTAAAAACTTGTCAATCCATCCAGCATTTCTTGTTTGCCTAGATCATTGGCCACTCATAAATGAAGGCACTTAAAAGTTTTAAGTGTAATTATTTGAAGTAGTTTTCTCCTTTATGTCTCTGACAGTTGGTTACTTTTTATGCAGCTTATTAGTCTGATGTATGAGTAATTCATCCACATAAATTCTGCTATTACTTGAGTATGGCATAGTTTGGCTTTTTTACATGAAAAGTGCTTCAGGGAAGGTGTATGGTGAAGAAAGAGAAAATATCTCCATCTGTCAGGGTCAGAAAAAAACGAGAGAGAGAGAATAATATAAGGATTATTGAAATCTGCAGATAATCACTAAATTAATTCTTGGCCAATTCTATTAATATCCTTCTCAGCCCCAACATTGCTATGAAGAAAAGCAAGTAAGAATTTATTATAGATGATCCCTTGGAGTTATTATCAACAAAGGCAAAAGGCAAACCAGTAGCCAGGTTTTATTGGAGAAGTTTTAAAAAGATAAAATCTAAGATTTGTGTGTGGGCGTGTGAGGTAATTATAATGGTGGGTTTGGGATAACTACTTTCCTGAGTGCAGACGATCCTTGTAAGACTACAGTTGTAGCAAGTGCCGTATGGACTGTTGTCACTTGACAGACTTAATCTAGGGAGAACAATATGTGTTTGAATGTATATAATTGTAAGGTATTTTACATTTCTTTTTTTTCTTGTTGACCTGACCTATTTTCTTAGTACCTCCACTCATCGTTTTACTTACCGTTTTTAATACATTGGTATGGCACAACTTTAGGAGTCTTTAAGTTTTTGCCAGTTCTGGCCAAGACCCATAGTTTAATCAAGGCTACCCTTTATAAGAGGAATTGATCAAATTAAGTATACCTATGATCACTGTACCTCAAGAAAGACATAGGCAAGGGAAAGGCAGCTAGAATATCAAAAGGATTATATGGTTATATTCATCCAATTATGGTCACATTTCTGTTGGTTAATTTGGGTTTTGTTTTGTTTGTTGTTGTTTTGTTTTTTGTTTTTCTTTTTTTTAGTGGAGACAAGGTTTCACCATGTTGGCCAGGCAGGTCTCAAACTCCTGACCTCAAGTGATCTACCCACCTCAGCCTCCCAAAGTGCTGGGATTACAGCACTTTGTAATGTAAAATGGGATTGCATTTTGTACACTTTATAATGTAATGGGATTACAGCTCACTTTGTGAGCCATCGCACCCAGCCTCTGTCAGTTAATTTGGAATAGGAATATGAAGCCAGCACCCGGGGAATGAGTAGGAAACATTACAGCCTTCAAAGGGAAGTCTTCTCCCTAAATATTTATCAAATTGTATTTCCCCTCCCACCTACTGGGAGCTACTACGTTTTTTCCAAGCAACTGCACTATTTTGGCCTAGAATGCCACTAAGTTCTTTTTTTTTTTTTTTTTTTTTTTTTTAGACAAGGTATCATTCCTGTTGCCCAGGCTGGAGTGCATGGCACGATCATGGCTCACTGCAGCCATGACCTCCCAGGATCAGGTCGATTCTCCCACCTGAGCCTCTCAAGTAGTTGAGACTACAGGCACACATCACCACATCTGGCTAACTTTTTTGTATTTTTAGTAGAGATGGGGTTTCCTTATGTTGCCCAGGCGGGTCTGAAACTCCTGGGCTTAAGCGATCTGCCTGCCTCGGCCTCCCAAAGGGTTAGGATTACAGGTGTGAGCCACTGTACCCAGCTCTAAGTTCTGTTTATTGCAGTATTATATCAAGGTCTCCCCTTTGTTTTCCTACATCTCCTTTGCCACCACTCCTCCCCAAAAGGTGTGTGGGATTTATTGAGCCATCATCAAGATAATTGTTGTTTTTATTTTTTGAGACAGGGCCTCACCCTGTCACCCACGCTGGAGTGCAGTGGTGCAATCACCACTCACTGCAGCCATGACTTCCCAGACACAAGCGATCCTCCCACAACCTCTCAAGCTGGGACCACAGGTGCACACCAGCATGCCCAGCAAATTTTTGTATTTTTAGTACATACGAGGTTTCACCATGTTGCCCAGCCTGGTATCAAACTCCTGGGTTCAAGTGATCTGCCTGCCTCAGCTTCCTAAAGTGCTGGGATTACATGTGTGAGCCACCATGCCCGGCCATTAAGATTTTTTTTTTTCTTTTTTTGAGATGGAGTCTCGCTCTGTCGCCCAGGCTGGAGTGCAGTGGCACAATCTCAGCTCACTGCAACCTCCGCCTCCCGGGTTCAAGCGATTTTCCTGCCTCAGCCTTCTGAGTAGCTGGGACTATAGGCGCATGCCACCACACCCGGCTAATTTTTTGTATTTTTAGTAGAGACAAGGTTTCACCATGCTAGCCAGGATGGTCTTGATCTTTTGACCTCGTGATCTGCCTGCCTTGGCCTCCCAAAGTGCTGGGATTACAGGCGTGAGCCACTGCACCCAGCTGATAATTTTTATTTTTATTTTATTTTATTTATTGAGAAAGAATCTTGCTCTATATCCCAGGCTGGAGTGCAGTGGCACCATCTCAGCTCACTGCAACCTCCACTTCCTGTGTTCAAGTGATTATCGTGCCTCAGCCTCCCAAGTAGCTGGAACTACAGACGCACCACCACACCCAGCTAATTTTTAGTAGAGATGGGGTTTTGCCATGTTGGCCAGGCTGGTCTCAAACTCCTAGCCTCAAGTGATTCACCTGCCTCGGCCTCCCTAAGTGCTGAGATTACAGGCATGAGCCACCGCACCCGACCAAGATAATTTTAAAATTCACCTATAGGGGCAATCAAAACAAAGCCAGAGCCATTTCTCAGAGTATCTACTAACCCCATACAGGTCGTCAAAAGGCAAGATTCGCCCAGTTAAACTGGTTGCTTGATCATGTGGACATAGTCCATAAGCATGCATCCCTGTTTATGGTAGTGTACTGTCTTTGACCTTGAATTTTCTGTATAAGTGCTTGCCAGAAACTTACAGTTACCAATTATAAGTAATGACTACAGAAAGCAGAAGAGAAACTAGATAGATTTCTCTTTGTTTAATGTTTTTACAAATCTTAAAAGGAATATGACCCTAATCGTTTTAAGAAAAAAGACTTTCTTCCTTATCATGGAAGCCAGGAAAGACAGGCAGGCTCCAAAAGAATTGTCCGGGGGCTCCAGATTATATCTGTCTGAGCTAGAGAAAAGAGCCCATGTGCAGATGTATGACTACTTCTGTGTAGTCTTTTTGTGCAATCTAATCTCCATAGTCCCTATGGATTATTATATCTTATTCTTATTGTACAATAGAAATAAGGCCAATACTCAATGCTAAGACTCAGAATAGGCATCAGAATTTAGCCATCTTGCTAATTTCCTAACTTCTCACCATAAATTCATATGTATTTTTGTTAAACATACTAGATTTTACAGATTGTGTCTGTCTTGCAGGTGATGGGGCAGGTATAGGGAAAACTTTTTTGATAATCTTCAGAGGTTGACTGTGAAAGACCCTTGACTATAAGGAGGTTTTGAAAGCTGTTTGGAAAAATATCATACCATACTTATTAAATGGGGGAGAGGGGAAAGCAACAGAAGTGCTGAGTTCTTCAACAGTCAATATAGCATTTACTGTTTCCTATATTTGATAGCATTCAGAACAATAGAAACAAGTTGGCACGTAGCCAACTTCAGGTACCTAACTGAAAATAAATGTTCCCTAGAAACTGAATAGTTTAAAGCCTTCCTGAGAAAGAAACTCCGTTTATTAACTATTTTATGTGAACTAAATTCCACATAAACTCCTGCTTAATTTTTTAAAATAGTCAATTCCTAGACCATTTCTCATCTTCCTTAATGATCCAAGAAGATGGCCAGGCATGGTGGCTCACGCCTGTAATCCCAGCATTTTGGGAGGCTGAGGCAGGCAGATCACCTGAGGTCAGGAGTTCAAGAGCAGCCTGGCCAACATGGCGAAACCCCGTTTCTGCTAAAAATACAAAAAAATTAGCCAGGTGTGGTGGCGTGCACCTGTAGTCCTGGCTACTTGGGAGGCTTAGGAGGCTTAGGCAGGAGAATCACTTGAACTCAGGAGGTGGAGGTTGCAATGAGCTGAGATTGTGCCACTGCACTCCAGCCTGGGTGACAGAGACTGTCTCAAAAAACAAACAAACGAACAAAAAATCCAAGATTTCTGTGCTAGAAGGAAGAGCTCTTATGAACTATTCACATGAGTGTTCATAGCCACTTCATGGTCTCAGGAAATCAGGACAGGCAGAAAGATACTTGAAAGCAGTCCTCTTTTTTTTTTTTTTTTGAGACAGAGTTTTGCTCTTGTTGCCCAGGCTGGAGTGCAGTGGCGCAGTCTCAGCTCACTGCAACACGGCCTCCCAGGTTCAAGTGATTCTCCTGCCTCAGCCTCCCAAGTAGCTGGGATTACAGGTGCCCGCCACCACACCCGGCTAATTTTTGTAATTTTGTAATTTTTTAGTAGAGATGGGGTTTCACCATGTTGGCCAGGCTGGTCTCAAACTCCTGACCTCAAGTGATCCTCCCACCTTGGCCTCCCAAAGGGCTGGGATTATAGGCATGAGCCACTGTGCGCAGCCTTGAAAGTAGTCTTGACGCAAATACTTTGTAGGAGAGAAGCTAACAGACAAGTCAAGGGTTGTCTTAATAAAGTCAAGTGAGGAGAGAAACCCAGCTAATATTTTGATTAATGCCTTCTCCCACAAAGTTCACTCATTGGATTTTCCCTACTCAAGTTCTTTTATCCCCTAATATTCCACATAATGATAATAGCTGCCATTTATCAGGTACTTTGGTAGATGCTTTATGTATGTTATCTCATATAATCCTCCCAAGAATCCTCCAAGTTGTATAGGCTGGAAACCAGCTCCAGAAAGGCTAAGTAACTTTCCCAGGACATACAATCAGATCACCTTCTTTTTCTTTCAAAATTCACCTTCACCTTCCAAATTCTTTTTACAGATGTGTTCCAGTTAGGTAGTTAAGTCCTGTCACTCCGTTATTCTAATGCAAAGGTGATTCTCCAGTATTGCAAAGGTGATTCTCCAGTATTTTGAACTATTTTGAATTCTGTTAAAGAAAACTAGTATACCTCAATTGGCAAAAAAAAAAAAAAAGTAAATGAAAGGGCAGTACAGTAATTCTAATCTTTCTTTTTTTTTTTTTTATTTTTTAATTTTTTTTGAGATGGAGTTTTGCTCTTATTGCCCAGGCTGGAGTGCAATGGCAGAACCTTCCCTCACTGCAACCCCCGCCTCCCGGGTTCAAGCGATTACCCTGCCTCAGCCTCCCAGGTAGCTGGGATTACAGGCATGCACCACCATGCCCAGCTAATTTTATATTTTTAGTAGAGATGAGGTTTCACTATGTTGGTTAGGTTGGTCTCGAACTCTTGACCTCAGGTGATCCACCCACCTTGGCTCCCCAAAGTGCTGAGATTACAGGCGTGAGCCACCACACCTGGCCACAGTAATTCTAATCTTTCTACCCTAGTTATAAGCTCAACTTGGTAAATAAAATATTTTAGGTAGATTTTATCATAGATTAAAGGTTAGGAAAATTTTCGCAACCTACTCATCTGACAAAGGGCTAATATCCAGAATCTACAATGAACTCAAACAAATTTACAAGAAAAAAAAACAACCCCATCAAAAAGTGGGCAAAGGACATGAACAGACACTTCTCAAAAGAAGACATTTATGCAGCCAAAAAACACATGAAAAAATGCTCACCATCACTGGCCATCAGAGAAATGCAAATCAAAACCACAATGAGATACCATTTCACACCAGTTAGAATGGAATCATTAAAAAGTCGGGAAATAACAGGTGCTGGAGAGGATGTGGAGAAATAGGAACACTTTTACACTGTTGGTGGGACTGTAAACTAGTTCAACCATTGAGGAAGTCAGTGTGGCGATTCCTCAGGGATCTAGAACTAGAAATACCATTTGACCCAGCCATCCCATTACTGGGTATATACCCAAAGGACTATAAATCATGCTGCTATAAAGACACATGCACACGTATGTTTATTGTGGCATTATTCACAATAGCAAAGACTTGGAACCAACCCAAATGTCCAACAATGATAGACTGGATTAAGAAAATGTGGCACATATACACCATGGAATACTATGCAGCCGTAAAAAATGATGAGTTCATGTCCTTTGTAGGGACATGGATGGAATTGGAAATCATCATTCTCAGTAAACTATCGCAAGAACAACAAACCAAACACCGCATATTCTCACTTATAGGTGGGAATTGAACAATGAGAACACATGGACACAGGAAGGGGAACATCACCCTCTGGGGACTGTTGTGGGGTTGGGGGAGGGGGAAGGGATAGCATTGGGAGATATACCTAATGCTAGATGACGAGTTAGTGGGTGCGGCGCACCAGCATGGCACATGTATACATATGTAACTAACCTGCACATTGTGCACATGTACCCTAAAACTTAAAGTATAAAAAAAAAAAAAAGCTTCAAAAAAAAAAAAGGAATCCTAAGGGTTTTTTTATTGTTTGTATTTCAGTTCTGTTCCTGAGTTATATATTCAGATTTTTTTGGTTAGTATTTGTAATGGTGGTGAGAACTGGTAGGCATTTGGCTCATTAGGGATCCACCCTCATGAGTAAATTAATGTCCACTCTCAGGAGTGAGTGAGTTATTGCTCTCATAGGAATGGATTCGTTCCTGCAAGATTGGGTTGCTATAAAGTGAGCCCATGTCTCTTTGCACATGCCCACTTGCCTTTCTGCTTCTCTGCCAGAAGCCCCACAGATGCTGGCACCATGCTCTTGGACTGTCTAGTCACCAGAATCATGAGGCAAATAAACCTCTTTTCTTTATAAATTACCCAGCCTGAGGTATTCTGTTATTGCCACACAAAACAGATTTAGACAGTATTCTTCTTTACAAATAATTTGTAAATTTGGCCTGGCATGGTGGTTCATGCCTGTTATGCCAGCACTTTGGGAGGCCAAGGTGGGCAGATCATTTGAGGTCAGGAGTTCAACACCAGCCTTGCCAACATGGTGAAACCCCATCTCCACTAAAAATAAAAAATTAGCTGGGCATGGTGGCACATGCCTGTAATCCCAGCTACTAGGGAGGCTGAGGCTGGAGAATCGCTTGAACCTGAGAGGTGGAGGTTGCAGTGAGCCAAGATGGCACCACTGCACTCTAGCCTGGGTGACAGAGTGAGACTCTATCTAAAAAAGAAAAAAAAAAAATAGAGCAAAGATTGTGTGACCCTGGATTTTAACTTATTGTTACATCAGTACCCGTTTTTATTTTGGAAGAAGCTGAGCTTGAGTCAGATTAAAGCTACCAAAGGAAACAGGCTAAAAAGAACCAATGCTAGTTTACCTCCTGTAAGTTGAATTTCTATTCGAGAGAGAATGGGTTAGGTGTGTTCGATTGCTTTAGAAGATACCTTATCCAAATACATACAGCACATCACTGAAAATTTAAGTGGGAAGAGAAAAAAATATAATCACTTTTATTTATTATGCTTTAATAATTAATTTGTAAGTTTTAACTTTTTTGATGTCATTTCGCTTTGGCATATTCCCGTGGGATCTTTTCCTAAAATAAAGCTTTTAGTGAGCGTAAGGACTTATCAGGATTGGTTTGTGTTTGAGCCTACAGTGTATGTTTATATATTAATCTCCACCGGCTTTGTACCTTCCTATTCATACACCATTCGGTGTAGGGGTGGGTTGCCCCTACACACCTGTGGGTCTTTCTCGTAAGGTGGAACGAGAGACTTAGGAAAGAAAAAGACACAGAGACAAAGTATAGAGAAAGAAATAAGGGGACCTGGGGAACCAGCGTTCAGCATATGGAGGATCCCGCCAGCCTCTGAGTTCCCTTAGTATTTATTGATCATTCGTGGGTGCTTCTCGAAAAGGGGGTTGTGTCAGGGTCACAAGACAATTGTGGGGAGAGGGTCAGCAGACAAACACGTGAACAAAGGTCTTTGCATCATAGACAATGTAAAGGATTAAGTGCTGTGCTTTTAGATATGCATACACATAAACATCTCAATGCTTTACAAAGCAGTATTGCTGCCCGCAGGTCCCACCTCCAGCCCTAAGGCGGTTTTTCCCTATCTCAGTAGATGGAGCACACAATCGGGTTTTATACCGAGACATTCCATTGCCCAGGGACAGGCAGGAGACAGATGCCTTCCTCTTGTCTCAACTGCAAGAGGCATGCCTTCCTCTTATACTAATCCTCCTCAGCACAGACCCTTTACAGGTGTCGGGCTGGGGGACGGTCAGGTCTTTCCCTTCCCACGAGGCCATATTTCAGACTATCACATGGGGAGAAACCTTGGACAATACCTGGCTTTCCTAGGCAGAGGTCCCTGCGGCCTTCCGCAGTGTTTGTGTCCCTGGGTACTTGAGATTAGGGAGTGGTGATGACTCTTAAGGAGCATGCTTCCTTCAAGCATCTGTTTAACAAAGCACATCTTGCACCGCCCTTAATCCATTTAACTCTGAGTTGACACAGCACATGTTTCAGAGAGCACGGGGTTGGGGGTAAGGTTATAGATTAACAGAATCTCAAGGCAGAGGAATTTTTCTTAGTACAGAACAAAATGGAGTCTCCTATGTCTACTTCTTTCTATACAGACACAGCAACAATCTGATCTCTCTTGCTTTTCCCCACATTTCCCCCTTTTCTTTTCGACAAAACCGCCATCGTCATCATGGCCCGTTCTCGATGGTCGCTGTCTCTTCGGAGCTGTTGGGTACACCTGCAGACTAACAACAGACAAAACAGGCACACAAGGATTAATATGAGATTTATAATCGTAGTACTTCCGATGGTCTTAACCCAAGTGACAGGGTTAAGATTTGCGAGGCCATCAGCAACTCCTGCAATTGCCTCAGTTCCTGGCACCAGATTTAAATGGGCTTTTGATGCTTCGAAAATTTCTTCTTTTAATTTGGAAATGTCTAAAGTGAGATTATCTTCTCTTCCCTGTAGATGGCGTCTAACCATGTCCCAGTGATGCTCAGACTCATTATAAATTTGGGGTGTAATACAAAAGTCTGACGTATTCCAGTCACACTGTAACTGGAAACGATGTTCTAAGCTCATGAGTCTGTCTCCCATCCAAATGACAGTTTGTCTAAGATCATTAATTTGATTTGCCAATTTTTGATCAATACTAGATTGCGAATTCCACAATCTTGTAGAATTTTTTTGCCAATTATTAACAAAGTTTACTGACTGAACAGAAGAGTGCAATGCAACTCCTGCTACAGCAGCCATAGCTGTGACTGCAATTAATCCCATAATCACTGTAATTAAA
The DNA here is from genome assembly GCF_029281585.2 of Gorilla gorilla gorilla. Taxonomy (NCBI): domain Eukaryota; kingdom Metazoa; phylum Chordata; class Mammalia; order Primates; family Hominidae; genus Gorilla; species Gorilla gorilla. The sequence goes on from NC_073237.2 coordinate 109,601,427, forward strand.
GTAAAAATGAATCTTTTGCATCTATTTAAAACACCTTTTAATACTTCAGTCAAAATATGGACGGATGGCGAGGCCTCCCACGGTCGGTCCATGGACACAGGGATCCACACGCCCTCTCTTGCTCTCACCAGCAGAATACGGTGTTGCCAATTAAAAGTTGAATCAATGCAAGTAAACAATCTACAATTTTCACAGGTTATAGTCTGGGAGTCTGGTTTAATAACTATATTTCCTACAACTAGCATATAAGGGGGCTTTATGCAACTTTGTAAAGGAACTGTTAGACTGGAATTTAGGTCGATAGTATAAAATGGCTTACGATCTCTTGTTTCTAAAGTTTGATTTCCAGACCAAATTCTAATGTGGTGTGAGGCCACAGTAAGCCTCCATAATTCTGGATGTTCAGGACCAGAAACAGGACTTATTATTTTTGGTCTTGGGGTAGAGATTCCTTTTTCTCCCCATTCCCAAGGGTAGAAGGACTGCAATTTTTTATACTTATGTTTGTCTGAACTTTCTGTTAAGTCACTATCAACAGCTGGACTCACTTGTGTACTTGGACACGACTGAGTTTGTCCTGAGCAATTGTGGTAGAATTGACCTCGAGCTGCCCAATCTATAATAGTTCCGAATTCATTGTTTTGTAATATCACCGCACTATTGGCCACACATTCTTCCCAAACTAAAACTTCTGTATTTTTTGATTCTTTGGGAATTTCCTTGGGGCAAGGTTTCCCTTTAGGTCTAAATTTTAATGATCTTTGATAAGAAAAGTCTTGTAAATAATTTACCCGTGGCCTGAGTGACATCCCGCTTACCATGTGATAAGTGAATCTACTGATGGGACTGACAGTAGGTACTTCTACCAACCAATTTTGGACTGCAGGCATTAAACATCCTGGTGCTCTCCCTAGGCTAATAGGAGGATAACGATACCCAATGGAAATATTTATCATCATCCCTTCTTCCTCAGGTTTGGCAGGGCAGCGATCATCTGTGGGGCCAGGTACCCATACACTATCATTAACATATACTTCTATAGGATTATCCATCCATGTGACTGCCCGAATTAAGGGCGGGAAAGGCACATAGGCCCAGTAGGTATAATTAGCTGCAGCTGCTCCTGCAGGCATAGGGAGACTTACCACCGTTGATACAATCATCAAGGCTGCAAGCAGCATACTCTCTGGGGTTTGTGTCACCTTTGTGTTCTCTAGATATTTTGTAGCTAACTGCGTCAGCTTCTTTAGTTGTGCCCAAGTCAGCGGCTCTGCCTTCTTGGTGGATGGCAACTTCATCTGTTCTTCTGACGTTACCATTTTGTTCATCTTGTGAGTCAACGGTGCTCGATTGCGGTGTCTCCATCTCCGCGGAGGTGCTTTTCTTTGCATCTCCGATGGGTTCATTGTAGAACTTCAAATGTCTAGTGGGTATCCAAACAGGAAGCTGATTTTCTCCTGGTGAAACACAAGCAAAACCTCTCCCCCACGTTATCACCTTCCCTATTTCCCATGTCTTATTTTTATTATCTTTCCACCAAATTAGTTTTCCTTCATGTGGGCTGTTCTTTTTACCAGTAAGATGTTGTTCTGCAGAAGTAGTAGTCTGATTTCTATAAATGTTTAAAAAATTTAAAGTATAGAGTGCTAGATTAAGTTGCATCAGAGGAGTGGTACACTCCTTACTGTAGGGTGGGTTGCCCCTACAATTCGGTAAGCCTTGCATAGGATTCCATTACAATATATCCATTGTCTACTGACAATGAGAGCAAGTAGATTCTGCTCTTGTTCTATCTCCTAGTATATTTGGATGTGAAATATATCCTGCACAAATGACACTTCAAAACAGGTGCATACTTTGAAAGGTTTTCTTGGGATTTGTATATACCTTGCCCTGGGTCACTGATATGTCTGAAGAGATTTGATAATGTGGCATCATTGAGTAGATTTCTCTAATTGATAATGAGGGGCCTGAATAATTAAGAACCTGTGGGTCTTCAAAATTAGTTCATGGTAATAATTAATGTTATAAAGGTTCATCAAGGAAATCATCAAGGTTACAACTTTTAGATAGTTTGTGGTACTATAGTGTTGCTTTTTTTTGAGATGGAGTCTCGGTCTGTCACCCAGGCTGGAGTGCAATGGCACAATCTCGGCTCACTGCAACCTCTACCTCCCGGGTTCAAGCGATTCTCCTGCCTCAGCCTCCCAAGTAGCTGGGACTACAGGTGCCTGCCACTAGGTCCGGGTACTTTTTGTATTTTTAGTAGAGACGGGGTTTTTAGTCAGGCTGGTCTTGAACTCCTGACCTCAGGTGATCTGCCCACCTTGGCCTCCAAAGTGCTGGGATTACAGGGTGAGCCACTGCACCCAGCCTAGTCTTGCTTTTTTAACAGTCCTCTACATGTTATCTTATATCTCAAAATGAAAATTATGACTGTTAAGTTTCCCTTTCTAGCTTTTAGTCTTAAAGCTCCTTGAGGAAAGACTCCATGTGATGTTCATTTCTTTATTTCCTTTGGTCTTAAGAAGGCACTCTTGCAAATATTCATTCCCTCTTCCTGACCAGGATTCATATTGATAATATGGAATGAAGTAAATCCTTTGTGGTTTTCTTATGCTATAATCATTTTTCAGACTCTCGTTGGAAGAGAACAGTATTTGTGTCTTCTGCCTCTAGCTCTTTATGAGGATGTGTCAATAGTCTTCCTGGCTAGCGAAAGTCTTTTCTTTTCTTTTTTTTTTTTTTTTTTTTTTTGAGACGGAGTCTTGCTCTGTAGCCCAAGCTTGAGTGCAGTGGCGCGGTCTCGCTTTACTGCAAGCTCCGCCTCCCGGGTTCACGCCATTCTCCTACCTCAGTCTCTAGAGTAGCTGGGACTACAGGCACCCGCCACCACGCCCGGCTAATTTTTTTGTGTTTTTAGTAGAGACAGGGTTTCACCCATGTTAGCCAGGATGGTCTCGATCTCCTAACCTCGTGATCCGCCTGCCTCGGCCTCCCAAAGTGCTCAGATTACAAGCGTGAGCCACCGCGCCTGGCCAAGTCTTTTAATTCTTATTGCATTTGTTTGGTTCAATATCATAATTTATGATCACTCAGATGCCAGTGATCTCTCCATCCTACCATAATTACCTCTTTATCTGAAAACAGCTGCCCACCTGCCATTTGCCCCATCACTGACACTTTGAGCATGGTCTTTATTTTATTGTGTATTGTATTTTTTAGTGTTTACTCTAAAAACATTGTAGACAAAGACTCTGTTTTATATCTTTTTATACCTCTGATGTAATTTCTTTATGATAATGGTATCAATAATACTAAATTGTCGAGCTCTGTAATTTTTTTTTGAAATGGAGTCTTGCTCTGCTGACCAGGCTGGAGTGCAGTGGCATGATCTCTGCTCACTATAACCTCCGCCTCCCAGGTTTAAGCAATTCTCTGCCTCAGCCTCCCGAGTAGCTGGGATTACAGGCGTGTGCCACCAAGCCCAGCTAATTTTTGTATTTTTAGTAGAGACGGGGTTTCACTGTTGAGCTCTATAATTATAAAATAATGTAGTGTCTGGCATGAAAGTGGATCTTTGATTACGCCTACCTGATGCTTTGCCTTATCCTTCACTAGAAATAAGAACCTATTTCTTAAGCCAGCTGTCATAGAACTATGGGGTAGGAGTTAACAAGGAGAAAATAAATAGATGGCTCCCTGAATCTATATAAATTTCCTACCCACAGTCTTTTTTTTTTTTTTTTTTTTTTTTTGAGATAGTCTCCTGTCACCTAGGCTGGAGTGCGGTAGTCCAACCTTGACTCACTGAAACCTCCACCTCCCAGGTTCAAGTGATTCTCATGCCTCAGCCACCCGAGTAACTGGGATTACAGGTGCATGCCACCACACCTGGCTAATTTTTTTGTTTTAGTAGAGATGGGGTTTCATCATGTTGGCCAGGCTGGTCTCGAACTCCTGGCCTCAAGTGATCTGCCTGCCTCAGCCTCCCAAAGTGCTGGGATAACAGGCATGAGCCACCGCGCCTGGCCAATTTCTTCTTTACCTGTTAGTAATTGTGTCTTATTTCTCAGCTTATTTCCTTCACAGCATGAAATTATGTTTATTGTTTCTCTCCCTATCGGGAACCTTGTTTGTCTTATTCATTGTTCAATTATTAGCACCTAGCTCAGAGTTTGGTATGTAATAGGAGCTTGATAAATATTTATTGAGTGAATGAATAATGAAAAGCATACTTGGTTTCATGAACATGAATACCTACTTGGAATTTTTAAAACCACTTTTTCTTCCACAGACTGGACTTGAGGGACACATAAAGAGAATCCACCAACACCTCCCCCTCCACACACACCAGCTTCCCATTCTCCCACTCCAACTCTAGCTATAGGAGTTATTGTTCCTGGGCCAGGCACGGTAGCTCAAGCCTATAATCCCAGCACTTTGGGAGGCCGAGTTGGGCAGATCACTTGAGCTCAGGAGTTTGAGACCAGCGTGGCCAACATGGTGAAACCCCATCTCTACTAAAAATTTAAAAATTAGCCTGGTGTGGTAGCATGCACCTGTAATCCCAGCTACTCGGCAAGCTGAGGCATGAGAGTCGCTTGAATCCAGGAGGCAGAGGTTGCAGTGAGCCGAGATCACGCCACTGCACTCCAGCCTGGGCAACAATGCAAAACTCTGTCTCAAAAATAAATAAATAAAAGGAATTATTGCTCCTTGGTTTATGTCCCAGATGGACTTTTGCAGCAATACAGTGATGTGGTAGTAAAGATACAAGGCTGAATTTGCAGTTGTCTAGACTTAATTTAATATAGAGTATCCAATTATACCTTGTTTTTCATGTTCTTCACTCTAATGTCCTGGTAGGATTGAAATTGTATCTGAAGTCTGAGCACACTGCGTGCCTAGGGCCATAGTAGACCTTTCTTCAAATTTAAATTAGCTGAAGGCTGGTTGTCCTGTATGTGAAAATGTAATCCAAATATCCTGATTAGGCACAGGCCATCCCAATTAGGTGAATTATCTGAAGTCCTTGCTTTTTATCTGCTGACATTTATGATTAGAAAGCCTTAAAGCAGTTAAATTTCATTAATGGCATTCATTTGTATCTTATTACAGATTGCCTGTTTCCTGCAACCCAAAGAAGCTGCTTTTCTTCTCCTTATCTAATATTTAAGTTTGAACATATATTAAGCATACCTATTAAAGGAACTATACTGGTGGGGCACAGTGGCTTACACCTGTAATCCCAACACTTTGGGAGGCCAAGGCAAGAGGATTGCTTGAGCTCAGGAGTTCGAGACCTGCCTGGGCAACACGAGACCTCATCTGTACGATAAAACAAAAAATTAGCTGAGCATGGCAGTGGTGCAGGCCTGTGATTCCACCTACTCAGGAGGCTGAGGTTGAGGCTGCGGTGAGTTGCACTCCAGCCTGGGTGATGGAGCAAGACCCTGTCTCAAAAAAAAAAGTAACAATTCTGCAGAATAAGGAAGAGTTAGGCATCTGTAGCCCTACGTGTAAACCCTTTCTGCTACAGTCTCCAAAAGTGATCCCTATTAGCACGAGTTCCTTCTCTCTCCATCTGTAGATTATGAAAAATAATTCTGAGTAAAGATGCTAGGAGAGCATTCATTTATTAGATGCATTCCATATAGACAAAGTATTTACCAAGAAACAAGCCCAGGAGCAGGGAACCACCAGGTTGTCTGGTGAACCAGTCTAGATCAGAAATGGAGCAGGTCAAAACTCCTGTATTGATCAGTAGTGGGATCATGCCTGTGAATAGCCATTGCATTCCAGCCTGGGCAACATAGCAAGATTCCATCTCTAAAAATAAAAAAAAAAAGAGACAAGATTTTTATATCCTTAAATTATTATATATAATTCTTTCTCTTAAAAGAATCTTCTGCTGACTCTCAACTTTTCCTGGAAAAAATGGATCATTCCCACCATATGGGGATGAGCTATATGGACTCCAACAGTACCATGCAACCTTCTCACCATCACCCAACCACTTCAGCCTCACACTCCCATGGTGGAGGAGACAGCAGCATGATGATGATGGTGAGTGTCATAGGAGGGGCAATGCAGGCCCTTTCCCACCCACTTGGGTAATAGAAATAATGGAATTTTAGTACTGGAAGCTTATTATCTTTAAAGGTCAGTTTACCAGTGAGGATAACTAAAGCAGACCCAAACAAGTCAAGTCATTTGCTCCAGATTACGTGGCAAGCTACTTACAGAGTCACACCAGAACCAAGATTTTAGGCTTATTTCTTTGGTAGTCCCTTCTAAAATTGACTCTTTTCTGAATTAGGGGTTCTGGTCTTTATGCCTTGGGTGGAAAAGAGAAAAAGACAAAAGTTGGCCGGGCACAGTGGCTCATGCCTGTAATCCCAACACTTTGGGAGACCGAGGCAGGTGGATCACAAGGTCAGGAGATCAAGACCATCCTAGCTAACACAGTGAAACCCCATCTGTACTAAAAATACAAAAAATTAGCTGGGCATGATGGCATTCGCCTGTAGTCCCAGCTACTTGGGAGGTTGAGGCAGGAGAATCGCTTGAACCCAGGAGGTAGAGGTTGTAGTGAGCCGAGATCTCACCACTGCATTCCAGCCTGGGCGACAGAGCGAGAATCTGTATCAAAAAAAAAAAAAAAAAAAGATAAAAGTTGATGGTGGGGGCCTAGTAGAATACTCATGCTCGGTGCCTGTGGTGGTAACGCTAACATGAGGGCAAAAGCCTCCCACTCACGTGAATGTCTCTTATTATCCAGATCTTCTACTTTTAAATGTTCTAAGCTTCTTTGCCCCAAATTCTCATTTAGAATTTTCATTCATCTCTAACTGACTTGTTTTGGTTTTCTGGCAGCCTATGACCTTCTACTTTGGCTTTAAGAATGTGGAACTACTGTTTTCCGGTTTGGTGATCAATACAGCTGGAGGTGAGTAAGCCATTAGGTAGTGTTGGAAGGTGATAGTCACATGAGAGACAGTGACAAATAATTTGGAAGTCCAGCACCTCTTTCTGTCCTAATTACTAAGTCAACATGGTAATGATGCATAACCATCTTGGTTCCTATTTCCTACCTAGAAAGTAGAAAACACAGTACTTTTTTGGTCCTCCGGTAAACCTCTGTTAACTAACATGTATGTTTTGGAGCTCTAAAAAATAATTTAGATACCAGATAGAAGTCTTTTGCAATCCATTTTCTTTCATTCTTTTCCAGAGTGTTTATTTTATTTTATTTTATTTTTTTTTTTGAGATGGAGTTTCACTCTTGTCACCCAGGCTGGAGTGCAATGGCAGCTATCTTGGCTCACTGCAATCTCTGCCTCCCAGGTTCAAGCGATTCTCCTGCCTCAGCCTCCTGAGTAGTTGGAGTTAAACAGGCACCTACCACCATGCCTGGCTAATTTTTGTATTTTTAATAGAGACGGGGTTTCGCCATGTTTGCCAGGCTGGTCTCGAACTCCTGACCTCAAGTGATCCACCCACCTCGGCCTCCCAAAGTGCTGGGATTACAGGCATGAGCCACCATGCCCGGCCTCAGAGTGTTTACTTATTCGATAAGTTATTAGTCCTGGACATAAGACTAACTAAAATTAAATACCACAAAATAACTCTAAGTTTAAAACTGTTGCTCTAATACTTCATTTTTACGATAAATTAAGTGCCACAAATTGTGAAATGACTTGCCGTCAATCATAGAGTTAATATGTCAGAGCTAGGACAAGGACCCAGACCTTCTAGAGCTACCTAGACCAGTGTTCTTTTAGTCTACCAAACTATGGCCCACATCCTTCCTGATTCTTGGCATGGCCCATCTTAGACACTCCTAGTTTTGAGGTAGATGATTACCCATCTCTTTGTGTCTATTATGTTGTATGGTATACTTTAAATTTAACTTGCGCAAACTCAGTAGTCAGTTGGACTGCCTTAGGTACCAGATGTCTGTTTGGAGCCATAAAATCAATTTGTTTTGGGAAGAAGGAGAGCATTTAGTTCAGGTAATGTGTTAAATTAGCAGTTTGAATACATTTATATCATTACCAACACTTCACAGTGTGAAAGACTTAGAATTGAAATGCCTATTCAGGAAATGTAGTCAGCCACTTATGAAACTAAATTGTTTTATTCCCTGTTCCATATTCTACATTGTGTGTTTCAGTGTAACAAACCTAATTTAATGACATCAAGCAGTCTGACCAAAAGGTTATTGTTGTTCTGATTATTTTTCTTATCTTAATCAGAAAGTAAATATGTTCTTGGCAGAGGCAATAGTTTTCAGTTACACCATCTTAGCCGTTCTCCTATCTGAGCAAGAGAAGAGGTAAAAATATAATGTCTTCAAAAACTGAGAGTAGCATTTTTTCTATGTGTCTTTCTAGCTGGACAGCACATTGGCTAATGATTTTGCACATGTTTGACAGTACCACCATATTTTCCTTCCATACTTAGAAATGGCTGGAGCTTTTGTGGCAGTGTTTTTACTAGCAATGTTCTATGAAGGACTCAAGATAGCCCGAGAGAGCCTGCTGCGTAAGTCACAAGTCAGCATTCGCTACAATTCCATGCCTGTCCCAGGACCAAATGGAACCATCCTTATGGAGACACACAAAACTGTTGGGTAAGAACTGAACAGATCCAGATGAAGTCCGAAAGAGCTCGATCAGTTAAGCAGCAAAGCGCAGCTATGTGATCAGCAGCAGCCCTCTTCTTGAGTTAGGAGTTCTGTGTGACCTTGATCAAAACTGTCCTTGGAGGTTTGGGTTTGTAGGTCATGAGCAGGCCAAAGGAGGAATGAGAGGGAGTCTTCTGCAAATATGAATGTTTGTTCTGAGTTGTACGGATTGGCCACTTTGGAAGAAGGGAAGTGAGGAATCCATATTTTAAAATATTTACCAAAATAATAATGAACAAGTTAAGAAATTCAGATCAAGATATAAAAGAATGGCAGACTGCAGTTGATTCTATAAAGTTACACCTAGTCAGCCCTGTCCTCTTTTTGTTTACAATATAAGACTGTATTGATTTCTGTGTTCTGCCTAAGAAAGTATTTGGATGATTATTGGTTTTTCCCATAGATTGGCAAATGTTTTTTGAGATTGTTTTAATAAAAATGTAAGTCTTAAAAACAAATTGGACCTTAAGAAATCCTATAGACTGATATCCTGCTTTCAAACAAGCAGTGTTATGTATTGTACTGATGAGCTTACTGGGGCTCAGAAGGATTGTGACCTACCTAAGGTGGCACAGGGGATGAGTAGCCAGGTCTCCTTATCCCTAATTAAGTAATTTCTTCTATACTACCCAACCCTCAATTCTATTTTTTTTCTTTTTTTTTTTTTTTTTTCTGGAGACAGGGTCTCCCTCTGTTGCCCAGGCTGAAGTGCAGTGGCACTATCTTGGCTCACTGAAATCTCTGCCTTCCAGACTCAAGTGATCCTCCTACCTCAGCCTCCTAAGTAGCTGGAACTACAGGCATGAGCCACCACACCCAGCTAATTTTTTTTATTTTTTGTAGAGACGAGGTTTCGCCATGTTGCCCAGGCTGGTCTGAAACTCCTGAGCTCAAGCAATCAGCCCACCTCGGCCTCCCAAAGTGCTGGTATTAAAGGCATTAGCCACCACCCCCAGCCTCTGTTTCCGTTTTTGTAGAATGTAAACTTTGCAAAGGTGGGAAGCCTAAAAATATTCGGGCAGATGAGCATGAGAGGGTTTACGGCTTCCCTTTCAGGATCTAAGGTGGAGGTAAGTCGGGATTACTCCTCGTCCTTTTCTCCTCCTCCGGAAAAGGGTTCCTTCTACTGGAGGAACCACAGCCATATCTGGCCAATGTTTATAAGCCTGACAGCCCTGTGCTGTTTCATTTCCACGGACCAATCAAAGAACATTCAAGTACCCATGAGTTGCCAGAGTGGCTGTCCAGTTCCAGCTGAGCTCATGGCAAGAACTCTTCCCTCTTTCTCCTGATCTGCAGAACTCCTAGGAGTCCCTGATTGTTGTGTCCCTGTTTACTCTCCAGGCAACAGATGCTGAGCTTTCCTCACCTCCTGCAAACAGTGCTGCACATCATCCAGGTGGTCATAAGCTACTTCCTCATGCTCATCTTCATGACCTACAACGGGTACCTCTGCATTGCAGTAGCAGCAGGGGCCGGTACAGGATACTTCCTCTTCAGCTGGAAGAAGGCAGTGGTAGTGGATATCACAGAGCATTGCCATTGACATCAAACTCTATGGCGTGGCCTTATTGATTGCAGTGGGAAGTTGTTGAAGACTTGAAGACGTGATTCCTGCTCCAATCATCCCTTCTTGCTCCTCTTTGTGCACGTACACACACACACACACACACACACACACACACACACACACACACCCCTGCTCAACAGAGGTTTAGTTTACAGTCTCTGAACTAAAGTAGTAACCTCCCAAATTGTTTTTTCTAATAAGCTGAGATTCCCATTTCTCTTAAGGAGAAGCCACCCATGAGATGTCTTTTCCTTCTCCATCATCTTAGAGCCAAGTTATATGTTCTTGTCTAATCCATGTAGCTTTTTGTTCAATGACTTGATCATCTGCTTCCTTTTTGAATTTTTAACAGATAGTAAGTAAATTTGGTGGTTTTTTTCCCCTGGGTCAGTGATGGAAAGGGGTTAACTTCAGCCAGAATTGATGGCAGCTGAGGGAAATTCTTGCCCAACTAAACCCAGAACTCAAACTTAACATTAGAAAATAAGGTCCAGGGCCGGACACAGTGGCCCATGCCTGTAATCCCAGCACTTTGGGGGGCCAAGGCAGGCTGGATCACCTGAGGACAGGAGTTCGAGACCAGTCTGGCCAACATGGTGAAACCCCGTCTCTACTAAAAATACAAAAATTAGCCGGGCGTGGTGGTGGGCATCTGTAATCCCAGCTACTCAGAAGGCTGAGGCAGGAGAATCACTTGAACCTAGGAGGCAGAGGTTGCAGTGAACCAAGATGGCGCCATTGCACTCCAGCCTGGGTGACAAGAGTGAAACTCCTTCTCAAAAAAAAAGAAAAGAAGGTCCAGCTTTTGGATTCAATGAGTGGGAAATACATTGTGCCTTTCTCTAGATGTGATACGTTATACCAAAATCTTTGTAGTGTGCAGAGGGGTGGTTTGAGACTAAATACAGGCTTAGAGCTTGCAGAGTGTGTATTCTTGGATGGCTGACGCATCGACTTGCATTCCCACTTAACACTTTGATTAACATGAACTTGCCAATCAAAAAATGACAATCAATTTGAGAAAATAGAAATAGATATTAAATAAAACCATTCACAGTTTACTTTGGCTTGATACCTTGGTTTGTCCCAGCTGAAGTGAAGCAAGAGAGTTTGAATTAATTTTTCCCATTATTATAATGTTTTCGCATGTCTGCCTCTAAAACTGTGATTTTCAAGCTTTAGCGTGCATTAGAATCACCTGTAGGGCTTGTTAAAACACTAATTGCTGGGCCTCAACCCAAAAGCCCCCAAAGTGGCACTTCTGAGTTCCTGCTGATGTTACAAGGGACCACACTTTGAGAATCTGTGCTTTAAGCTAAGGAAATATTGCCTGGTGGGTTGGCTGCCTAGTATTGGGCATGGAAATTTGAATTGCTGATTGGTAGATGGTGTGTCTGGACTTAACTCACGTAGTAAATACTGCTGATCAATACCTAATCATTCCACATTTATTGAGCTCCACCTGTGTGTATGTGTACCCAAGCACACATGTGTGAAGGGCTATAGCCAAAGTATTTTTACTAGCCTGTATGAAATCACTAGTCCTTATTTTTAAAGGTCTATGGTTTCTTGGAAGTAGTTTGATTGTTGAGAGAGACCTTTGATCTGCAGTGTAAATCTACCAGTCATGGGCCAGAAGGGCAAAAGCCCAGCTTTCTCTTTGGAAAGACTCAGGCTGTGGTTTGTTGATGGCCAGGTTTTCCTCAGGCTCCAACAACTGTGCTTATACCAAGCAGATCCTCATCCTCCATATAATCATCTTTGTTATTCGTGGGGGTTTAATTACATTACAAGTGGCCAAAACCCCTGTTCTCAGTGAAGAACCACATTGGATTTTTATTCTGTTCAGTTGTAGTCTACACTGCAGTCTTATTCCTGGTTCAAACTACCTCTTTAAATTGATTTGTCTTGTGCTGGTCTGTTAAATCCTGCCCTCCTTGGTGCTAGATCCAGTTGTGCCTCAGGGCAGAGGAAACAAAACACAGCTATCCTGTTGGCCTGTGTTGTGGTTTTGAAGTTTGTACTTTCTCCATGGGTGCCAGTTAAATATTGGAGAGCAAGGAATGTGGACTTGTATGGCTTTGAACCAAAAGAGGGTTATGAGCCTACTGGATTGAGGTTAAAATCCAAGAACCAACATTTAGAGCTTTGTGCTTTTCTCTCATTCCATCACTTTGTAATGATGATACTTAACATGAGCAGGGTGAATGACAGGTACTGACAAAGTCCAACACAAAGGTATAATACAGCCTGTTGTCTCAAGCCAAGGAATCATAAAACCATGAGAAATAAATAGGAATCAATAGTTAGTAGTGACATTGGTGCTCTCTAGAAATCTCAGCATGAGCTGCTATAGAATACCCTCCCAGCAACAAAACCTTATCAGTAAGGCCAGCTAGACCCAATGGCTCACGCCTGTAATCCCAGCACTTTGGGAGGCCAAGGTGGGAGGATGGCTTGTGTCCAGAAGTTCAAGACCAGCCTGGACAACATAGTGAGATTCTATCTCTATAAAAAATCAAAAATTAGCCAGGCATGGTGGTGCATACCTATAGTCCTGGCTATTTGGGAGGCTGAGGCAGGAGGATTGCTTTAGCCCTGGAGGTCGAGGCTGCAGTAAGCCATGATTGCGCCACTGCACTCAGCCCGGGTGACAAAGCAAGACCCTGTCTCAGTAAAAAAAAAAAAAAAAGAAAGAAAATTCAAGGCCAGTTAAGACAAAATGCTATGACTTTGAAATTCACAGAAAGAAATAACAGTTTAGATTAGGTCTTCAGGTATTCAGGATAGAGATAATCTCCTGAAAAACCTGAATTTCAGAGATTCTTAGACTGGCTGCCAAAGAATGAAGCTAGTGAAGGAGAAAAAGCTTAAATTCCATCTTGAGCTCTTGGATTGTGATAATACAATGATTTCATTAACTTTTCATTTCTATATACCTGTTCATTTGGAATTTAATGCTTGACTTCTTTGTTCATTTTGGATCTAAACTTCTCTTTTCTTCCTTCCCCATTCACATCTATTAGAAGACTGCATCACCATTTCTTTGGCCCCCTTACTCTGTTGTCCTTTCCCTTTTCTTTCAGTTTTTTTTTTTATCGCATGTCTAGTATATTAAGTCTCCATAGCCCTCCTGATGCAGTAGACAGTGCTATGCTGTGGATATAATACCAACCAGAAATTGGCATTTATAAACCTGTTAAGAGACTTTAAGCATGCTTCAAGAGGCAGTTGTCCCACTGGAATTTCTATAAGGCTGGTACCCTTCCCAGAGTTACAGAATCTTAGGTGCTGTCTCTAGTCTGTGAGGGAGGAACTCCCAGCATCCCCATTGCCCACAAATGGAATCCTCACTGTATCCACTAGGAGATTAGAAATTAAGGTTTCTTCACTACTTCTATGGTAGGGTTGTCTGAAATTCCCTTTCAGGCTGTGGGTACTGGTCTTGGGTTCTGGTCATAAGGGGTTCCTTATAAGGAGCAGGCAGAGGGGAGTACACTTTCATGTCATTTAATTTTGATCCTGCCCTCTCCAGCTGCTCCTTCAAAAGATACATCAAAAGATACAAACTCTGGGCTGGGCACAGTGGCTCACACACTTTGGGAGGCCAAGCGGGGGCACGGATCACCTGAGGTCAGGAGTTGGAGACCAGCCTGGCCAATGTGGTGAAACCCCATCTCTACTAAAAATACAAAAATTAGCTGGGCGTGGTGGTGCATGCCTGTAATCCCAGCTACTCGGGAGGCTGAGGCAGGAGAATCGCTTGAACCCAGGAGGTGGAGGTTGCAGTGAGCCAAGATGGCGCCATTGCACTCCAGCCTGGGCGACAAGAGCAAAACTCCGTCTCAAAAAAAAAAAAAGATACAAAGTCTGCATTTGATATAATGCCTTAATTACTGGGTCTACAATTAATATGTTGACTGTTTTAGATTGTAAGCTCCTGGAGAGCAGTATTGCTGTAGTAGGAATGTTTTAATAGTGTCATATGAAAAAGAACAAAATAAGTATTTTGATTTTGTGATTCTATGCAAGTCTTTCTGCCCAGAGTGATAATGCAATAAGCTAGTCTCTTCATAGTCTGCATAGAGTCTGGCCATTACCATCAGTTTTTAAGATGTCCGTATTGTGGCCGGGCGCGGTGGCTCACGCCTGTAATCCCAGCACTTTGGGAGGCTGAGGCGGGTGGATCATGAGGTCAGGAGATCGAGACCATCCTGGCTAACACGGTGAAACCCGTCTCTACTAAAAAAAATATTAAAAAATTAGCCGGGCCTGGTGGTGGGCGCCTGTAGTCCCAGCTACTTGGGAGGCTGAGGCAGGAGAATGGTGTGAACCCGGAAGTCGGAGGTTGCAGTGAGCCAAGATTGCACCTGGGCAACACAGCGAGACTCCGTCTCAAAAAAAAAAAAAAAAAAAAGTCCGTATTTTAGGTGGTATGATCCTTTTAGGTTTTCATCTCACTCTCCCCCTACTCGACTTAAAATGACATGCCTAGTACATGCCAGAAGATCCATGTGACCTTCTGCACAAGAGACAGGGTCTTCATGAAGCCACAAGTATTTCAGTATACTGAGGATTCCTCAGTTTAAAAGCCAACTTTTGTCACATCATAATCCCTTCCCTGTTTGTGCTGTTAGGCAAGAGGCTCTGAGCTGGGCCTATAGGAAATTCACCGCCAAACCTTGAGATGCACAGTGACCCTGCCAGTCCCTTTGGTAATGCCAAAATGCTGACGTTACTTGCTCTTCCCACTGGCCCCCAGTGGGCATCTTGCCATCACCACCATTCCTAGTCTCTTCCTTAGTGTAGTGTCATGAACATGGGCTTAGAGGAGTCAATGAGTTTGGATTCTGGTTCCATCACCTACTAGCAGTATGACCTTAGGAAGTTAGTCTAATGATCCCTAAGCCTTAGTTTTCTTATTTAGAGATGGAGTCTCACTCCGTCACCTAGGCTGGAGTGCAGTGGTACAGTCTCGGCTCACTGCCACCTCCATCTCCTGGGTTCAAGTGATTCTCCTGCCTCAGCCTCCCAAGTAGCTGGGGCTACAGGCACACACCATCGTGTCTGGCTAATTTTTGTATTTTTAGTAGAGACGAGTTTTTGCCATGTTGGCCAGGCTAGTCTTGAACTGAGCTCAAGTGATCCGCCCGCCTCGGCCTCCCAAAGTGCTGGGATTGGGAAAGGTGTGAGCCACTGTGCCTGGCCATAATACCTGTTTGAATTAGGCACCTAGCACAAAATAGGCATTCGAGCCTTAGTATATTTTTTTATTATCTACGATGGTTGTTACTCCAGCTTTCAGGAGAATGAAAAGTAACACTCTTCTTGATAAGGTTAATAGGTTAGTATTTTTCTTTTGTTGTTGTTGTTTTTGTTTTTGAGACGGAGTTTTGCCCTTGTTGCCCAGACTCGAGTGCAATGGTGCAATCTCAGCTCACTGCAACCTCTGCCTCCTGGGTTCAAGCACCTCCACCTCAGCCTCCCGAGTAGCTAGGATTGCAGGCATGTGCCACCACGCCTGGCTAATTTTGTATTTTTAGTAGAGACAGGGTTTCTCCATGTTGGTCAGGCTGGTCTCAAACTCTGGACCTCAGGTTATCCGCCCACCTCGGCCTCCCAAAGTGCTGGGATTACAGGCATGAGCCACCATGCCCGGCCCTTCTTTTTTTTTTTTTAATTTTATAGAGTCAGGGTTTCCCTGTGTTGCCCAGGCTGGTCTAACTCCTGGACTCAAGCAGTCCTCCTGCCTCAGCCTCCCGAAGTGCTGGGATTACAGGCATGAGCCACCACACCTGTCCCTCTCCCACTCGTATTACTCAGACTTAAACTACCCCAAAAAGGCTAAAGTCCTGCTAAGAGTCTCCGTAGAACTGATGATTCAAGAGGCTCTTATGATCACAGCTGGTGATTCCCTGTGTTGAATTAGTGAAAACAGGCCAGGCACAGTAATCTCAGCACTTTGAGAGGACTGCTTCATGTCAGGAGCTCGAGCCCAGCTTGGGCAACACAGATGCCTGTCTCTACATAAAACAATAAAAATTTAAAAAAAAATTTTTTTTTTAATGCCCAAAACAATAGGGCATGATTCAAAATTATCCTCTGAGCTGCCTCTCTGGTTCTTTCTGGGAAAAACGCTTAGGCAAGTTGAGAAAGGAAGGAAAGTTGGAATAATGGCAAAACTGTTAGAAGCATTCCTCTTACTTTCCTCCATTGCCTGTCCTCCCAACATTATACCCAAACTAGTTACAAAGCCATTCTGTAAAGAGATCTGGTACCTACAATTTCTTCAGATTTACACAATATCACTAGAATTTAATTTCTACAAGGGCAGGGATCTTTGTTGAGTGGCACATAGTAGACACTCAATAAATACTTGTTGAATAAATGGGTTAAGTGAAAGTGGCAGGGATCAACTAGAGTGTCCTGTGCTTAGGGTCTTTTAATAAAGATGGAAAGAATGATGTTAATCTTGTAGCAATTATCTTTTAAAGTCTGGGAATTAACAGTACTGTTATACTTCATTAAGGATGCCTCACGTTTTTCCAAAAATATATTTATTTTTAAAAACAAAAAATCAGATCAGTTTTATAGAGTCAAATTTTCCAGAGACAAATCAGAGTTTGGATTCCAGCTTAGAGTGCAAGTGAAGCATCAGTAATCTCATGCAGAAGATTTGTCTCCGCAGGAGGTACATTCTGCTTGACTGCAAGCACTCAATTCTCTAAATCTGGTTTGTACTTCTGCCATCATTTTATTCCATTCCAGTGCTCTGGCATGCAAGATAATCCATCTCTAAAATTCAAGACTTCCAAATTGAGATGAACGATTATTGGGCTTGGGTTGGGGTTTATAACCAATCCGATCATTGATCATTTGTTCCCGGCTCTTGGGATCACTGCTAAGCCCAATGGCTCCTTCTCCATCACTGCCTCCTACAACTTCCACATCTTCCTTCTGTTTCTTACGGGTCTGAAAGTATAAAAGTTTTAGGATTAAGGCAACATTCTTTCAATTACCAAATGTTTATTTAGAACACCTACCATGTACTAGGCATGGGCTAAATGATAGAGTTAGGGTGTAAAGAACAATAAACTGAAATCCTAGGTTTGGAGTACTTAGGGGCACAATGAGGATATGGTGTTAAAAGTTGTAACCCCTGATCACTTGAGGTCAGGAGTTCAAGACTAGCCTGGCAAACATGGTGAAACCCTATCTCTACTTAAAAATACAAAAATTTGGCGGGGCACGGTGGCTCACATCTGTAATCCCAGCCCTTTGGGAGGCCGAGGCGAGCGGATCACGAGGTCAGGAGATCGAGACCATCATAGCCAACATGGTGAAACTCCATCTCTACTAAAAATACAAAAATTAGCTGGGCGTGGTGGCGCATGCCTGTAATCCCGGCTACTCAGGAGGCTGAGGCAGGAGAATCGCTTGAACCAGGAAGTCGGAGGTTGCAGAGAGCCGAGATGGCGCCACTGCACTCCAGCCTGGCGACAGAGTGAGACTCTGTCTTAAAAAAAACAAAAGATGTAACCCCTACCCTCCAGGATGTCACAGTCTAATAGGGAAACAGGCAAACTGACGATTATAGGGTGATCAGGGCTATGACCTATGACAGAGAGAAGTCTACACTGCCAAAGAGATAAGAGGTAAGGAGTTGGGGTGTGGTGGTACAACAGGAAGCTACAATTGGAAAGACGTAAGAGCAGACAAGTGAGAGCAAAGGGCATTTCAACAAATTTATTATTCTAGAGAATAGACAGAAAAATAAATTGGGTAAAGAAATAACCACCAAAAATCTATAGCCCGACTGATCCCATGAGATTAAAAGTAACTCAAGAAGGTTTTATGCTATCTTATCAAAAGGTCTGGGTTTTGTGGCTTCATTTTGTTTTCAGATAAAGGGTTTGGCTCCTAAGTCACATGTGACTGCAGAATCCAGAAAGTATGTCTTAGTTTGATCATTTTCAAAAAGAGACACTTATCCCATAACAGCCACTACCTGACTCTAAGGATAACAGATGATAACTTTCTCTAAGAGAGTGAAATGATGTTTTATCCAAAGTTACTTAATAGAAGAATGGCTCAGCTACTCAAATCACTGGAATTACCACCATTCTTCACCACTTGCTGCTGAACTGTGGGCATTTAAATGCCAAGCATCAGGCTGACTGCAATGGCTCATGCCTGTAAATCCCAGTGCTTTGGGAGGCCAAGGCGGGAGGATTGCTTGAGCCCAGGAGTGTGACACTCCATCTGTCTCCACAATTTTTTTTTTTTCTTTAGACTGAGTCTCTGTCTGTTGCCAGGCTGGAGTGTAGTGGCACCATCTCGGCTCACTGCAACCTCCGCCTCCTGGGTTCAAGCGATTCTCCTGCCTCAGCCTCTCAAGTAGTTGGGACTACAGGCGCATGCCAGCACACCTGGCTAATTTTTGTACTTTTAGTAGAGACAGGGTTTCAACATGTTAGCTAGGATGGTCTCAATCTCTTGACCTCGTGATCCGCCTGCCTCGGCCTCCCAAAGTGCTGGGATTTACAGGCATGAGCCACCGCACCCGGCCCACAAAAAAATTTAAAAATTAGCCAGGCATGGTGGCGCATGCCTGTATTCCCAGTTATTCAGGGGACCTGATGTGGTAGGATCACCTGAGCCTGGCAGGTCAAGGCTGCAGTGAGCTGTGATCATGCCATTGTACTCCAGCCAGGGCGACAGAGCAAGACCCTGTCTCAAAAATAAAAATTAAAAAAATAAAATAAATGCCAACACTCACAAAGTATTACAGGGAATAAAATAAGGTATTGCCTTTTATGTGGCAAATGACCTTCCTGATTACTAGTAAGTGATGTTAGAAAGTTCTACCTAAATACCTTTGTGAAAACAAGTTCGAAAAGGCAAACAACTCTATCATTCTGAGAATATCCAAATGGAATGAAATCACTTAAAAGGCTTCCCACTTTGAGCAACTGCTGTTTCAGAAGCTAGAGTCACAGTAGTATAATCAAACTCATGTTGGTAATAAATGAAACAGGCCAGTTTTCTACTGGTTTCACTTTAGTTTAGGGTATGACTGCCCCCACTTCCTAAGTTACTCTAAAACAAGGTAAAACCCACTAGATAACTGTCTTTAGAGGAAAGACTAACTCAATAGTGAGCTGACTGTAGAGTCAAAGTTCAGCATGCTAGCATTTTATGAGATTCATTACAACTGAAGTTTAAGCCATACTTTAAAGCTCACCCTTAGTAATATATGAGTTTTTAGAAAGCAAAAATTACGATACTTAGAGAACACTAAAGTCTCTTGGGATGAAGCAGGGGGAAAGAAATCTAAGTTATTAGTCTTAATATGAAGCATATACAATACATAATAAAGCTGTTAGTGAATATATGCAAAATGTACTGTCCTCTGCCATATAGTACAAGATACCTGCTAGGACAGCAAATGAAAATAGACTTGCATTGAGCCCTCCTTTGGACCTGGTATTGCAGGGAACAGATGCAGAGAGAAATATACTAATCCCTGACTTCAAGGAGCTTATGGCCCAGTGAGGGAAAACAAAAGCAAACAGACAATTACAACAGAGAGTGACCATGCCTATGAGAGAGGTTAGCACAGGAGGATAAGGTTGAGCCTAACCCAGCTGGGGGCTGGAAGGAGTAAGAGTTAGCCTGGCAAAGAAAAAGAAAGGGCTTTTCTGGCAAAGGGAACACTGTGTATAGGCATTGAGATTAAAGATAACCCAGCAGTGAAAGTGGAGAGATAAGCAAGGACCAGCTCACAAAGGAGCTCATATGCCAGGCTAGGGAATTTGGAATTTATTCTGTAGACCACTGAAGAATTTAAGTCTTATTAATGGACATCTAATACCGTGTAGCAAGGCCACAGTTAAAAATACATATGGGGCCCCTACTGTGAACTAGATGGTAAGAACTCAATGGTGACGCAAACAGACATGATTTCTGTAATCAACGTTCCTAACGTAAATGATTTTACAATAAAAAAATTGTAAATTATAATAAATGCTATGAAAAAAATATGGTGCTTTGTGAGAGCCTACAGAGATGGAGGCAGCATGGACGGGAATGACACATGTAACTTGGATACGGTCAAAAGTGGCCTCTTAAATTGAAGAGTTGACATTTAAATGAAGACTGGAAGAAAGGGAGCACTCCAGGCAGGGGAAATAATATGTGGAAAGTCCATGGAAGTGATAAATAGTTTGGCATGTTCAAGGAAATGAAAGAGAGCCAATGTGGCTAGGGTATAGAGAGCAAGGCAAAGAATGGCACGAAATGAATCTGGAGAGGCACTAGAACATACAAAATCTTATAGGCCATGGTGAAGAATTCAGATTTTGTTATAAGTGCAGGAAACTACTGAGGAGTTTTAAACGGGAATGACAGGATTTGAAAATTTTTGAAGATCATTCTTGATACTGGATGCAGAATGCACTGAAAGAGACAAAAATGGAAGTAGAAGACCAGTTAGGATGCCACTACAATTATACAGGGAAAGACGGTTACTTAGCGCAGGACTGTAACAGTGGAGATGAAAAGGTATGGGTGGATTCTAGACATATTCTGAAGGTAGAATCAAAGGGTTTACAGACAGATCGAATATAAAGCATAAGAGAAAGGGAGGAGTCAGGAATGACTGCTAGGTTTCTGGCCTGAGGAACTGAATCGATACTGAGATGGGAAACACTGGGGAAGAATGGAAGGGACGACTGGTTCAAGGGAGAAATCAAGAGTTTTTCTCTCTTCTTTTTTTAACATGTTAAGTGTGGTAGGCTGAAAAATGGCCCCCAAAGCTAGCAGGTCCTAATTCTGGAACCTATAAATGCCTTATATGGGAAAAGGGCCTTTGCAGGTGTTGACTAAATTAAGGATCTTGAGATGGGTGGACTATCCTGGGTTAGTCAGGTGGGCCCTAAACACAATCACACATATCATAAGAAGGAGGCGGAGGAAGTTTTCACAGACAGAAAAGAAGACAATATGACTCTGGAGGCAGAGACTGGAGTGATAGAGTCATGAGTCAAGGAATGCCAGCAGCCACCAGAAGCTAGAAGAGCCAAGGAATGGATTCTTCCCTAGATCCTCCATAGTGAATGTGGCCCTCCTGACACCTCAATTTCAGCCCAGCAATACTAATTTTTGGCCTATAAAACTGTGAAATAATAAATTTCTGTTGTCTTAAGCCATGAAGTTTGTGGTACTTTGTTACAGCAGCCACAGGAGACATACATGAAGTTTGAGATGCCTGTAAAGCATCCAAACAGAGATTTCAAATAAGCTGTTGGTTTAAGAGTCTGCAGTTCAGAAGTTAAAGTTATTGTGTATGTATGTGTGTGTATATACATATTTATGTATGACAGAGAGTCTCACTGTTGCCCAGTGTGGAGTACAGTGGAGCCATCATAGCACACTGTAACCTCAAACTCCTGGGCTCAAGCAATCCTCCCGCCTCCGCCTCCTGAGTAGCTCAGGCATGCGCCACCCTGCCCAACATAGAGACAAGGTCTCACTATGTTGCCCAGGCTGGTCTCAAACTCCTGGCCAGAAAATGCTGGCATTACAGATGTAAGCCACTGTGCCCACACAATAATTATTATCTTAAATATTCCTTAAGCTTTGAAAGTTGTATTCATGGCTGGGTGCAGTGGCTCACGCGTGTAATCCCAGCACTTTGGGAGGCTGAGGTGGATGGATCACTTGAGGTCAGGAGTTGAGACTAGCCTGGCTCCAACATGGCAAAACCCCGTCTCTACTAAAAATAAAAAAATGAGCCGGGCGTGCTGGCATGAACCTGTGGTCCCAGCACGCGGGAGGATGAGGCAGAGGAGGCAGAGGTTGCAGTGAGCCAAGATCATGCCACTGTACTCCAGCCTGTGTGACAGAGTGAGACTCCATCTCAAAAAAACACAAAGTTGTATTCATACCTCCAGGTCCTTTCGAATGTTCTCAAACTCTTCAATGTCATCAAGCTTTAGCTCTAGGCGTGTTGGTTTCCGTCTCAGCATACTGAAGTCAACACTAAGGGCCAAACCCAGTGAACTATTAGCTGTTAAAAATGAAAGAGAGGAGGAAAATCTGAAGGTGATAAAGTCTCAGATACAAAACATAAAATCAATTTGCAAGCATGTATACTAAAGTGAATGGAAATATTAAAAATTTATTTGAATTTACACATAGACTTCTAAAGTCTTTTTTTTTTTTTTTAAGAGATAGGATCTTGCTCTTTGCCCAGGCTGGAGTGCAGTGGCATGACCTTAGCTGACTACAGCCTGAACTTCCCAGACTCAAGCAATCTTACTGCCTCAGCCTCCAGAGTAGCTGGGACTACAGGCGTACACCGCCATACCTGGCTAATTTTTGTGTTTTTTGTAGAAATGGGATCTCTCTCTGATGCCCAGGCTGGTCTCAAACTCTTGGGCTCAAGTGTTCCTCCCTCCTCATTTTCCCAAAGTGCTGGCATTATAGGCAAGAGCTACTGTACCCAGCCAACTTCTAAAGTCTTTAGGTATGTGATTATTACATTTTTGTTACATAATGGAGATCTACAGCTCTATAAACTCAAAAACTCTTTCTGTAAGAATTTAAAATAGCAAACTGCCTATAAGAGAGAAATTCTAGGCAACCATCACTTTAATCTCATGTTCCAGTCACATTCAAAGAAATACTCTAGCTAAAAGAATAAACTATCACATCTTATCTTAGCATAGTTAGAGGAAAAAGTGGACAAACCAGTGAATTTAATCTACTCTACATGAGAATTGTCAGAGATTTGTGATCACTCTTGAATGCTAAATCAGTTTGCTAAATCTCAGGAAAACTCCAACTCACCAATTCACAAGATTATCCTCAGCGTCCAAACAGATCTTAAATGTGTACGTCATTCATTAAACAAACACTTCTTGTGTTCCAGCTACAGAGTTAAAAGGTACAGTCATAATCTGTGGGGAAAACAAAGAGAAAACTGTGATATCATGTAATGAGAACCCTGATGAGGATACTGGCACTGGGCATCACACAGGCACCTAATCCAGTCTGGGCTGAGTGTGGGGTGGACAAGGATGTCAAGCAAGCCTTCCTGGAGAAAATGATGTCTTAGTTGACTTCTGAAGGGCAGGCAGAGAGAAGAGTGCACAAGGAGGCTCAAGTACAGCTTTGGTAACGTAGCAAGACCCTGTCTCTACAAAAAAGTAAAAAAAAATAGCTGGGCTGGTAGTGTGTACCTGTAGTCCTAGCTACTCAGGAGGCTGAGGTGGAAGGATCACTTGAGCCCAGGAGTTTCAGGTTGCCACCATGAGCCATGACCTCACCATGAGACCCCAACTCAAAAAAAAAAAAAAAAGAGGCTCAAGAGAGCATTCCACAGCCTGAAATCCCAAGGTAATACTATGTTAACAAAAACCATTTTGTTTTGTTTTGTTTTTGAGAAAACACAACCCCCCCCAATTGAGTTTAATATCTGTTGATGGCATCATTTGTATATTCTCCACAGCATCCCCTACAGTGTATCTATAAAAACAGTCAGTAAATGTTTGTTGAATAAAAGGTGAGATCATTCTTGAGCACCGTGCTGTTTATCCATTCCCATTCTTTACATTCTTATTTTAACACAAAAACCCTGTGAAGTTGACAAAATGATTCCTATTTCACACATAAAGAAGTCATCGAAGCAAGCTGTTCAGTTTGGTTAATAATTTTAGCCTCCTATAAAAATTATAAAGGTCAACATGATAAGCATTAAGTGAAAATGATGGAAGTGAAAACTCCTTGAAAGTATGTACAGATACAAATTACTACACGTATCTAGGATGAAACTAAGGACTGTGAAGTATACAAAGGAAGAAATAGTTCCTTCTCCCATGAAGCTTAGGATACTACAGGTGATATTATCAACACAAAACACTGGCACATTACATTTCAAATTCCTTTGTACTAAATCAGGCATTATCTTCTACCAGATTCCAATGCAGACAAATGGTAGAGAAAGCCAAAGTTCCAAAGAGGGAAAGAGAGGGATAGGGATACCTAAAAGAGGAAAAAAAAAAAATCTATACATTTTACCTTTTCTGCAAACTGCAAAAAACTGGCCACTAGGGAGCAGTATAGATTAACAGTTAAAAGTGCTGGCTGTAGAGGTTAAAGGGCACAGGTTTTAATCCCACTACACCACCGATCCTGAACAATTCGTTTCATTTCTCACTAGACCTTAGTTCCCTCATCTGTATCCTTCTCTGTTGTTGTAGGAAGTCAATAACGTAATGCAGAGTAAGCTCTTGGAATATTATTTGGCATTTAATAAATGTTCAATAAATAACATCTATTATTGCTGTAATTGTTCTAGGGGGTTGCATGAGGATCTGGCCAGCTAGGGAAACGTCAGTATTTTGAGGATCTCCCACCGCCCACGTGGGGATAAAAACCTTATCCTGTTCGTCTCTAATGCCCCAGCATCCAGCAGGGCAGAGAGACGTACAGAGTTACCTGACACCTTCCTATCCATCATCTTATTCTCAATCTGATACAAAGACCGGGCTGAAGACAAATCAACAAAATCAGGCCGAAGCTCCTCCGCCGGGTCTTTATTTGACTTTGGCACTAGCGGGCTCTTCTAGCTTAATCTCTCGCCGCAGCCCAAATCCACCGCCGAGCCATCAAGCTCAGAGGGGGAGCCTGGGAAGACTTCCGGACCATGGAGGAGAACAGTCCTCGTCCTCTAGCTCCAGGCCTGTACCTCGGAGCCCAGGCAAGGGTTTCTATGGTAACATGGTCCTCGGCTCCGAGAAGACGTAAACGCCTCCGTACGCCCGGGGGGCACAGCGGACTCCGGAAGCCCTTGATTCGCTCCAGAGTTCAGCCCCGAGCCGCGCGAGTCGATTCACCTACCTCTTTTCAAGCCGGCCTAGCCCCTTCCCGGAACCTCGGCTCCCCCCACGAAACTACTGCTAAGCCAACTGGACTACACTTCCCATACTGCTTGGAGCCTCTCTCTCCGCAGAACCTCGTCTTCCGCGAGCTTTTCCTGGAGGTTCTAGGAGGGATGCCCCTCAATGCCACGACGCCATTTCCTACTACGACTTCCATCATGCTCCGCGCCGCTCCGGGGGCGGTGACCCCTCTTGGCCCACGCCCTGTCAGTGACGCACTTCCTGTCAGTGACGCACTTCCCCTCTGCTGGGCGCGCGGTGGACCGTCTGAAAGGGAGTGTTCGGATTTCGCTGGGGCCTTGCGGCTCCAGAGCCCAGCATGGCTTCCTCGCGAGCCTCCTCCACGGTACAGAGCCCGGGAACCCAGCTCACTCTGGCAGGGAGCGCTAAGGGGGAAGGGGATCTCTGCGGGAAGGGGCCGTTAAGGAGCGGGAGAAGGCGGTGGAGGGCTGAGGAGGAAGGCTGCGGGACTCAGTGGTGTCCTACACAGCGGACCACCGTTTTCCTGATCCCTAAGCGCTTTCGTGTCCTGTAGCTTATTTGCACCTCTCCCACTACAGCCCCAAAGGGCAAGCATCTCTTCCGACTCATCCAGTAACGGTGCTCTGAAATAGGGAAGTGTCTTGGCCAAGGTTTATGCCTTTGGCAGATCTCAGAATTTTAATGAGACCTACTAACTCCTACTACCTCACGTCTAGGAACGTTTGAAATGTATACACTTGTAATGTTGTAACTTGTTATCCTTTAGCACCGCGTTGGTTATTTCATCTATCCTTAGTATTTCCCCAGTGATAAGCAGTAATCCGGGAAGCATAAAACACGAGATTGAACACTTCCAACGGAATGAAGTAAACAGATTCCAGAGCAAACCTTTCATAGGAAAATACCCGAGAGAACCTCACTAGTTTTATTAATCCCGTCAACCAAAGTGAGGGACTGAAACACCCTCACCCTACCCTCACCTCCTCAAATCAATGAAGAACGTCTTAAGTAGTGTCCAATTTGTCCTTTCAATTACGGAGGAAATAGGACTGTGAAACTCAGGGTGAGCTTCATCCTCTGGTGAAGTCCGGGAAATTGCCAAGATTAAACCTTAGTTTAATCCAGATCTTTGATTTAGCAGGCAACCAAAACTAAAGCACCCGACGACTTAGTTGCTCCGGTCGTGAAGAAACCACACATCTATTATGGAAGTTTGGAAGAGAAGGAGAGGGAGCGTCTGGCCAAAGGAGAGTCTGGGATTTTGGGGAAAGACGGACTTAAAGCAGGGATCGAAGCTGGAAATATTAATATAACCTCTGGTAAGATGCAAATTGTGAGCCCATCTTTACCTCTTTGTGTAATGAATACCTTTCTAAACTTAAATACCACCAGTTTTATAATGTCAAAAAATTACAATTTTTTTTTTTTTAGACAGAGTCTCGCTCTGTCGCAAGGCTGGAGTGCAGTGGCGTGATCTTGGCTCACTGCAACCTCCGCCTCCCGGGTTCAAGCAGTTCTCCTGCTTCAGCCTCCCGAGTAGCTGGGATTACAGGCGCACACCACCACGCCCGGCTAATTTTTGTATATTTAGTAGATACGGGGTTTCACCATGTTGGTCTGGCTGGTCTCAAACTCCTGACCTTGTGATCCGCCCGCCTCGTCCTCCTAAAGTGCTGGGATTACAGGTGTGAGCCACTGTGCCGCGCAGAATTTCAATTCTTAAACTTGCAGCTATAAGGCTGTATTTTGCCTACCCCCTTATAATCGTGCAGAGAGCCTTTTTCTTACAATCTGTTATATAGTTTTTCTTCTGTGAGTGAGCAGTCTTATCAAAAATTCAGTGTACATTTGGATTCAGATTGATTCCATTTGTCTTCTGGAGATCTAACATAGTTCTGGCATTGGTTTGCAGCTAGAGTGGTTCATGATATTCTCCCTTTTGAAGTTTTGCACTTATTTTTTACCCAAAGTGAAATCTTTTTTTTTTTTTTTTTTTTTTTTGTGACAGGGTCTCACTCTCTTGCCCAGGCTGGAATGCAGTGGCGTAACCTTGGCTCACTGCAACCTCTGCCTTTTGTGTTGAAGTGATTCTCCTGCCTCAGCCTCCCGATTAGCTGAGATTACAGGTGCCCGCCACCACACCCAGCTAATTTTTGTATTTTTAGTAGAGACTGGGTTTCACCATGTTGCCCAGGCTGGTCTCCAACTCCTGACCTCAAATGATCCGCCCACCTCGGCCTCCCAAAGTGCTGGGATTACAGGCATGAGCCACTGCACCTGACTGAGCTATCTTTTTTTATTATAAAAGTAATAGTGGCCAAGCCTGGTGGCTCACACCTGTAATCCCAGCACTTTGGGAGGCTGAGAAGCGGGAGTCTGGCTTGAGCCCAGGAATCTAAGACCAGCCTGGGCAAATAGTGATACCCCATCTCTACAAAAAGTAGAAAATTAGCCGGGCATGGTGACACGTGCCTGTATTCCCAGCTAATTGGGGTTCTGAGGTGGGGGTTCAAGGCTGCAGTGAGTCATGACTGTGCCAGTGCACTCCAGCCTGAACAACAGAGCGAGACCCTGTCTCAAAAAAAAAAAGTTATTTTTCTTTTAAAAGATCAATGTATAAATGTGTGAAGTAGAAAATCCTGTATTTTTAAAATTAATTGACTGTATATCTTTGAGAATTTTAATACAGCTATAAAAATATGTTTTTTTCCATAAATGAAAACATGATACGTAAATTGTTGTATAACCCCCATTTATCATTTATATACCATTGAGGATATCTTTCCATGTCAGTAATGAGAGGTCTACTATATTTTAAAAATAAAATTATGCATATTTGTCCTAAGAAATTCAGACAATGCCAAAGGGCATAAAATGAAGACTCCTCTGCAGTAGGGACATCTGTCAGGTTTCTCATTGAGCCTCCTACACATTTTCTAAACACATGCACTGTAGCCTAGTGACTTTTTAAACTTTTAATACTGTTTTTAAACATAACGTCACCACTGTACCTCTCATTTTTTATCACACTTGTATTTTGGTGTGGGTTTCAAAACTATTGCTAGATTATCCAGAAATCCTTATAGTTGTGGAACTCTCATTTTCCTGGTAATTATTTGCAGATTAGTAGTTAATGATTTGTTAAGTATCCCTATACTGGGTCTTCTTTAGAGAATAAATAGCTTTGGCCGTTGTTACAATAATGTTTCTGTTACATCTTCTGGATAGACAGCCTAGTTAACTCATTTGCAAAAGATGTTCTGTATTCTTACTTGCTGGTCTCAGCCAAAGTGTGTGTTTATGTAGGCGTAAAGTTAATAAATGAAACAAGAGGTGGCTTGAACCATTTTCTTGCCTTTTGAAGCTGTGTCATTTAGGTTTATGTGTTTGGCATAATTTAATAAACTGAAAAACAGTAAACTATAAAATGTGTAATAGACAGTTACTTTTCCCTCAGGGCATACACAGACTGCAATTACTAGAAATTATTTCTCTCTATTTGAAGAAGATCTGCTGATGTTGCCTGTTTTCTTTTTAATAGGAGAAGTGTTTGAAATTGAAGAGCATATCAGCGAACGACAGGCAGAAGTATTGGCTGAGTTTGAGAGAAGGAAGCGAGCCCGGCAGATCAATGTTTCCACAGATGACTCAGAGGTCAAAGCTTGCCTTAGAGCCTTGGGGGAACCCATCACACTTTTTGGAGAGGGTCCTGCTGAAAGAAGAGAAAGGTTGCCTTTCTAAATATTTACTTTTTTTCTTTATTATAATCACAGGGTTCTACTCCAAATTTTGGTTGATCATTTAGTTGAACTTTAATAGAATGTCTCAAATCATGTTAACAATATCTTACTGTGTTTATATGAGTTAGCCCATAATCTGTCTTAGGCCAATTTTTACTCCACTATTAATTTTTCTTTTTTGTGTTTGTTTGTTTTTGTTTTGTTTTGTTTTGTGTTTTGAGACAGAGTCTTTCTCTGTCACCCAGGCTTGAGTGCAGCGTCGTGATCTTGGCTCACTGCAGCCTCCGCCTCCCGGGTTCAAGCAATTTTCCTGCCTCAGCCTCCCAAGTGGCTGGGATTACAGGCACCTGCCACCACATTTTTTTTGTTTTTTTTGTATTTTTAGTTATTTGTTATATTTTTGTATTTTTAGTAGAGACAGGGTTTCACCATGTTGGCCAGGCTGGTCTTGAACTCCTAACCTCAAATGATTTACCCACCTTGGCCTCCCAAAGTGCTGGGATTACAAGCGTGAGCCTTTGTGCCTGTCCCGTTTTTCTTTATAGACTTGGAAGAGGGTGCTAACATGCTCCCTTGCCTCCCCTCCCCAGTGCGAGTTTTGAATTGGATAAACATTTGTTGTTGGGCTTTGAAAATTGAGACATCAAATGCATTCCATATCAATGACATAGAACAATGATAAATGTTTTTTAGATTTTATTGAAGAGGGGTACCGTCCTCAGATAATGCCCTCTTGTTATTTGCAGGTTGCGAAGTCTTAGTTGTGGTCTAGTCACACACAATTATGAGGAGCCCCTCTGGTCTCTCTGTCCACTGTCTCATCTCCCCTTCATCATCCAGCTTGTTGGAAGGGTTTTTTCTATTACTCCCTCGAGGTCCTTACCCTTATTTACTCTTCAACCTGCTGCAAACTGACCAACCCCTACCACATTAAAATTGCTCTTTGTTAAGATCACCAATCCACCTTTACTAAGAATAGCCCTAGTATACTGCCAGCCACTCCCTCCTTGAAATACTCCCTCCTTGAACTACTCCCTTTCCTTCACTCTCCTAAGAACAAATCCTCTTGATTTTCCTCTTCTCTCACCAGCTAATTCTTCTCACTTACCTTCTAAACCTCTTTTTCTCTGCCTGCCCTTTACAGGCTACCTTTTTCTCTACTTGCCCTTGGTGATCAGCTCTACTCCCATGGCATCATTCACTGTGTGTTCTGATGATTCCCAAATCTCTCATTGCAGCTCAGGTATCCCACAGGTACTTCAAACTTGAGACGTCTGAATTGAAATATTTCCCCACCTCTCTCATATACTCATACAATTCTTAGTTGAAAATCTGCCTAGCCTCCTTTATAATCCATTAGCGAAATCTGGTCTGTTCTACTTGCGAGATACAACTCCAGCTATCTTCTTTGCTCTATCTTTACTGTTTTCAAATCTGCACTGTTGTGATAGCCCCAAACATGTTGTGTTAATTGCTTGCTTAAAATCCTAGATTGTCTTCTCATACTTGGAGTAAAAAACTCTTACCATGGTCTGTAAGGTCTTCAGCCTTACCCATGTCACCCTTCCCCAATTTACTAGAATAGCCACATTGGTCCTTATGGAATATGCTAGTTCTTTTTATGTCTTTCCACATAATTGGTCTATTTTTATTCTTCTGTCTTGGCTTTTAGAGGCTTTTTTTCTTCCTTTTTTTTTCTTTGAAACGGAGTCTTGCTCTGTCACCCAGGGTGGAGTGCAGTGGTGCAATCTCAGCTCACTGCAACCTCCACCTCCCAGGTACAAGCCATTCTCCTGCCTCAGCCTCCCAAGTAGCTGGGACTACAGGCATGTGCCACCATGCCTGGCTAATTTCTGCATTTTTAGTAGAGACGGGGTTTCAACACGTTGGCCAGGTGTTGAACACCTCCTCAAGTGATCCTCTCAACACCTCCTCAAGTGATCCACCTGCCTGGGCCTCCCAAAGTGCTGGGATTACAGACGTGAGCTACTGCGCCCGGCCTTTCTTCTTCATTTTTTATTAACCTGGATCCCTGTCAAACTTCTTATTCTTTCGTTTCAGCATAGATGCCACCTACTCAAAGAAGCCTTTCGTCACACCTGACCCCTCTGTTCTCTGTCATAGTATGTTATTTTATTAGCCTTTTCAAAGGGTATACTTTTTAATTATTGTTTAGTTTGTTGTTACCACCAGCAAAGTCTATCTTATTCATTATTATGTTCCTTAAATGAATCCTTTGAGTCACTACTGCTACTATCTGAATTTCAGTCCATGGTTGTGACTCAGAGCGTCACTACAACAGTACTGTCTGATTTCCCTGCCATTATTCTTCCCTTGTAATCCATTCTTTGTACTGTTTCAGGGATCTTTCTCACCTGTAAATCCTCCTGAGCGTGGCATTAGCAATTCTTTGTGACCTGGCTCCTCCTTGCATTTGCAGCCCTATTCTTCACCAGTCCTCTTCTATGTTCCACACTCCAGCCGTATTGAATTATTTGTGACTGCAAGCTCAACATGTTTTTCTTACCTCCAGGCCTTATTTGTTTAACCCTCTGCCTGACATTTTCTCATTCTTGACCCCCTTGACCTGATTAACTGAGGACTGAATTTACATATTACCTTTTTTTAATGAAGCCTTCCCTGATCCTCTAAGCTTAGTTAGATGCCCGTTACAAAGTCCCCTCTAGCACTCTGTGCTTACTGCTATAGTGATAGGTAATATAATGGATTATAGTTTGCCAGTACTCTCTGTTGTTTCCCCAGGACTAAGCTACTTGAAATCAAGAACTGATCCCTAGTCATCACTGTATAGTTAGCACCTGAGTCTCAGTATCCAGTACATTGTGGCACTGAGTGAAAGTTGGCAGTCTTCACAGACCAAGTGGTAGCAGTGTAGGGGCTCATTGACTCTAAACTGTGTAGAGTAATTGCTTATAGTTGAATTGTGGGAATTTCCAAATAGAGAAGACTGAGTGGGAGAAACCACACTGGGAGTTTAGCCATCCCCACTTGACTCTTAAAGAAGGTTCCTGGAGGGCCGGGCATAGTGGCTCATGCCCGTAATCCCAGCACTTTGGGAGGCTGAGGCACGAGGATCACTTGAGCCCAGAAGTTTAAGACTTGCCTGGGCAACATAGCAAGCCCTTCTCTCTACAGAAAAATTTAAAAATTAGCCAGTTGTAGCAGTGTACCTGTAGTCCCAGCCACTCGGGAGGCTGGGGTGAGAGGATCGCTTGAGCTCAGGAGGTTGAGGCTGCAGTGACCCATGATCATGCCACTGCACTCCACCCTGGGCAACCACAAGACCTCATCTCTTAAAAAGAAAAAAAAAAAGGTTGCTAGGTGGTTTGAACAGTGAGAGAATAGTAAAGGTTTGCTCCCATCTTAGGGGAGCTTTAATAACAGTGTTTAAAACTGTGTTAAAGTGTACTTTAAAAACAGTGTTATCTCAACCATGTTTAAATTCTGATCTTTTTTTTTTTTTTTTTTGACAGGTTAAGAAATATCCTCTCAGTCGTCGGTACTGATGCCTTGAAAAAGACCAAAAAGGATGATGAGAAGTCTAAGAAGTCCAAAGAAGAGGTAGAACATGTCTTTAACTTCACAGTATAAACATGAAGGAAAGGAAATGAGGGGATAGTTCTCTCGTTTTCTGCTTTCAATGGTTTGCTTTGCTGAGATGTTGGGGGAAATGTCTTTGAAGGCTCTACCATTCAAGAAGAGTTGCTGGCAGTAGTTTTGGTTCCTTTGTGAGTATGAATGGAGCTAAGTGAGTTTTCCAGTCAGGAAAGAATCATGGCATTCCTGGTATAACCATGTAATTACATATCATAGAAAAAAAATACAGTAGAAAGTCCTATGCCTGATTTCATCCTGTTACCGAACGAATTCACCTTCCTTCTGGGCAGTTAAAATGGAGAAATGACAGTTATAAGAGGAGTAGAATGCTTCAGATTTGACCTTTCTGCTCTTAATTTGCCTTTCAGTATCAGCAAACCTGGTATCATGAAGGACCCAATAGCTTGAAGGTGGCAAGACTATGGATTGCTAATTATTCGTTGCCCAGGTAAAGAGAGCCTCCAGTAGAAGAAAGAAGCATATTTTTTGTGTGTGTTTCCTCTCAGGAACTGAGTGCTTGATAATGACTATGGTTGTTAAATGAAATTGAGGGGTAGAGTAGGGATACATGTGGGTCCTTGTTTACAACCCTGTTGCTCCTGGTGATGGTGTTTCTGTGTCGCAGGGCAATGAAACGCTTGGAAGAGGCCCGACTCCATAAGGAGATTCCTGAGACAACAAGGACCTCCCAGATGCAAGAGCTGCACAAGTCTCTCCGGGTAAGATGCTCCCAGCAATTGTCCCACATCTTAAAGGTTCTTCATGTTTATTTGATTTTTCTACTTTGGCTCACCTCTGGGAAGGCAGAGGCAACTAGAGTGATTCCTCCCTGCTTAAGTTGAGCTGCTGTGACATGGAAGGAGCCATCAGTTAACGTGGCAGGAGCTTACTGTACTTTGTATTCAGCAGAGGCCTATGGTTCTATTCTTTATTTCTCCCCGTTAATATGTCAGAGTTTCTCTGGGGTTTTCTGTTTATATTTAGCTGACTCAGAAGTTGTGATACTAAGACTGTAGAAAACATCTGGGCACAGTGGCTCAGTCCTGTAATCCCAGCATTTTGGGAGGCAGAGGCAGGCGGATCACTTGAGCCTCAGGAGTTTGAGACCAGCCTGGTCAACATGGTGAAACCCTGTCTCTACTAAAAATACAAAAATTTGCCAGGTGTGATAGCATGTGCCTGTAATCCCAGGTACTTGGGAGGCTGAGACGGGAGGATTGCTTGAACCTGGGAGGCGGAGGTTGCAGTGAGCCAAGATCGCGCCACTACACTCCACCCTGGGCAACACAGCAAGACTCTGTCTCAAAAAAAAAAAAAAAAAGACTATAGAAAACAGCATGCTGGAGTTTCATATAACTTCATTTATCAATGTATGTGTCTTCTAACAGCAGCAACAAAACCGTAGAAGAATCTTGGGATGGGTTAAAACTGAAAAGCTGCTTTGTTGTTCTTTTTATGGTGGAAAAGCAAAGGAGCTCTTAGATTAACCTATTAATGATCACCGTGTGTGTATTTTTTTTCTTTTTAAGTCTTTGAATAATTTTTGCAGTCAGATTGGGGATGATCGGCCTATCTCCTACTGTCATTTTAGTCCCAATTCCAAGATGCTGGCCACAGCTTGTTGGTAAGTTCCATTTTACGATGACATTTTTTCCTAAATGGGGAACAGGCTCAGGAAAAAAATTAGCATTTGTATTAGACGTCTATTTCTACGTCCTCTTTCTCTGCTTCTCATGATCACACCAAACTACAGATGTCAGTCAGTGCTCTACCTGTTGTATAATACAATGTAGCCTTGGTTTAGCCATTCTCACTCTTCACCAGTGACCCCAGAGATCCATTACACAAAGCACTCTGTCACATTCTTGACACTAGTATTTTGGAACAGGTCCTGTAGTGAGTTTATAGACCAACTAGTATCCATAACCCAGTCTGGCTTTTCTTTTTCAGTTATGTGACCTCGCTAAGATACTTAATTTCTGTAAGCTTCAGTGTCCTTACCTGTAAAGTGGGGTGAGGTAGTGTTTGCAAGGCATTTTGCCTTGACAGTGCCTGGTATGTAGTAAGGACTCGTTAAACGTTAATTATTGGTTTATCTTTGTTTTATTTTCTTATCACCACATATGCAGAAAACTCCGGATGTGGTAACTTTGTTGTTTTGTTTGAGTTTGGTTGTGTTTTTCTGTGGGACATGGCTGTCTAATGAGAAAGGAAACTTAGATTGAATACACAGGAGCTACTTGACTAGGCTGACCTTTAGACGGGTTCAGGAGAAAGCCAAGGGACTGCACAAATGAGTCCACCTCTCCAAGCCTCATTACCTTCACTATAAAGTTTGATCGTTCCTGCCATACCTGCTTCACAGGTCTGTTAGAAAGATCATCCGAGATAATAGATATAAAAGTAATTTGTTGAAAAATTTCCAAAATAAGAAGTCTCTAAAAAGTTTAAGGCCAGCCAGGCATGGTGGTTCACACTTGTAATCCCAGCACTTTGGAAGGCCACGGCAGGAGGATCACTTGAGCCCAGGAGTTTGAGACCAGGCTGGGCAACAATAGTGAGACCCTGTCTCTACAAATTTTTTTTTTTTTTTTTTGAGACGGAGTGTCACACTTTCGGCCAGGCTGGAGTGCAGTGGCGCAATCTCGGCTCACTGCAAGCTCCGCCTCCTGGGTTTACGCCATTCTCCTACCTCAGCCTCCCAAGTAGCTGGGACTACAGGCGCCCGCCACCGCACCCGGCTAATTTTTTGTATTTTTAGTAGAGACAGGGTTTCACCGTGTTAGCCAGGATGGGCTCGATCTCCTGACCTTGTGATCTGCCCGCCTTGGCCTCCCAAAGTGCTGGGATTACAGGTGTGAGCCACAGCGCCCGGCCCAAAAAATTTTTACAAATTTATTTAATTTTTTAAAACGTTAGCCAGGTGTGGTGGCATGCGCCTGTTAGTCCCAGCTACTCAGGAGGCTGGGTGATAGAATTGCTTGAGCCTGGGAGGTTGAGGCTGCAGTGAACTGTGATCACACTACTGCACTCCAGCCTAGGTGACAGAGTGACACTGTTTCTCAAAAAAAAAATTTAAATACTTTGTAATCAGCAAAATACTATTCATATTTAAGGACAGTATCACTTTTAATATTAGTATTATTGGATAGTTTAATTTGCCCCACCTTCCCTCACAAGTGGATCCAAAAGTTAAGGAGAATGGCTACTGGTGTAGTGTTAATTATAGTCCAGTAAAAGCCTCTGGTTGCGTGTGGGCTGGAGGTAGCTTTTTCTTCTATAACCCTTCTAACTATAAGGCTTTTATTTTTCTGTCAGCCGTTGTAAAGTTTATTGGGGGTGAGAAGAGATTGTCCTTTAGTAATATTACCAAGGTACCTTTTCCTTCCCAGACCAACCCTGGCTGAGATGCTTTCCTTTGTATTTGATAGGAGTGGGCTTTGCAAGCTCTGGTCTGTTCCTGATTGCAACCTCCTTCACACTCTTCGAGGTAAGTTAGAGTCTTATCCAAATCTCAGTCTTTTTCCCAGTGTGAACTCAGTTAAGCCTTAAACTCTGCTTGACACTCAGACCCCATACACACAGCATTAATCCTTGATTTGATTTGACTTGGTTTTCTCTGGGTGCAAGACTGGACTATCACAACTTCCTACACATCCACTTTTCTCTCATGTCCAGTCACACTCTGGCATTTTATAATCTCTAAACCAAAAACCACAATGGGTTTTTTTGTGTTTTGCTTTTTTAAAAATGTAATTTAAATATTAGCTTAAATTAAAATAGTTCATGTTTTAATAGTTGAATAGTCACTTGAATACTCTGTGTGTCCACATGTTCCCTAGTATATAACATGGGTTATAAAGAGGCAGGAACCTTTTAACTTGCATCTCTTACGCTCCTTTAGGGCATAACACAAATGTAGGAGCAATTGTATTCCATCCCAAATCTACTGTCTCCTTGGACCCAAAAGATGTCAACCTGGCCTCTTGTGCGGCTGATGGCTCTGTGAAGCTTTGGAGTCTCGACAGGTGAATATCACTGTTCTGTGGCCCATACTGCCATCACTAAAGTAGATGTTTGATTGGTTGGTCCCCAGGACCTCAGTAAAAATCTGGCATTTGGGCCATGCGCAATGGCTCACACCTTAAGGCTGAGGCAGGAGAATTGCTTAAACCCGGGAAATGGAGGTTGTGGTGAGCCGAGATTGCACACTGCACTCCAGCTTGGGTGACAGAGCAAGACTCCGTCTTGAAAGAAAAAAAAAATCTGGCATTTAACCCCCAAGATGGTTTAAGAGTCAAGGTAACCTAGTGTGAAAATGAAGTAAGTGGAAGATTTCATTCTTAGGCCTTTTCTTACTAAAGGAGTTATGTCCGTTTTTTCTTACCTGTTAACTTTGGATCTTGATTTTTGCCTATAGCCTAGTGACCACTATTTCCTAGCTCCATTTATTCCAGAAAGATCCAGCCTACCTCCTACATGATAAATTAACAATGAACTAAATATAATATTCTTGGCAGTTCGTTGGTTCTTAGCAAACAGCCACAGGGGAGAGGAAAGTGAGGTTCTGTCTAGCAGTATTACCACGGAGATGTCTCCTCCCAATAGCATCATCCTTTACCTAGAATGTATTTTCCAACTACAACAGTTTTTAAAAATGTGTTTATATGATTGTTTTCCAAAAAAAAAAAAAAACTTCGGAAGCACCCTGTTGGCCAAAAGGCATCTGAATTTAATTGTTTAGTTTTCT
Organism: Gorilla gorilla gorilla; assembly: GCF_029281585.2. Lineage (NCBI taxonomy): Eukaryota > Metazoa > Chordata > Mammalia > Primates > Hominidae > Gorilla > Gorilla gorilla. The sequence continues at coordinate 109,638,724 of NC_073237.2, forward strand.
TTCTTTGGGAAAACACATGAAGGTGTTTACTTGAGAATTTTCATGAGAGCTAATTAATGTCTTCACTCCTCACCAGACAGGGTCTCACTTAGGAGCGCAGTGAGTTTTAATTGGCTTTGGTAATACTTAGCAATATTTATTCCCCTCGGGCTTTGGCTTGTTCTGTGTATGCACATTGACAAAGTTCCCTTTTTAATTGCGCTCCTTAGAGTTCATGTTTATTTCCTTTTGCCGATGTTCAGATCTTTTGGTGGTTGCTGGGTAGCAGAATTTAATGGCCACCAAAAGGAGACTAAGCCTCATCTCTATTTAGGAGTTCCTTTTTCATTTGGATCTTGGAACAGGCCTAAATTTGAAAAAGGTTTATCTGTAATCCACTTGTACCAAAACTGTGTGATTTCTGTGTCCTTATATCTCTTCCAAAGCATGTTTTCTTTCTAGAATCCAGGTACTCCTTTGGTGCAGAATGACTATTTTGCTTATTGGGCCAAAGTAGTTTACAAGTGTAGTTACAGTTTAGCCTCTCATGTTGTACAGAATGGGTATGTCTGCACAAAAGGTAAGCAGTTTTGTGACTATTTATATGTCTATAAAATTGTTTATATGTTTGGTTCCTTTCCAGTGATGAACCAGTGGCAGATATTGAAGGCCATACAGTGCGTGTGGCCCGGGTAATGTGGCATCCTTCAGGACGTTTCCTGGGCACCACCTGGTGAGCCATCCTGTTATATTGTTTTATCCATATAGGCCTGTAGCATCTTCTTAACCCTTTATGGCTATCTGCCAGGTAAATTTTTAGAGCAGAGATCTTAAGGTAGGATTTTCTTGGGCTGCAGGGAATTGGAATCAGAGGAGAATATTTGATATAGTGAGGGCTAAGTATATTTGCCTTTTTTTTTTTTTTTTGAGGTGGAGTCTCACTCTGTCACCCAGGCTGGAGTGCAGTGGCGCGATCTCGGCTCACTGCAACCTCTGTCTCCCGGGTTCAAGCAATTCTCCTGCCTCGACCTCCCGAGTAGCTGGGACTACAGGCGCGTGCCACCATGCCCAGCTAATTTTTTTATTTTTAGTAGAGACAGGGTTTCACCATGTTGGCCAGGCTGGTCTTAAACTCCTGACCTCAGGTGATCTTCCCGCCTCAGCCTCCCAAAGTGCTGGGATTATAGATAACAGGTAACGCGCCCAGCCATATTTGCCTTTAAATTACAATTAATCTGAAATTTCGGAGTTACAAATTACCAGAAAACAAGGATTTTCACTCTTGTACAATGCTACAGGTATATAAGTCTCCCTTCCTGGTTCTGTAAGTTCAGGGAGGCTAGAATCTGTTAGAGAACTTTTCCATTAAGTTATAATTTACATACAATGGAATGGATTTATTTTAAGTGTACAATGCTGTCAGTCTTTACAAATGCGTACCATTCCTGTGATCGACACCTCTGTCAATATAGAGAATAGTCCATCACCCCAGAAAGGTCCGTCATGCCCTTTTCCAGCCAACTCCCCCTTCTAAAGCAACTGCTGATCTGACTTCTATCACCGCAAATTAATTATGTCTATTCATACTGTGAATTCATTTGTGGCAGGCTTCTTTCACTCAGCATAACATAACATTGTTAAGAGTCATTCATGTTGTTGCATGTATCAGTAATTCCTTTTTATTGCTGGGGGTTATTCATTTTTATGACTGTGCCATAGTTTATCCATTCTGTTGATGGACACTTGGGCTGTTTCCAGGTCTGGGCCAGTCAGAATGAAGCTGCTATAAATATTCTGGTACCAGGCTTTTTGTGGACATGAGTACAATTGCTGGGTCATAGGGTAGAGGTATGAGATGTATATTTAACTTTTTCTAAACTCCCCACCAGTTTTCCAAAGCGGTTACACCATTTTACATTCCCAGAGTTCTGGTTACTTCACATCCCTGTTAACATTTGGTGTTGTCAGTCTTACCATTTTGCCCAATCTAGCAGGTGTGTAGTGATCTCCCATGATTTTCATTCTTATTACCCTGATCATTATTGCTCTTGAGTGCTCTGTCATATGCTTTGCCTGGTTTTTTTTAATTGTGTTTGTCTCTTTTGTCTTTATTTCCATGTGCATAGTCAGTTATACCACCTTGTATTGAAGAGACTTTCCTTTCTCTGTTGGAATTGTTTCAGTACCGTTGTTGAAAATCATCTGACCATATACGTGTGGTTATTTCTGTACTTCCTATTCTCTTCCATTGATCTATTTGTGTATGAGTGATTTTTGTATCCCCAACATCCAATTTAGGGCCTAGTAAATGTATAAATGCTTGATGAATGAAAGAATATAACAGTGGAGGAAGAAAGAAGGCAACAGAGTCTTTGCTGGGCCATTCTTGGGGAATCCTGTTATTAAAATAGCCACTAGGTTGGGCATGGTGGCTCACACCTATAATCCCAGCACTTTGGAAGACCAAGGTGGGTGGATCACCTGAGGTCAGGAGATGGAGACCAGCCTGGCCAACATAGTGAAACCCCATCTCTACGAAAAATACAAAAATTAGCTGGGCGTGGTGGCGCACACCTGTAGTCCCAGCTACTCAGAAGGCTGAGGCAGGAGAATGGCTTGAACCCGGGAGGTGGAGGTTGCAGTGAGCCAAGATTGTGCCACTGTGCGCCAGGCTGGGCAACAGAGTGAGACTCTGTCTCAAAAGAAGAAAAAAAAAAAAAAGCCCTAGAGGTTTACAGCGATTCCATGGTTTTCAGCTAGCACCTAAGGCAGATAAGCTTAGTTGTTGAGTCATTGTTTATGTCAGAAAGGAGCTTCCTGTTAATATTGTTATATGAATAGTTTCAGAAGCATTAATAAGTTATAATGACTTATAATACTTTATGTGTTGTAGAAACTGAATAAATATCAGCTGGTTGATTGTTAGTGTGATTTGGTTTTAGCTATGACCGTTCATGGCGCTTATGGGATTTGGAGGCTCAAGAGGAGATCCTGCATCAGGAAGGCCACAGCATGGGTGTGTATGACATTGCCTTCCATCAAGATGGCTCTTTGGCTGGCACTGGGTAAGGCTTCTCCCGTGTAGTCAGGGGCAGTTCAGTACTCTCACCTCTTACCTATACCTGCTTCCACAGAGAACTGGATTCAAAGTGTTCATTTCTAAATTATTTTCTCAGGGGACTGGATGCATTTGGTCGAGTTTGGGACCTACGCACAGGACGTTGTATCATGTTCTTAGAAGGCCACCTGAAAGAAATCTATGGAATAAATTTCTCCCCCAATGGGTAAAATAAACACACTGAATGAGGGGCAAAAAAGGGTTCTGGGTCAGCAAGTACTCTATTTCTAACTTCAATACTGCATCCAATCCACAGCTATCACATTGCAACTGGCAGTGGTGACAACACCTGCAAAGTGTGGGACCTCCGACAGCGGCGTTGCGTCTACACCATCCCTGCTCATCAGAACTTAGTGACTGGTGTCAAGTTTGAGCGTAAGCTTTCCTCCTATTTTACGTCTAAATGACACAGACAAACAGTATTGTGTTCCCGTGGAATGCAGGCCAGGCTTTAGCTTAACTGAGCAGTAAAACAGGAGAGAATTTGACCTACTGGTAAAGGAGCAAATTATAATTTCCTTCCCCCTGCCATACTCTTAGATCTGTGGGAAAGCATGCTTCTCGTTGCAGGAAGTAAAGCAGACTTTCATGAGTGCTTTGCTTCATTCTTTCCTCCATGGATGCTCTGAGCACTGAGTCCTTAATATTATTCTGAATAGATTCTCGGTCAGGGAGTGAGCCAAAAGACCTTACTGTTATTTGTTCCCTTAAGTCTGTAGAAACAAGTTTTTTTAAAAATAGTATGTTTTTGCAGACTTTTGTGCTTTTGTCTTCTCTTTTGAATACTTGAATTCCTCAAGCAATTCCCCTTCTCTTCTCCTGTAGCTATCCATGGGAACTTCTTGCTTACTGGTGCCTATGATAACACAGCCAAGATCTGGACGCACCCAGGCTGGTCCCCGCTGAAGACTCTGGCTGGCCACGAAGGCAAAGTGATGGGCCTAGATATTTCTTCCGATGGGCAGCTCATAGCCACTTGCTCATATGACAGGACCTTCAAGCTCTGGATGGCTGAATAGATGACAATGGGAAAAGGACTTGAACCTCAAGCTCTCTCTAAGGAGCTGTTTTGCTCAAAAGAGAAGAATTGAAGTGTTTAGTTCTATCATGTTTTCTGCCAATTACCATGCATAGACCCTCAGTAGAATTGGATTTCCATGTCAGTCCCCACTCCAGGAAGGCAGCCCAATCCCTAGGTGATGGGGAACCCCTCTCATGGTTGAAAATTTATTACCTTTTTATGCCCTGCCACTAACTGTGTAGACATTGTTTTTATTAATCTTTTGTTTGGCCGGGCGTGGTGGCTCACGCCTGTAATCCTAGCACTTTGGGAGGCCGAGGTGGGTAGATCGCTTGAGCTCAGGAGTTCAAGACAAGCCTGGGCAACGTGGAAAATGCCGTCTCTACAAAAAAATACTAAAATTAGCCGGTCGTGATGGCTTGTGCCTGTGATTCCGGCTACTTGGGAGGCTGAGGTGGGAGGGATTGCTTAAGCCTGGGAGGCAGAGGTTGCAGTGAGCCGAGATTGCGCCATTGCACTCTAGCCTGTGTGACAGAGCAAGACCCTGTCTCAAAAAAAAAAAAAAAAAAAATTTGTTCGAATGCCTTATAGCCTTCCTCACAGCACCCAGGATTGTGACTGACTCTCCATTTTTAATTCTTGAAACTTGGCTTTCCATAACATGGTACATGCTTCAGGACTACGTATGACCCAGAGAGCAAGGTGGCTGAACTATAGTCTGGAAGCCCTCAGGTAAAGAGGCACATCTCACCACTCATTGGTTAAACAATGCATCATAGCGAGCACTTTTCCTTTCCCTGGAGAATGGGATGTGAAGCAGTAGACCGCAGCCACGCCGATGGTTATACAGTGATGAAGACTTCACCTCTTCCTATTGAGTTTGCTTGGAATGCTGACAGCATCAGGCAACTCTGAACTGAACATTTGCTTTGTCAGAAAATATCTTTTTTTTTTACTTTGAAGTTTGGCAACCTTCATGTTACCCCAAAGCAAAACCATTGTGTCAGGAGTCAAACAAATGTTTAGAAAGCAAACATGATGTCTCTATTGTACAACCTCCTTTCTCTTGGCTGTTTAAAGGATGTACTTCGTGTATTAAAGGGTACTTTATGTTGAAGTAACGAAAAAATCCTAATGGGTATTCCTAAACCTAAACCTTTTCTTTATTCCACATTTGCTACGGTAAAATCCTGTTACAAAACTACCCTATAAAGAATTATTTTCTATAGTTAAGCATTTTCTGAATCCTAGCCATTGGTCCATAGAGGTCTCTTTTTTTTGGTTTGGGATATAATGGGTGATCTCAAATATGGATTACTCTGATTTATGTCTCCTTAGCACCTTGTTAACAATTTTTTTAAAAATAGAAGGCTGTTTGCATTTTGGGCCAGGCTACCAGTAAGCCAGGCCTGGACTCAATTAAAATTCTTACTTGTCTGTCATGCACCTCTTTTCACCTCAACTATACAACCTCTGAACTCTCAAATTACACAGTAAATTCAAAAAAATATATAGGAATTTGGAAGAAGAAAAGGTTGTCTACAGAGGAGAGTTATTAAAGAAAGGCTTCTTGGCCGGGCACGGTGGCTCACACGTATGTAATCGCTTGAACCTGGGAGGCGGAGGTTGCAGTGAGCCAAGATCACACCGTTGTACTACAGCCTGGGCAACAGAGCAAGACTCCATCTCAAAAAAACGTAATTTGCTGTTGCAGAGAGGTTGACAATGGCTTTGGTCAGCTCTATTCTGTGGACTCTGAATGTGTGATAGATAGCCAAACAACTGGTTTGTGTTGTTTCATTTTGAGACAGGGTCTCGCTTTGTTGCCGAGACTGGAGTGCAGTAGTGCGAACACAGCTCGCCACAGCCTTGACTTCCTGTGCTCAAATGATTCTCCTGCCTCATCCCCTCATCCTCCTGTGTAACTGGGATCGCAGGAGGATGCCACCATGCCTAGCTAATTTTTTTGATTTTTTGGTAGAGACAATAATTTCACTTTGTTGCCCAGGCTGGTCTCAAATTTCTGGGCTCATGCGATCCTTCTGCCTTGGCCTCCCAAAATGCTGGGATTACAGGCGTGAGCCACTGTGCCTGACCTAAACATACTGTTTTTAATCTGATTTCAATTATAACCAAATAGTTGCATTTCCTATGTAGTTGTTCAGCTTCCGAATTCTCAGGACTACCCTCTGTTGCTCACTTCACTATTGTTCAAGTATTAATGAATTCTATTTCATAGATTACGATGAAGAGAACTTTTTTTTTTCTTTGTAGTATGTGTAAAATAATGAAGAACACTGGTGAATTAGCATGCAATTGGATATAATGTGCTAACAAAGATTTTTAGTTTCTCAGGTTTAAATTTTGCTATTAGTTCCCTTCGACTTGTTTTTCTTTGTTTTTTGGTTGGTCCGAGAGTTAGCAGTTGGGTGAAAACATTTCATCCAAGCCTTTGACAGAACAAATACCTTGTGGGCTATTTCTTCACAGGAATTAAAACATTATTGTAAGAAAGTGGTTAAGAAGCACAAAGCCAGGCGTGGCATTTGTGAAAATGGCAAGATAAACAGCCACCGTTTCACAGAACACTTAGTCCCTACCTAGATGGTATACCAGGCACATTCAGATACCTTGTTTAATCCCCGCAATCTTTTGAGTTTATTATTCCCTTTTTATGGACAAAACAGGCTCCAAAAACACTTGCTCAAGTTTACCCAGCTAGCAAGTGATGGAGCTTGAATTTGAACTGTCATCTGACCATTGATGACCTTATGAAGGTTTCACAGGTTCCCCACACTGGCCAAACAAAAGGACCGGTACAGCCAGCATGGCCTGTTTCCTGTACGAAGTCTGAGCTTTTTAAGGACTCTCCACTTTGTATAATGCCCCCCACCTTTTTTTTTTTTTTTTTTTTAAGAGATGGGATCTCGGCCGGGCGCAGTGGCTCACGCCTGTAATCCCAGCAGTTTGGTCAGGAGTTTGAGACCGGCCTGGCCAACATGGTGAAACCCCGTCTCTACTAAATATACCAAAAATTAGTTGGGCGTAGTGGCGGGCACCTGTAATCCTAGCTACTCAGGAGGCTGAGACAGGAGAATCGCTTGAACCCGGGAGGCGGAGGTTGCACTTAGCCGGGATCGTGCTGTTGCACTCCAGCCTGGGCGACAAGAGTGAAACTCCATCTCAAAAAAAGATGACATGAACTCCTAGGTTCAAACGATCATCCTGCTTCAGCCTCCTGAGTAACTGAGATACAGGCACGGGCCACCGTGCCCAGCTTGTATACTGCACTTTTGACAAGTCACTTCCATCTCTGAGCTCATGCCCATGTTAAAGTAACTCCCCCACATCCTGAACGGATGAGGAGCCTATTGTTATCAACAAGATAGCTATTTGCATTTGTGGTTAGATGATCTTTCATCCTGTGGAACTGGCAACATAAGCATTGCAGCAGGTGTTAGTATCCCAGACCTCTGAGCCCTAAATGTCAGCAGCGCAATTCACCCCCTCCACTGACTACAAAAGATGCTCTCATGCATTTCCAGATACATTCAAAGAGGATGGGACTGCCCCAAGCTAGAGCTACTGAATATGAAAACAGGAGACACCATAATGTTCAGGCAGCCCTCCATCTCCATCAGCGGGTTCTAGGATTCAACCAACCATAGGTCGAAAATACACTACTGACCATATACAGACTTTTTTTCTTCTTCTTATCCCCTACACAATACAGTATAGCAACTTCACATAGCATTTATATTGTATTAGGTATTGTAAGTAATCAACAGATGAATTAAAGTATACAGGAGGATGTGTGTAGGTTATATGCAAACACTACATCATTTTATATCAGGGACTTGAGCATCCTTGGATTCAGGTATTCTTCCTGGGACCATTTCCGCCTGAATATCAAGGGATGACTGTATATCCTCACCTATCAGAAAAACCCTCAAACTTACATCTTGTCTTATTTGGGTGGTGTATCAACCACTCCAAGGATCTAAGTTCTTTTTTGACTGAAAAGACTCTACCACCTACTAGCTGGGTGGCCTTGAACAAGGTGGAGCCTCAGTTCCATCTGTAAACTGGGGGTTAAGCTTGCTGAGGTTAGTAGGCCCTAGTGCAGAGGCCAGTGTTCCTTCCTGGGCTTTCCTCAGTTTCTCCTGTCCTGAGCTGCCCTTGCCTGTCCGCTTAGCTCAGAGGACATAGTGAGATTATTGCCTAACTTACCTGCCACAAGTTTAAGGAGCAACGCTGTGTAAAGAAATGAAGTCAATGGGGAAAGGTGGAGTCCCAGCTTTAGTGTAATTATCTTTGATGGCACAAATGGAGAGATAGTTGCTAGTCCCCTAGAGGAATATGTAGGCAGTTTTGCAACTTTGTAATGGAGACTTTTTCTTCATATTGGAGCTTAAACCGTTTGGTTTTTCTAAATGTGAAATACACGTATTGGATATTTTGGAGTATTTTGTACATTAAAACTCCTGGGGGGAATCTAACATTATTTGGAGCGAATCAACCAACTCAAATTCTGGCCTCTGAATGCTTTTCTACGTATCAAAAAACCCCCAAAACCTCAAAATGTTATCCTTACATATTTGTGATGGTATCTTTTGTGTGTGATGGTATCCTTTTTTTTTTTTTTTTCCTGAGACAGAGTTTCACTCTGCTGCCCAGGCTGGAGTGCAGTGGCACAGTCTTGGCTCACTGCAACCTCCGTCTCCTGGGTTCAAGCAATTCTTCTGCCTCAGCCTCCTCAGTAGCTGGGATTACAGGCACGCGTCACCACGCCCAGCTAATCTTTGCTGGGGATTACAGGCGTGAGCCACCGTGCCTAGGCTGTGATGGTATCTTAACCACTTTAAAATTGTTTCAGAGCCTTGAGCCACCAGGCAAGGTTAAAACTGGGGAAGCAGAAATCAGAGTTTTAGACACTGCAAGGTTGCAACTTACCAAGCAACAGCCTGAGCCCCCAAATTCTGTCTGGTTCCTGGATTCTATCATGTAAAGTGAAAGCTAGGGTTCCCCTGCTGCCTCCCATGGCCTGGGATGGGAGCTAAACTTTTGCCTGTGTCCAGCGTTTCCATCTTCTTGAAGCTGGAATTATGGAGCCTGGGGGAGGGGAATCAGAACTTTACCCCGTGTCCATTCTAATCAGGGCCTCTGTATCTGCAGGGAGGAAGAAAGACCTATTCCTCCAAATCCCAGACTTCCCCTAGTCCACTGATCTACCATCGTTCACCTTTAGATTTCACCTAACACTCCATGAGCTACATGCTGGCAAGGGGTGGTCTCATAAAAGCAGCAGCTGAATGAGCACACCCCTTCCTGCTAGTAAGGGCCATCTGCCACCCCTGGATAATCCTACTCTTCTCTCCCCTCAGTTCTGGCACTCAGCACCAGCCCAGTAAATGGTCGTGGAATGAGTAAGTGAATGAATTAATGAATACAGAACACTTTTACTGCAACCAGTGGCAAGACATTCAAAGAGAAACAAACACACATTTACCCACAGAATTGAAGCTCACTTACCAATTTTTTTTTTTTTTTTTTTTTTTTTTTTTAGCAACCCATAGTAAAAGAGCAACTCAAAAAAATATGCACTGATTTTGAAGCAGCTCCAGTGAGAAATGCAACTTGCTATTTGGGCTAGTCAGGTTCCTGGATACCACTGTGCAGCCCTTTGGCACAACTTGCTGTGGAGCTCTGTGGTCAGAACCACTTCTCTGCCCTTCCATGACGCCACACTCACACCCGGAGGTCGCTCCACATCTCCCGGTCCTTCAAGCTTTTCGTTTTTTTGTTTTTTTTTAAATTGTTCCCAGAAGCAAACACATGGCCTGAACAATCCCTGGATTGTAAAATAAACAACACTACAAAGGAAGACAATACCAAATGAGGCTCCGTAGTCACCATACCCAGCAGCAACTGAAAAAGGTTTGGTTTCTTGTCTGGGAACAGCACTCACCCCACACCCCAAAGGAACTGCTTGGTCCAAAAGATGGAGAATATGAGCAACAGAGTGACACTGAGGATGATGGCCATCAGGTAGACAAAGATGCGGAACTGAGGGTTGCGGAAACACTCCCTCAAAGAGTGGTGGCTGGGGATGAGGATGGGCGTAGACACGGTGACAGAGGCCATGTCTGGGGGCGGCCCAATCTGGCCCTCAGGCTGGGGGCCAAGGTCCAGCGTGTAGACTCGAGGCTGGCGCAGGAAGTAGCGGCTCTTGGGCTGGTCCTTGAGGCACAGCTGACGGCCTTCCAGGATGACATGGTGGGGCTCCAGGCGGAGCAGGGTGAGCATGGCAGTGTCCGTGGGCAAGTCAGTGACAGGCTGCCCTGAGGCCAGCACTGTGGGCTGGCGACAGAGCGGGCACAGCAGGCGGCGCCGGGCTGGAGTCACCAGGCTGAGGTGGGCCAGACATTCCACGCAGAAGGAGTGGCAGCAATTCAGCATTTTGGGGGTATGGAACGTGTTGTTGAAGGGGTTCCAGCAGACGGGGCACTCAGCCTCAAGCTCCCGGCCCTGCTGCTCAGCCATCCTCAGCCACACACGGGGAGGCCTCGCGGGAGACGTCCTGGCAGAAGGGGGAAAGGAGCAAAGGAACAGCCATGAAGTCCCATCCCTGTGCTTGGCCTGGGGCAAAGTGTTCTGTGGGTGTTGAAAGGTGTAATCACCACGTTTTACTTAGGTTCAAAAGCGTTTTGTTCTTGATCACCAGTTCCTAACCCATCGAGTTGAGTCAAATGCTCCTACAGCCTCCCCTCTGTCAAGGTGAAGGCCTGGGCCACCCCTACCAAGAGCCCCCAGGAGAGCCGGCATTGGAGCAGATGTCGCCCTGGGCTTTGGAGCTGGACGCAAATGCTCCTTATGGTCAGTGTCTGCGCCCTTGGCTGCCCTGAATCCAGGGAGCTGGGGGTAAGCTGCAGTCTGCGGGTTTTGCTACAGGACAAATGTTTCCTTCCCTGCTACCTCAAATCCCTGACTGGCGCAGAGATGGGTTTTGTGAATTCCCTGGTCTGTCCCTCCTATGGGGACAAATGCCAGCCCTCTTTCCCTCCTCCCCTTGAGCTAGAGGGCCAACCCTCCACATCCTACTCACCCAGTCCTTGGCCTGGCAAGGGGGCCCCTGGAAAGGCCTTTCTCCTTACCTGGAAGCCTTGCAGAAGCTTCCCTGCTCCAGTCCCCAGATCAGCCCTTCCAGAGCCTCTTCCCCTTCCAGAGCCTCTTCCCCATCCTCTGCCTACCCTGGCTCCTCCTCCCTCCCTTTGTCCTGGGAAACCTTCAGGGCACGCACCTGGGCTTCTGAGGGCTCCAGGGTGGTCAGGCAGACTACTCTGGAGGGCCTGAGGCTCCAGTTGCTCCCTCCCCTGAATCGGCAAAGCTTTGGGAGACTGCCTTCTTGCCACCAACCCAGGGGCCTGTCTCCATGGCAGCATGCACGCAGCACCTGGGGCTGCCAGGTGGCCCAGTCTGCAGCCTCTTGAGCACACCTGCTTGGAGCCAAGGCCAGAGAGCTTCCTGGGGGGTGGGGTGGGGAAGAAGATGGGGGACCTGAGTTCCCCCCAGGGCATGGCAACTAATTGAACCTGGAAGCCAAGCACCTGTGAGATTGTGGGCAGTCCCTTCAACACCTGGAGTCCCTGGTCTGGAAAGGTAGGGTGGCAATTTCGTCTTTGTAGATGTGAAGAGGGTAACTGAGTCTTCTGGGCTTCCTGTCTCTGGGGCCCTCATTTCTCTTCGAAAGTGGCTGGAACCTCCTCCTTGCACAAAGGGGCTGCCTGCTCAGCACTTTGGTTGCTGTGAAAGTCACCTACTTCGAAGCTTAAGAGCTCCGACTATCAGATTCAGTCCAGTCACCCGCTGATCTTTTAATGTGCCTAAGTAACTGCAATCAGCGTGTACAAACCTCGCTGCCTTCTGCTTTGTTCTTAGCACACAGCCGGTCAGCCTTCTGAGATCTTAGAGCTGGCCATCCCACCAACCTTAGGGAGTTAAAGCGGGGAGTTGGAGGGAGGCGCAATCCAGCCCAGCTTCTCCGTTTCAACCAGAAATACTTGGCTTTTCTCTGTTTCTCATATGGGTCATTTGAATAATTTGAAGAGTTGATCTGCTGGGGAAAAGAAAAAGTTTAAAAACCAATTCTCCATCTGAACTACTCACTTTGCAGATGAGAGACAAGAAGTGACTCACCCAAAGTCACCCAGCTAGTTAATGGTGACATGGGACCCATGTCTTCAGACTCATGGTTTTCGTAAAGACAGAAGGCTGCATCCATGCCGTCCCCCTACTCAGTGCGTGTTACTAGCTAGATAATAAGCGTTTGCATGTGATCAGGAATCCTTCACGGCCAGAAGACTCATGGTAGAAATCCAGGAACTGTGGAAGAGGGGATCTGGGGGAAGGGAGTCTCCCTAGAGCCCCTGATATGACATCATCTACCCCGACTGAGCCGATGTCTGAAGCAAAACCTGCTTATACTCTGACCTGTGGCTTCCTGGTTTTCTTCTAGACCTCTGGCACTGCTCCAAACAGGGAAGGAGGAAATGAAGATATGCAGAGGGAGATGGAGCCCTAAGCGAAACTAGGGTAGTTTAGCAGGGCTCTGCACCAGTGCTTTATTCTGCAGTCCATTCATCCACTCGGACATTATCGAGTGCTTACTCTAGCCCAGGTGCTGTGCAAGGTATTATGGTGAACAAAATAGACATTGTCTTTGACCTCATGACATGTAGAGTGTAGTGAGGCAAAGAGACATTTAATGAATAATGGGCAATAAATAAATACACAATTTTAATGGTTGTTAATAAAGGGCAAAAAGGAAAATGGGCTTCAGGTGCTTGGTGGCTGCTCCCGATGAGACCATCAGAGAAGGTTTCTGCAAAGAGATGACAGAAGAGCTGAGACCAAAGTATATAAGAATCCAGCCACGCACAGTAGAGGAAGAGCGTTGCAGGCCCAGGGAACAGCATGTGTGGCCCCGAGGTGAGAAAAGCTCTTCCAATTTGAGAAAGTGAAAGGAGCCCAGGGTGATCAAGGTGTGGTGACTGGAGTAGGCAAGGTGGGCGGGGGGATAGGACTCGGGACCTGTGAGCTCAGGAGTTCATCTGGATTTTATTCCAGGGGTGAGCGGTAGGGTAAGGTACCTGATCCTATTTCCATTTTTAAAACACCATTCTAGCTGCAGAGCACAGGACAGGCTGAGAGGGATAAGATCGGGAAGGGAACACCCGTTCGGGCTGCAGCAGTGTGGCTCAGGCATGTGATGGTGGTGCAGGTTAGGCAGTGGCGGAGAAAATAAAAGGGGATGGGATAAGTGATATCTTTGGGGACAGAATCAAAGCCACTTCCCAAGAAGCAGTGGAGTTCTAGGGATCCAGTTGTAGTTTCTGTCAAGGTTCATGATGCCAGATCCATGGCTATTTAGGGCTGTGATTCCAGTTGAATTGCTTGACCTCTCTGTGCCTCTATTTCTCCTTGTGCAAAGGAAGCCAAAACTAGTAAAGCTTTTAGTTAGAGCCCAGCACCCAGTAAAGACCACAAAGCGATGCAAGACCTAAAAATGGGACATGTTCTCAGAAACACATCGTTGTGTGAACAGCACAGAGAGTATTTACACAAACCTAGATGGTAGAGCCTGCTACATGCCTAGGCTATACGGTCTAGCCTGTTGCTCCTAGGCTACAAACCCATACAGCTTATTATGTTCTGAATACTGTAGGCAATTGTAACACAATGATAATTGCGTGTGTCTTTCAACATAAACTTAGAAAAGGCAAGGTAAATATATGGTATTATAATCTTACGTGGCCACCATCACATATGTAATCCACTGTTGACCAAAACATTGTTATGGATATATGAGGCAGTTGAAATTATTAATGCAAATGGATTTGAGAGAAAGGAAGGGTCAAGGTTGATTTCAAAGCCGTGACAAAGTCCTCTGCATCAAGCTTTGAGAAGCCCCTGAATCCCAGAGTGTGTTAGAAGCAGACCTTTAATACTTACCAGAGGCCTTAAACTGTATGTAACCTTGACTCATCATTTCCCCCACTGGGAATCGATTCCACGGAAACCATCAAGGACTTCTGCAAAGATGTGAGTAAAGAGATGCTCATCCAGGCGCTGGTTTAACGGTGACGTATGGAGAACTACGTCATCATCCAGTAATAGGACATTGATTAAGTAGATTCTGCTCCATCCATAGGAAGAGATATTATGCAGCCTTTAATATGATGTGGTAAAACTATTAATATGGATATATACCTAGGATATAATGTCATTAAGCAAAAAAGAACCGGCAACAAAACCATATTACCATATAATCCAATTTTCAAAAGTGTGTGTGCAATGGAAAAAATGTCTGGAGAGATAAACAACCAGATATTAGCAGTGGTTATCTCTGGGGGCAAGATTATAAGTTTTTTTTTTTTTAATTCTCTTACCTGAAAATTCTAACTTTACTCCAGTAAGCTTGTATTACTACACGTCAAGATCTCCTGTTTCCCCCCAAATCAGACCTACCTTCTCTGAAGTTCCATGGCCAGAACTGTAAAAGGCTGTCCAAGAGGAGGAAGCATCATTATTGCCTGGATCTTTATCTGTGCTGCTCTCCCAGGGATCCACTGCTGTTTCAGGATCAGCTGGGGAAAGACTCTGGCCATGTATCACCTCCACCCCAAGCCAGGACATCTCAGCTACAGTAAATCCTAAACACCGCCCCAAAGTCATCTCCTTGGTCTATGAACAAGTCATCGCCAAATATCAATTGTCTCCAGCATCACTCCATTGTTTTCAACCAAGAACTGGCATTTCCATAGCACTTCACAGTTTACAAAGGGCCCTGGCCCTTGCTAAGATCTAAGTGTGGTGATCCATCTAGATAGGTTACTTGCCTTTTGGGATTTTTTGTTGTTGTTTGCAGAAAGCCATTTGATACTCTAAAACCACCCTGTGAGAGAGGCTGAATGGGGAGTAGAAAGGTGCCGGCTTTGGAACCAGATTTGGAACCATTTGTCTTGGACAAATGGCTTAACCTCTCTGAACTTCATTTTCCTCTGTAAAAAAGGCTAATCATCCCACTCCTACAAGGTTGCTCTGGGGAAGGAATAGTCTATAAGGTGCCCAGTAGAATACAGAAGGCGCTCAATACAGAGTTAGCATGATTATTTTTAGACCCATTTTCTAGATGGGGAAGCCAAGGCTCAGAAGGGTGAGGCGACTTGCCGAAGTCTTCCCAGCTAAAGAGTGGCTGAGTTTGAAAGATGAACCCAGTAGCCTGCCGTCCCAGGCCAGAGTTCACCTGTCGCGCGCTGCACGGCTGCTGCCTCTCTGGACTCTGGGGCCCTGTGACCCGTCCCTCCGCGATCCTGTCTGTCTCCTTACCTGCTCCCTCGGAGCCGCCTCCTCCGCCTCCCTTCCGTGCAGCCCTGCACGCTTGTGCTTTGTTTTCTGACTTCCCAGGCCCGATTTCCAGGTAGCCTGGGTGGGTCTTATTTGCATAGGTCTTAGCAGCGCTTGGCCAGCTCTCGCTGTTTCAGGTTTTCTTCTTCCTTCTGGTGACTTTGGACTTCCTCTACACCCGGGAAGCTTTGGTTGCTTTGTCTTTCTCCTGTGAGTCACTCTGGCTTTTTCTCTGAGGGGGTCAAGTGCGCTCATCCTTGCAGGCCTCTGTTCTGGGTCCGGTTGATCTCCTGCCATCCCCTCGGATTCCACTGTCCTCTGTGCGCTGACCTGCCTTGACTCCTGGCTTCTGCCGAGATGGATCCTTCCCTATGCTGAGTCCCTGCAACCAAAATACAAATAGCTCTTGCAAAATACTGACAAAAGCGGCCACTAATACAGCAGAAAAATAGTCGGGAGACGGTTGAGCGTCTGCCTGAAGAGCCAGGGTTCTCAAGCAAGGCACACTTCTAGGTCAGAATTCAGCCCTCACTGAGAATCCAAACTCCGTTTAACTACCGATGGAGACTTGAGCAAATTAGTTAACTTCTGCCAGCCTCAGTTTCCTCACCTGAAAATGGCCATAATAACCTACCTACTTGATCTGTAGATGAAACGAGGTAATACGTGTCGAGATCGCGTAATAACACAGGGCCTGGCACACAGTAACTCGCTAAATGTTAACCAGAACTATTATTGTTATACGACCGGTCTGTTCACGTGGCCCATCTTTTGTTCCCGCTCAAATTCTTTCTGTACCTATGGTCCTCTTTTCTTTCTCTCTGTTTCTTTCTTTCTTTCTTTTTTTTTTTTTTAAGACGTAGTCTTGCTCTGTCACCCAGGCTAGAGTGCAGTGGGGCGATACTGGCTCACTGTAACCCCCACCTCCCTGGTTCCAGCAATTCTCCTGCCTCGGCCTCCCGAGTAACTGGGACTACGGGTGCGCGCTACCATGCCCGGCTAATTTTTACATTCTTAGTAGAGACAGGATTTCGCCTTGTTGGCCAGGCTGGTCTCAAACTCCTGACCTCAGGTGATCCACCCGCCTCGACCTCCCAAAGTGCTGAGATTACAGGCATGAGCCACCGTGCCTGGCCCCTTATTTCTTTACTGACATTTTCAGCCGTACTTGAGAAATAAACAAGTAAATAAATGTATCTGCTTGGTGATGTAATCAAATGCCCTAGTCCCCTCATTTTGTGTTTTTTTACATTAATTTTTATGTATTGATTTATTTTGAGACAGAGTCTCACTCTATCATCCAGGCTGGGGTGCGGTGGCATGATCACAGCTCACTGCAGCCTCAACCTCCTGGGGTCAAGCAGTCTTCCCACCTCCGCCTCCTGAGTACCTAGGACTACAGGTGCATGCCACCGTGGCTGGCTAATTTTTGTATTTCTTGTAGAGATGGGGTTTCTCCATGTTGCCTAGGCTGGTCTCAAACTCCTGGGCTCCAGCAATCCACCTGCCAAAAGTGCTAAGATTACACTTGAGCCACCGCGCCCACATTTGATTTTTAAATAGGTAATATATTTACATGGTTGAGCATGTGAATGGTTTGATTTCACAGTGAAAACTGTCTCTTCGCAGCCACCTAGTTTCCCTGGAAATCAAAGTATTATACTATCAGTTTGTTGTGTATCTTTCCAAAGATGTTTTATACATACACAGACAGCATGTCCATAGCAAAACATCTATGTATTCCTTTACCTCCTTTTTACACAAATGTGCATATTATGTACACTGTTGTGCATTTTTCTTTTTTCATTTGATGATGTATTTGAGATATCATTCTGTATTAGTACATAAAGACCTTCTTCGGTTTTTGGCCCAGCGCGGTGACTCACACCTGTAATCCCAGCACTTTGGGAGGCCAAGGCGGGTGGATCACTTGAGGTGAGGAGTTCAAGACCAGCCTGGCCAACATGGTGAAACCCTGTCTCTACTAAAAATACAAAAATTAGCCGGCATCGTGGTGCACACCTGTAGTCCCAGCTACTCAGGAGGCTGAGGCAGGGGAATCGCTTGAACCTGGGAGGCGGAGGTTGCAGTGAGCTGAGATCGTACCACTGCACTCCAGCCTGGGCGACAGAGCAAAAAAAAAAAGAAGACCTTCTTCGATTTTTTAATGGTTGTATCAGATTTCATTGAATGGCTGTACCATAAGTCACTTCACCAATCCCCTATTGATCTAACCCCCTCATTATAAATATATAAATATTGAATGAAAGAATAATGCAAAAATGCTGATTTTAAGTTAGCCTAGAATTGTGTGAAAATAAAACTGTGGACTTTGGGAAGTTTTAGATCTCTAAAGAAGATGTCTAAGTAATTCTCCTCTTTCTGAGCTGGAGACGAGGTATATGATCACTGATGGCCTCAAAGTTCCTCTCAGCTCTGGAATTCCCTGCTTTTTGGTGTCACTACTGGTTAACTGAGGGTACTGGGGATTCGAGACACTGATTTAGTCCAAAGAACCTGGTTTGTATTTGAGAGTTTGGAAGTCATGCTTTCTGGCTTGGCAACATAAGAAAACATAAAGAAGTTCATCTACTTTGACCTAATCATGTAATTCCCCAGAAGTATCAAAAAGATATATTTTGGTTGAGTAAGGATATTCATTGCAGTTTTATTTTAATCACAAATGATTGAAAACACTCCAAAACCCCATCAATTAGGTGAAAAACTACATAATCATTTAAAATGATATAGAAAGATTTTCACTGACTTGTAAAAATGGTCACAGTATACTGTAAATGGAGGGGGAAAGCAGCTTAAAAATGGTGCATGTTGGCCGGATGCGGTGGCTTACGCCTGTAATCCCAGCACTTTGGGAGGCCAAGGCAGGCGGATCACAAGTTCAGGAGTTTGAGACCAGCCTGGCCAATATGTTGAAACCCTGTCTCTACTAAAAAATACAAAAAAAAAAAAAAAAATTAGCTGGGCGTGGTGGCAGGTGCCTGTAATCCCAGCTACTTGGGAGGCTAAGGAGGCAGGAGAATCGCTTGAACCTGGGAGGCGGAGGTTGCAGTGAGCCGAGATTGCACCACTGCATTCCAGCCCGGGCAACAGAGAGAGACTCCGTCTCAAAAAAAACACAAACAAACAAACCAAAAACAAAACAAAACAAAACAAAAAAACGGTGCATGTTGGCTGGACACATGCCTATAATCCCAGCACTTTGGGAGGCCGAGGTTGGAGGATTGCTTGAGCCCAGGAGTTCAAGACGAGTGACCCCATTGCTACAAAAAATAAAAAAATAAAAAATTAGCTGGGCATGGTGGCACACGCCTGTTGTCTCAGATACTCAGAAGGCTGAAGTGGGAGGATCACTTGAGCCCAGAAAGTCAAGGCTGCAGTGAGCCCAGATTGCACCACTGCACTCTAGCCTGGGCAACAGAGCAAAGACCCTGTGAAAGATAGAAAAGAAAAAAAGAAAGAAAAGAAGAAAAGAGAGGGAGAAGGAAGGAAGGAAAGAAGAAGGAAGGGAGGGAGGGAGGAAGAAAGGAATGGAGGGAAGGAGGAAGGAAGGAAGAGAGGGAGGGAGGGAGGGGAAGGAAAAGAAAAGGAAAGAAAGAATGTAGCATAAGCCAGATTTTGTAAAGCATAATTTATGTATAAAGACTGCAAGACCATGAGGCAAAATGTCACAATTTTATCTCTGGGTGATGGCCGCTCATGTTTTTGCTTTCTTCTTGCTTACATTTTCCAAGTTCTCAAATATGTATTACTTTTGTAGTAAGAAAGTTCACTTAGAAAGTAAGTTATGTCTGAGTTTTCTGCAACCAGGATATCCAGAACTTAAAAAGATAAGCAGGTAGGGCAGGTAAGAAGTCAGTCATGACATTGTAAGCATTGAAATAAAAATAAAATAAGTCATAGCCAGGCGTGGCCTGTAATCCCAGCGCTTTGGGAGGCCGAGGCAGGCAGATCACTTGAGGTCAGGAGTTCCAGACCAGCCTGGCCAACATGGTGAAACCCCATCTCTACTAAAAATACAGAAATTAGTCAGGCATGGTGGTGGGTGCCTGTAATCCCAGCTACTCTGTAGGCTGAGGCAGGAGAATCACTTGAACCTAGGAGGCGGAGGTTGCAGTGGGCCGAGATCGCGCCATTGCACTCCAGCCTGGGCGACAAGAGCGAAACTCTGTCTCAGAAAAATAAAATAAAATTTAAAAAGTCATGGCCTTTTTCCAGGTCACTAATTGTCTAGTGAGTCAATGCATTATCATAATGTCTGTGGGTGGTCAGGCTGAGGAGTGCTTTGCCAACAGTGAAAAATTTTTCCAGGGAGATACCCGGGAGAGATAGTGAGGCATCTCAGGAACTTGAGAGTTAAACTAATTTATAAAGTTCATGCTTGTGGGGGGCAAGATCAGCCATCTGGAAAAGCACCTCACCTAAGCAGTACCTTAGACCCGGGTGAGTGAAGAGTCATGAGACTCGGTGGAGCCCAGGCAATGTCTGGAGCAGAGGCGTGGGGTGGTTTTAACTCATCTGGGAAGGAAGAGGTGGCAGAGGGCAGAAGGATGGAGAAAAGGTGATGAGTGCAGCAGGTTTAGAATCCGGCATGGTCAGTGTTTAGCAGGCCCCAGTCAAGGGCAGAGGGCAACTCTCCCTAGGGGGCCACCATGTCATCATCACTCAGAGCCTTGCCTGAGGCTTGTCTAGCATTTAGGACAGTTCCGGCAGCATAGGCATCACTTAGAGACTGTTAGAAATGCAAAATCTGGCCGGGCATGGTGGCTAACGCCTGTAATCCTGGCTCTTTGGGAAGCCGAGGCAGGCAGATCCCTTGGGGTCAGGAGTTCGAGACTAGCCTGGGCAACATGGTGAAACCCCATCTGTACTAAAAATACAAAAATCAGCTGGGTGTGGTAATGGACACCTGTAATCCCAGCTACTCGGGAGGCTGAAGCAGGAGAATAGCTTGAACCTGGGAGGTGGAGATTGCAGTGAGCCAAAATTGTGCCACTGCACTCCAGCCTGGGCAACAGAGCGAGACTATGTCTCAAAAAAAAAAAAAAAAGAAAGAAAGAAAGAAAAAAGAAATGCAAAATCTCAGACCCACTCCAGACCTACGGAGGCAGAATTTGCATTTTTACGAGATCCCTGGGAGATTCAGAGACACATTACAAGTGAAGAGTACTGATTTAGGAGACATACCTCCAGTATATACTCCTTGATGCCTTCTGTTTATATTTAGCTTCAGATTCATAAAGGCTCCCAAGGACTTGACACCCTAGGCAGGGCAACGTGAATCCCAGCCTGGGGATGGGCACCCCCGGCCTCTGCTGTGTGCAGCATCTGAATTTGCTTTCCAAGTCACAATCCCTTATTCAAAACCTTTGGTTCCAAGTGTATTTCAGAATTCAGAATTTTTCATATTTTAGGAAGGTAAGATGATGCATTTGCCAACTCTCCCAATTCTCCTAGTGGGATCTGGGGCAGTACCCTATATTCAAACATTAATATCTTGCAGCTTATTATGAATATTGACACCGAAAAGAATAAACATCACAAGATCAGGTAAGTTTTGGCACCAAATTTAATGAAAAACCTTAGTTTTCAGGCTGGGCGCGGTGGCTCACACCTGTAATCCCAGCACTTTGGGAGGCTGAGGCGGGTGGATAACAGGGTCAGGAGTGTGAAACCAGCCTGGCCAATATGATGAAACCCTGTCTCTACTAAAAACACAAAAATTAGCCAGGCGTGGTGGCACGTGCCTGTAATCCCAGCTACTCAGGGGTCTAAGGCAGGAGAATTGCTTGAATCTGGGAGGTGGAGGTTGCAGTGAGCCGAGATCGTGCTACTGCACTCCAGCCTGGGCAACAGGGCGAGGCTCTGTTGCAAAAAAAAAAAAAAAAAAGACAGCAAATAAACTCACCTAAAACTTTAGACACAGAGATAATTGCCCACACATTTGGATTATAGCTTTTCTCTCTCTTTATATTTTAAATATATATTTTATATATTTTAAAATAATATATATAATAACTTTATATAATTTCATATAAAATGTCACACTGTATGTAGTTTTCTAGCCTCTGTTTTTCACTTTTCATCTTTTTATATAATCAAAGAGTCTTCTACAGCCTTTTCTTCAAAATCAAGGTAGTTTTATTGTATTTTGGTTGTAAAAGTGATAATAGGAAAAAACAAACAAATATTTGCTTATATGTGCATAAAGTCTCTAAAAGGATACACTAGTTGCTGGTCACACTGTTTACCTCTGGAGGGAGCCAGATGGAAGGCAGACAGGGACGAGAGAAGGAATTTTTATTGTATCATCTTTTAGACTCTTGATTATTACTTTGTGAATGTATTCTCTATTTCAAAAATAAAATTTAAAAAAACTGATACATCCTCACTGCAAAAGAAATCAAGCAATATAGAAAAGAACAAAGAAGAAAATAAATTCATCTTTAAACTCAATACCCAGATACAACACTGTTAGTATTTTTGCCATATTTCTTCCAAGTCTTTATCTATGAATGTACAGACATGTGTATGGAGATATTTTTACCAAAATAGGATGATGCTGTACGATGGTTTTTGTTACCTGTGTTTTTCATGTAGGGTGAATCACAGACAGCTTCCATGCAGCCTCATTTTAAACATCTGCATTGTTATTGCATGAAGTTAGCCAGTTACCAAAAAATTAATCCAGGTGAACTGAGTCCAGCATCTGAATACGCAGTGCCAGGTAACACCAACCCCCTGATCCAAAGCTGGGATTTTCTTTTCTTTTCTTTTTGTTTTTTTTTTTTTGTTTTTTGAGACAGAGTCTTGCTCTGTTGCCCAGGCTGGAGTGCAGTGGTGCGATCTCAGTTCACTGCAACCTCTGCCTCCCAGGTTCAAGCAATTCTCCTGCCTCAGCCTCCTGAGTAGCTGGGATTACAGGCATGCACCACCATGCCTGGCTAATTTTTGTATTTTTAGTAGAGACGGGGCCTCACCATGTTGGCCAGGCTGGTCTCAAATTCCTGACCTCAAGTGATCCTCCCACCTTGGCCTCCTAAAGTGCTGGGATTACAGGCGTGAGCCACCGTGCCCGGCCCAAAGCTGGGATTTTCAATTTGCTGTCTGTAGGATCTTGAATAGCCAGGATGTTATGTTCCAGAACCTGGAGAGATAACATCTGGAAATGGGCTGGATGTTCCTTCTGTCCATGGTGTTTAAACCCATGTCGCTTATTCCATAGGTACAAACACCTCTACCTGCCCCCTTCCCCTCAGCCCTTATGCCCACTACCACCAGGATGATGCCAGACAGGGCCTTGGTGGCCAGAGCCAGTCTGCATGTCAAAGACCCGAGCTCCCATTTGGGCTCCACCACACACTGAGTGATCCTGGGCAAGTCACTTTTTCTTCTCTGTAGAACAGAGGTAATAATCTCCATGATGCCTTTCTCAGAGTGTTGTTTTGTTAGAAGAATCAGATAAGGTTATGACTGTGAAAGTAGTATGTAAAATATAGGGCACTCTACACATAGAAGGTTTTATTGTTAAAGTCTGGCCTCTTCCCTGGAGCTGTCAGGGAGAAGGTAGATGCCAAAACCAGCTGGCCCAGCTTCCTTCTGTGATTGGCTCATGGAGCAAACATTCCCCTTGTGCACTTTTCAACATCTACACACTCATCTTTAAAATGGAGGGTTGTAAAGGTCAAGGGCACAAAGCGTTGACAAGGGCGTGGAACAACTGACACTCTACTAATGCTTCTGCACAGCTGGTGGGAAGCAAATTGGTACAACCTCTTTGGAAAATTGACAGTATATACTAAAACTGACCATGTGAATTCCCCTATGTACGGCCCAGCAAGTCCTCTGCTATTTATGTAATAAACACAGGTATTGTGGATGTTCACCAGAAGACATGTTATTAAGATGTTCATAGCAGAACTATCTGTAAGAGTCCCAAACTAGAAACTACCCCCAAATGTCCATCAGTAATTAAATGGATAAATTACAATATTTTCATACAATGGAATAGGATACAGCAATGAGAGCGAATGGTATTCAACTACATGCAGCAATATGGAACAATCTTACAAACGTGTTGAGCAACAGAAGCCTGACCAAAATAAGAGTACATACTTGTTTCACTAATCTATACTTGTTTCGCTGCATAACAAGTATAGATCCCAAAACTTAATGTCTTAAAACAACAGACAGATTACTTCTCATGAGAAGATGGGATAGCTGTGCAATTTCTCTTCTGATTTCACCTTAGTTGAGTCATAAGGCTGCACTCAGCTGCAGATTTGGCTGGTGGGAAGGTCTGAGGTACCCTCATGTGACCTCGTTCTGGTGATGCTCAGTTCTTTCCCAGGTGGCCTAGACCACCTTCCTTACACGGCATTCTGGGGGCAGCATTTCAAGAGAGTGAAAGTAGAAGCTGCAAAGTTTTAAAACTAAGGGTTGTAACTATCAAGAGTTGTAAGGGCCCAGCCTCAGGAGCTGCATCGTGTCCGTTTCTCTGCATTCTATTGGTCACCCCATAAGTCAAAAGGCCAGCCCAGATTCAAGGGTGTGAAAATAGACCCTACCTCTCCCTGAGTAGAAGTCACATTGCAAAGGGTCATGCATACAGGAATGGAAGAAATCTGTGGTCCATCTACCACAATACACTGTGATTCCATTTATAGAAAGTAGAAAAGCAGGTAAAATCCACTGAAGCTGTTATAAATTCTTTGACGAATGGGCCTGGAGAGGAGTATGAGAGACCATCTGGGTTCCTGATGTGTTCTGCTTCTTCATCTAGGTACTGATGCCTAGAATGTCCAGTTTATGAAATTCAGCAAGCTATTAACTTAAGACATCTGAAACTTTTTACGTGATTACTATACTTGAATTGAAAGTCTAAAAGTTATATAGTGGTTTTAAAAGAATGCAGTTCATTTCCCTTTCCAGTTACAGTTCCATCCATCAGGCTGGTGGAGCTGCTCATCTCCTCAATGTTCCTCAGGACCCCCGCTTCCTTCTTTCTTGCCATGCCATCATCTTGTCCTCATCGAGAGTTGAAGCTGTTGCTGGCAGTCTGCATTCCAGCTAGTGGAGAGGATGCAGAGGGGTAGCCCTGGACAAGCACATTCCTTGCAAGCTAATAAGGTGGAAGTTACACACATTACTTCCACTCACAATCCACTGGCAAGCACTGATTCTCATGGCCTGCCTAGCTGGGAATGTAGTTTTAGCTGGGCAGCCTGTGCCAAGGATATGTGCCAATTTCAGGGAAACAACTAGCAGTCTACTGCATTTTTTTTTTTAATGGAGTCTTGCTCTGTCGCCCAGGCTGGAGTGCAGTGGTGCGATCTTGGCTCACTGCAGCCTCTGTCTCCTAGGTTCAAGGGATTCTCCTGCCTCAGCTTCCCCAGTAGCTGGGATCACAGGCATGTACCACCACATCTGGCTAATTTTTGTACTTTTAGCAGAGATGGGATTTCACCATGTTGGTCTGGCTGGTCTCAAACTCCTGGCCTCAAGTGATCTGCCCGCTTCGGCCTCCCAAAGTGCTGGAATTACAGGCATGAGCCACCGCACCTGCCACAGTCTACTACATTACTAATAATAAAGCTGCTCTTTAATAATTATGTTTTCAGAAGGCCATTTGGAAATAGTTTTTATCTCACTGTTGGATTATAAAAACACCAAGTGACCCGAGTTCTACACTTTCCTGTGCCAAAATGAAGAACATTAATAATAAGCATCCATTTCCCCTCAAGTATATATATTTAAATCATAAATATGTAAGTAAATGTATACATTTATTTAAATTTTAAATATGCAATTGGCCAGGTTCCAAGGGCTTATCCACCTTCCTGGAAAAAAAGTCAATTGTCTTTGGAAAATTCCTTGGTATGATTTTAGAGGGCAGCCTCTAAAATGAAGTGTTCAATGAATGTTCAAGGAATGAATGAATTTTAGCAACCACCTGTATCTTAGGTGCTGAGAGTATCTGATTAGGGTATATCAGACTAAAAAAAGTCCTCTACAAACACTAGAATTTACTAATCTATTTTCTACTTAAAATGCATAGATAATTTGACATCAAGCACATGTACAGTTTATGGAAACAATTTTATTGGTAACAGAACCCTACTAACTCATCAGAGCCCCACTGTTTTCTCCCGTGTACTTTCCTTCTCCTGGCAGCCTGTCCCCCTTCCCTGGGACCCCCTCCCAACTCATTCCCGTGAACTTTCTGACTTGCTGCCTCTCTCCCTTCTGGGAAAAAGTGTCAGCTGCTGCACTAATAATCCAGCACATGCTACGACTGTCCCTGAGACAGCTGTCTACTGCCCCTAGGCACTTGGGCAGGGGATCTCCTTGGAGCCAGAAAGTTAATAACTGGTCTTGAAGATACAAACAATGTCATGGTCTATGACTTTGTGACACGATGCAAAGGAAAGCATTTGGGCTTTGAATCAGGCAGACCCAGATTCATACCTCAGCTCTTCTTAATATGTGTGTGACTTTGGGCAAAGTACTGCATGTTTCTAGCCCTCAGCTTCCTCATCTGTGAAATGGAAATCACAATACAGGGAATATTGGGAATAACAAATGAGAATAAATGTATTTAGCCCTCTGTAGATGCTCAGTGACCGAGCTTCCTCTCCCACTATCTCTTTGTCTTTCCAGAGTTGAAAGACCCATAACAAGGAATCAAAGGAGAGTGAAACGATGACTAAAGGGTTAGAGGATAAGATCTAAGAGTGGATGAAGGCTGGGCGCAGTGGCTCACGCCTGTAATCCCAGCACTTTGGGAGGCTGAGGCGGGCGGATCACGAGGTCAGGAGATTGAGACCATCCTGGCTAATACGGTGAAATCCCGTCTCTACTAAAAACACAACAAAATTAGCCGGGCGTGATGACGGGCGCCCGTAGTCCCAGCTATTCGGGAGGCTGAGGCAGGAGAATGGCGTCAACCCGGGAGGCGGAGCTTGCAGTGAGCCGAGATTGCGCCACTGCACTCCAGCCTGGGCGACAGAGCGAGATTCCGTCTCAAAAAAAAAAAAAAAAAAAAAAAGGATCAAGGAATGGTAAACGTTTATTTTTATTTTATTTTATTTTATTTTGAGATAGAGTCTCTCTCTGTTGCCTAGGCTGGAGTGCAATGGCACAATCTCAGCTCACTGCAACCTCTGCCTCCCGGGTTGAAGCGATTCTCCTGCCTCAGCCTCCTGAGTAGCTGGGACTACAGGCGGGCACCACCACACCTAGCTAATTTTTGTATTTTTAGTAGAGACGGGGTTTCACCATGTTGGCCAGGATGGTCTCGATCTCTTGACCTTGTGATCTGCCTGCCTAGGCCTCACAAAGTGCTGGGATTACAGGCATGAGCCAACGCGTCCGGCAGAATGGTAAATGTTTAATACGGAAAAGGGAACATTTAGTTAGTCTGGACAGAGAGGACAATAAATAATTATGGCTACCATTTGTCACCACCTTTCCTGGCATTTACTTATTTATTTATTGAGATGGAGTTTCGCTCTTGTTGCCCAGGCTGGAGTGCAATGGCACAATCTCGGCTCACCGCAACCTCCGCCTCCTGGGTTCAAGCGATTCTCCCGCCTCAGGCTCCCAGGTAGCTGGGATTACAGGCATGCACCACCACGCCTGGCTAATTTTTGTATTTTTAGTAGAGACGGGGTTTCTCCATGTTGGTCAGGCTGGTCTCGAACTCCTGACCTCAGGTGATCCTCCTGCCTCGGCCTCCCAAAGTGCTGGGATTACAGGTTTGAGCCACTGCACCTGGCCTTTCCTGGCATTTAAAATAGCTATGTCCAGTCTTCAGAACAGCCCTGTGGCGAGGTATGATCATGAAACCCATGTTATAAAGTGAAGAGGAAACAGATTTTATAACTTGCCCAAGATCATCCAGCTAAATGGAGAAGTGGAGATTCAAAGTCGGGTCTGACTCTTTGTACTAGCTTAAGAACAGACTCTCAGCTGGATGTGGTGGCTCATACCTGTAATCTCAACACTTAAGGAGGCCGAAGCAGATGGATCACTTGAGCCCAGGGGTTTCAGACCACACAAACACACAAAAAATTAGCCAGATGTGGTGGTGCATGCCTGCAGTCCCAGCTACTCAGGAGGCTAAGGAGGGAGGATTGATTGAG
Source organism: Gorilla gorilla gorilla (assembly GCF_029281585.2). Lineage (NCBI taxonomy): Eukaryota > Metazoa > Chordata > Mammalia > Primates > Hominidae > Gorilla > Gorilla gorilla. Next base: position 109,666,409 of record NC_073237.2, read on the forward strand.
CCCTGGTGATTGAGGCTGCAGTTAGCCATGATCACACCAAGAGAGGGAAGAAGGAAGGTGGCTGTCAGCCACTGGTATCAGAGACAAGCAGAGGCCAGAGAAGACAAATGCAAAATCTTTCTTTGGCTGGGACTTGTCAGAAAGGGAATCTCCAGTGTTGGTGATGGCGTCACCAACAGCCTCATGTGCCTTATGTGTGGGCATCTCTGAAGGCAGAAAGAACTCCATTTTCCCTGGAGGAAAATGGACCTGTGAGCATGAGGCTGAGGTCTGACTCCTGGGGGCCACACAGGCAGGCCTGAGCACCTTGCCCCTCCTCAATGAAGGGGGCTTAATGTCTGGGGCACAGTTGAATCCATCCCTCTCTTTTTTCCTGTATGTGTGTTGTTGTTTTTTTTTTCAAGACAAGGTCTCATTCTGTCACACAGACTGGAGTGCAGTGGCAAAATCTCAGCTCACTGCAAACTCTGCCTCCCAGGTTCAAGTGATTCTCCCATCTCAGCCTCCCGAGTAGCTGGGACTACAGGCACGCACGTACAGGCTGGTCTTGAACTCCTGACGTAAAGTGATCTGCCTGCCTCGTTTTTCCTGTATGTTCTAATGTTATTTCAGGGATCCCCTTTGCCTCACTCTGGCCATTCCAAAACATATATATGTTTCATTTACATAAATCCAAATGAAAATATTAAAATTGCAAGTGAGATATTTTTGGCCTTAATCTTTGAATTTCAATGTTTTCTTATTTGTAGAGCTGGTGTGCTAACTCCTGTAATTCTGGGCAATGCCCATGTGGTTCTTGGCTGCTTTAAGCCATCTCAGGTCTGATTTTCACACAAGCTCAGCAGCATTGGGCTAGAAGGGTACCGCCCTCCCACTCTGCTGCCACTTTGAATAGAAGTCCAAGCTTTCGCTTTCTTGCCCTGACTTTGATTCTTCACATTGCTGAGGAGCAGTGATTGAAGCTTAATCTCATTGTCTACAGTCTGTCTCCTCTATGGAGCTGCACTATTCTTTCCCATCTCAATTATTTCTGATGTAACCAAAACACTCTCTCTCCCCACTGCCTTTTTTCTTTTGTAAAGACTTGGAAAGGGTCAGTTCCAGAGGCTCGAGCCCTGTGTTCTGACTTTCACAGACAGAGGCCTGCCACTCTTACATTTACAGGTCATCATTCTGAGCAATACACTTTTTTTGAAGAGTAGTCCTAAAAGCTCACTAAAAAGTTGCATTTGTATTTAACTTAAATAGAGAACCTTTTGTGTAGTCCATGTTTCTGGACTCTATACCTGATTTTGAATCACTGGACTTAAATTATTGGACTTACAACACTGATACATCTTGTAAATGAACCTAAGCAAAGAATACCAGCCCTACATCCCACTCCCCTCAAGATAACTGGGAAAGACACAAAGCCATGCTGAGGAGGAGCCATGGTTTGATATTGTCCAGTGTGTGTCTCTTGGCCTCAGAATGCTGCCACTTCCTGCAGTTCCAGCCCTTGGCTGTGGTCCATTCTGAGTAAGTGAATTCCTCTGTTAAAACTTGCACACAATAAGGAAATGGCGTCACCAACAGCCAGAGAAGTCAAGGGTCCTGATCCATCCAGAGACAAGGTGAAAAGGCAGGCTGGGGGGGAAAGGGGGACCAGCAGATTAGGCCAAGAGTGTAGCATCATGAAATGTGATGTCTTCATGAGAAATGCAAGGAAATAAAGCATTTGCTGTACATATCTAACCCGTATGAGAGAGACCCCACTTCTTCAGAGGAAAGCATACCAGGGAGGTCAGAACTTGGGCCAACTCCATGACTTCGATGGTAGAGAATGGCACATGGGCCAAACAGGATGCATACCATCACCAAGAAGTGTCAGGGTCTCACCGGCTAAAGACATGTTACAAAGGTGCCCTCAGTCACCTGCCCAGAGAATAAAGCAGCGCCCAGGCAGGGAAAAACACACAAGGATACTGATCTTTAGCTGCTGGCTTCCTGGGGTCTTGATGCCTTGGAGATGAAGGATAATGGGAGAGCCCAAAAGGCAGTCTTGGGGGTTTCAGCTGACCCATCTCCCTCCATCTGCATCTTAGAGGCCACTCTTCTAAAAACTACAGGTGCATACCTGGTGGGCAGGGAAGCTGTGCCACTTGGTCAGGTCAACATTTCCAGATCTCGTTCTCCCTGGTCAGATTTATGATCATTAAGTCTAAAACATCTGCTCTTTTTCCTCAAGCAACAGTTACACCTGAGTGGCTGGAGAAGCCACTCCAGGTAACAGCACAGCAGGCTGTCCTTACTATGGAAGTTTGGCTTGTGGCCACAGCTGTTTGCAGAGTGCCCACAAGACATGGTCCTACCTCTATTCTCTGAGGGAACTACCCTGTCTCCCTTGAGAGGAGCTGAGTTCTAGAAGACTGTTGTAGGACAGATTTGGTTTAAAGTTCTTTAAGGCAATGCTGTTTCTGTCTGTGGCAGAACCCTGTGTCCAGGACAGAATAGATGGAGGCAGTAGGGTGCTGGTAAACCAGCTTTCTGGAAGAAAAAACACCACCACCACTGATTCATAGCACTTGCTAATTTTCATCATGTAAATACCTCCATCATGATCAGATTTCAGGCTACCAAAGGTTTAAAAACCAGTTCACAAAAAATCCTGAATATTTAACAATCGGCCAGCAGGGGCTGGCTCCATCCAGCAGATCCAGGACTCTGGGGAGCTGGGTTGGATAAGACATCTTTTTTCTCTGATGCTTTGAAATGTTATGAGCTTACTGTGTTCTTAAACTTCAGCTACAGAATCAAAACAGGGCAGAGACTTTCTGAAACCATCCTTACTCCCCCTTACCCTCACCAAGAGCTGGGGCTTTCATTTTAGTCCTTGAAAGAAGACTTCAAAAGTCGCAATTCTTGTTCTCTTTTCCAGATATTTTGAGTGTCACAAGTTAGAATCTGATGAAGAACTTCAGGTAGAAAGAATGTAAGAGCCAAATCTACGTGAGTTCTCAGGAATGAGTCTATACAACATGGCACCAGGGGATACAGGGGATAGCATCTTGACATCACCTCTTAAGCATGGGACTGGACAGTGGCAGAAGATGGGTGGCTTTGTAATGCTGAGCAATGGGAAGAAGGAGTTTTAAAGAAGGTTTTAGGACTTCATGTATCTTTTGAGGAGAACTAACAGCAGGCTACTTACCTCCAGTATCTTGGTTCCAAATCTTCACCTTGCAATCATGTGATGAGGTAGCAATTAAAGGCATCAAGGCCAGCGCTCTTGGTAGAAAGACGCAGGATGCGACAGTCTGGAAATGCCCCTTATACTCACATATTCTGTTTCGAGTCTGTCTTAGGTCCCACAACTGCAAAGTAATGACATGGACCAGCTCATAGTCACTTGTCTAGCTTCATCCATGAATATCCATCTCCCCGTACTCCCATGATGCACCTATTCCCTCCACTTATCTGTTCACGTAGCTACCCCTTATCTTCATCCGTCTACAGACCCAACAACCCATCCATCCACAGACCCAATGACCCATCCATCCAGTGATTATTTTAAGCCTCAACTATGTCTCAAACAACCCTGGTTAAGAATGTGTCATATGAGTTTTTTGCCTTTTTAGTGGTTAGGGAAGTAAAAGCTCCCAGTCCTACAGCATGATGGTCTTCCATCATGGGGAACCCATGGGGAGCCCCAAACAACAGTATGGGGTTGTTTGCTTTCATGGCAACTCAAGAGCTGCCTTATTTCAACCTCTTGGCATCTGTGGGTCCTGTGGGGACCCCGTAGTTAGAAGTACCCCATAGCTATAAGTACATCTAGGTGCAGACATTCTGATTTAATGCCTAGATGCTGAACCTTGAGGTGTGAAGACTAGCGTCTACAAGAGGGAAGTGCCAGTCAGTGCTGCCAGTCCCACTCTCATTGATACAGATCAGATCACAGCTGGAGAATAATGTTCAGGAAGGAGAGCAAATTGAATTATGTCCAAAAAGATAATGAAGTTATTGGACAGCATGTTATCTAGGGAATAGCTGTAGGAGCTGGAAATGTTTCACTTAGAAAAGAGATGCTACATTCAAAGGCTGCAACACCCCAATCTACCACTTACAAGGGATGTGGTCTTGTGCAAGAGATGTCAACTTGCCATGCCTCTATTTCCTTGTCTGTGAAATGGGAATTATAATAGTACCTAACTCATGGGGTTGTTTTTAAGGATTAAATGAGATATTACATGTAATGTGCTCATCCCAGTGCCCAGCACACAAGAAATGTTCAATAAAATAGGAGGCATAATTGTTCTGTTTGAATACTAGATAACCCTTTTAATGGATATTCTACAATTATGAATCTAAGGTGCTTTGGAGGAGCCTAGGCAATCTATTCCAAAATTAAATGTAAGGAAGGTACATGAGTAAGGGATGGAGTAGGCCCTGGACCAACACTAGAGCTCCAAATTTCCTAAAAAGCTTGAGCTTCTTTTACTGTGGCCATGCCTATAATGGGAATAAATCTGGTTCTTCAAACAGTCCCTCCCCTCTCTAAGCTCTGCTGGGAGTAGAGACATCAGCAGGCTGGTTCTGTGTTTAGCTCCTCCCCATCTTGACTCTCATCCCATTCCTCTTTCCTACTACCAATTCAGAGAGCCCTAAGTTGATGAATGTTTCTTTTATTTTCTTTCTTTATTTTTTTGAGATGGGGTCTCCCTTGTTGCCCAGGCTGGTCTCAAACTCCTAGGCTCAGTTGATCCTCCCACCTCAGCCTCTGAATAGCTTGGACTACAGGCACATGCCACCATGCCCAGCTAACTTTTTATTCTTTTATAGAGACAGGGTCTTGCTCTGTTGCCCAAGCTAGTCTCAAACTCCTGGGCTCAATTAATCCTCCCGCCTTGGCCTCCCCTATGAATGTTTCTTAAATGAAGCAACTGGAATGCAAAGGATCACTCACAGTATGCTTTTGAAAGAGGCCTGAGCCATTAGCAAAGCCCGCCTGTGTAGCACAGCTACAGGCATGAGGCCAGAGTAAGTGATCTGTTCATCAGCAACCAGATACCTGGACCTCACACAGTCTCCTACCGTGGCTTCACAGCCTTCTCCTCCAAAGCCATTGCTGCAGGAGATACACTTGTGTCCATCCACACTGACTTCACAGTAGGTCTGAATGTGCTGCTTTGCAGGAAACACATGAGCTACCTGCAGCCCCCGACTGTCCCATAATCTGAAAGAGATTACGGCAGGAAATTAGCTTGTAGTAAATGTGGCTGAAATACACCTGTATTGTCCCACTACCATAAAAGTCTTGGCTCTTTGCTGCGTAGGCCAGTCAGATTGGAATGGCATGATTTACCTAAAAACGGCAGCATGAACCAGATCAATCTCTGAGACTCTAAAGTTGGCAGGAAGTAACCAAATTGAATGACATCTGAGTTCTTTCTATTTTGAGATCAGTTAATAGAAATTGAGACCAAGCATCTTAATTGTACAAGTTAATTTGTTAATTTGGTCCTTTGAGACACTGCTTTCCGTGGACAAAAGGATATTTCTGTGCCTGTGACTTAAATTTTTAAAAAGATACTTATTATGATATGGGAGATCAGTCACCATTCAGAATTAGTTACAAAAGATTTACATACAGGTCATGGCCAGCCTTGGCTATGGGGTCCACTGGGGAGTGTTTTGTTTTGCTTCTTATTTCATTTTTACCTCTTTACCCCATTCCTACCATTTTCTAAGGAGAATCTCTTCTGAGATCCAAAGTTTCTAGTTATCCTCTCCGGTCTAAGAACTATTGGCTTTACTGACTCCCCTGATGCTGATTTCAACCCTGCTTCCCCAGGGAGGGCTTCAGCTGAAGGCTGGGTGACTGAGAACACCAGGAGCCATGCAGGGGTAGCAAGGAGAGCCAGGCAGCCCAACAGGGTGGGACAAGCAAGTGACTGATTCTGGGGTTAATCTGAACACATTCACACAGCAGGAGCTGGCTGAATCAGATGCTTTGAAACCATCCGAAACAGGGGCTTTTATTTGGCCTGATCTCATGGCACACAACCTCTACCTTAATGATCCATGGGGCCAGAGCAGAGAGGCCCCAGCACCAGTGAAGGGCAGAGGAACAGAAGGCTCTGGGAAGGGCAGAGCAATGTGGAGAATCAGAGTGGGAATGGAGCCATGTATGCATGGAAGCCACAAACCTCACAAGAAACACTTTCACAGCTGCTCAGTAAGCCCACCTGAGGGTTTTATCTTCAGAGGTCTGTAGTACATATGGTTCTCTGGGGACCCAGCACAGGTGAGTGACCTAGAAAAAGCAAAATGTTCAGAACTTCTCCACACCAAGTCATTCCTCTGCTAACTAGCATCACTGTGCCTCTTCTCAAGGATTCTGAACTAGCAAATTCATTTACAGGCATCTTAGGTTTTGCAGATACCTATCAGTCATGCTCTACCTGCATTTCCTAGGTTATCAGCAGCAAGGTAACAGCTGGGCCAGTGTGAGCACCAAAATACATGCAGGCACCCTAAGAGTGCCTGAAACCCCAGCTGTGTGGCAGATAGAACAGCCCCTGTTGTAAGGTGGGTTCACTGAAACTCTAGCCCCAACACCTCATGGGGATCAGGAAGCGCGTTCGTGTTTCTCTTTATCCCTGCAGGTCCCTGCTGGATAGGCATAAAATAGTTTCCAAAATAACCCGAAATAACAGGATTTTCTTTTCTTCCAGTAACCTCCACCAATATAGAGGGCATGGGGCAAGCATATCTGACCATTGGCAGTCATCTTCAAAATTAGAAAAGATGACTGGGACTGAAATTTGACAACCACTAAAAGAACATCTAGTATGGGTCAGACACAATGACAGGTATTTCACATCTAGTGTCTGAATTCATCCTCTGAAGAACCTTAGCAGGTGATAGAATTCTCCCCATTTTATAAATGAAGACACAGACACTCTAAGAGCTTAAGTAACTTCCTTGAGATAACATAACTGGTAAGTAATAGATCCATGATTTTAACCTGAGTATGACTGACTCCAAAGGCTCTCCAATTTATACCAGTTTGCTACTAGAAAACAACCGGTCCTTCAAAAGCAATGCAAATTCTACATAAAGCAAAAGGTAATGCTTATTTCTCCACATGCTGTTACACATATGAACATACAATAAGCATAAGCTGTGAGGTCCTGGAAGACAGGAACTATGTTCTTGGTCACTAACCCTGTTCCTAGCACAGTGTCTGGCCCACAGAAGAAACAGAGTAACGAAAGAAATAATGAAGACACCATTTTAAATTCCAATATAAGTGAGTAATCCTTGTCTGGAGCAGAAGACTCAAGGGACCATCTAATCTAATAACCCTGAGAGGCCAGGGTCTCACAGCAGGTTAGGGGACAGCAATTGGGACCCAGGCTCTAATTTCTGCTCATGGGCCTCCTGATTTATCTCCCGAGCCTTTCCTTCACCCCATGCTCCTTTCTGCTGCCCTGTTCTGTACCAAGTTTGAGTTCATACCACGTTCCTGGAGACAGATGCTCTTTCCACACTCTGTCCTGTCACCACATCCCACAGAAGCAGGGTGTTGTCCCGAGAGCCAGTGCACAGCTGTGATGAGTCTTTGGAAACAATGGTGAGAAGACAGCCTGTGAGTGGGGACCTGAACGGGGCTTTTCAGAAGCACAAAGGCATGGGGAAGAGGTCCGCTTTGTTTTACCTGGACTCACAGCCAATCCAGTGACCACCATGGCATGGCCACACAATTGCTGCCTTGGTTGTGAGGAACCGTGCAAGTCCCACATCATGACCATCCTGTCACGAGAGGCACTGAAGAACTGGCTGGATTTGGGAATACAGGCTAGCTGCTCAGGGAAAAAAACAACAACACTGAAATAGCTCTGGTATGCTAGTTGGACTGGACTTTAAATTGGGGGAAAGATGAGTCTGCATAACTCCCTCCCCACACACACTTCTTTTTTTTTTTTGAGACGGAGTCTCACTTTGTCACCCAGGCTGGAGTGCAGTGGCTTGATCTCTGCTCACTGCAACCTCCACCTCCTGGGTTCAAGCGATTCTCCTGCCTCAGCCTCCCGGGTGGCTGGGATTACAGGCGCCAGCCAACACGCCCAGCTAATTTTTGTATTTTTAGTAGAGACAGGGTTTCACCATGTTGGCCAGGCTGGTCTCCAACTTGTGACCTCAGGTGAGCCACCCACCTCGACCCCCCAAAGTACTGGGATTACAGGCGTGAGCCACCGTGCCCGGCCCCCACACACACTTCTCAAAAGAGTAATACCTAAGCTTGAAATCTATGAATGCACAGCATGGGCCAGTCTGAATTTCCACCTTTATCAATGTTGTGCTACCTTTTCCTTTATGTAGCAGATTTCCTCCTGTCCTCCAGGGTAAGGTTAAAAATCTCACCTCCTCAGATCATGTCACCTTGGTGAGGATGTTTCCCCTCTTGGGCTTCCTATAGAACTTCCTCCTGTGGGATTCCTTTTGCACTTGATCATCACCACACCCCAAAAATGGATGCTGTACTGACAGGTGATTCTGTTATACTTACGAAGAATTTGAAGTGAATCTCTGTTCCATTTTATGCTTTTTACCTTGAATACAACTTTGCTTGATATTATCATGCCAACTCCTGCTCTGTTTGTTTACATTTGCCTGATATATCTTTGCTGACCTGCTCTTCCTGTTCTGATCTCTTCCATCGTGTTTCTTTTTTTTTGTAATTGTGGTAAATATACATAAAACTTACCATTTTAACCATTTTTAAGTGTACAACTCAGTGGCAACAAGTACATTCATTGTTGTGTAACCATCACCACTATCATCTCTAGAACTTTTTCATCATCCCAAACTGAAACTCCACAACCTTTAAACAATTACTCTCCATTTTCCTCTCCCCGCAGCCGCTGGCACCCACCATTATTCTACTTTCTGTCTCTATGGACTTGACTATTCTAGGTACCTCATATAAGCGGAATCATACCATATTTGTCCTTTTGTGTCCGGCTCTTACTTAGCATAATGTTTTCAGGGTTCAGCCATGTTGTAACATGTAACAGAATTTCATTCCTTTTTTTTTTTTTTTTTTTTTGAGACAGGGTCTTGCTCTGTCACCCAGACTGCAGTGCAGGGACCTGGTCTCGGTTCACTGCAACCTTCCCTTCCTGGGCTCAAGCAATCCACTTGCCTCAGCCTCCTGAATAGCTGGGACTACAAGTGTGTGCCACCATACCTGACTAATTTTTGTATTTTCTGTAGAGACAGGGTTTTGCCATGTTGCTCAGGCTGGCCTCGAACTCCCGGGCTCAAGTGATCTACCTGCCTGGGCCTCCCACAATGCTGGGTTTACAAGCATGAGCCACTGTGCCTGGCCTATTTCATTCCTTTTTAAGGCTGAAAAATAGCCCACTGTATGTATATTACCGCATTTTGTTTATCCATGAATCTGTCAAAGGACATTGGGGTTGTTTCCAGCTTTTGGCTATTATAAACAATGCTGCTATATATATATATATATATATATATATATATATATATATGTGTGTGTGTGTTTGTGTGTGTACAAATATCTGTTCTATATTTACTGTTTTACTTTCAATCTTAAAGCTGTTTTGCATTAGATATGTCTTATTTTTTATTTATTTATTGAGACACAGTCTCACTCTGTCACCCAGGCTAGAGTGCAATGGTGTGATCTCTGCTCACTGCAACCTCTGCCTCCCAGGTTCAAGCAATTCTCCTGTCTCAGCCTCCTGCATAGCTGGGATTACAGGTGTCTGCCACCATGCCTGGCTAATTTTTTTTTTTTTTTAATTTTTGGTAGACATGGAGTTTTGCCATGTTGGCCAGGCTGGTCTTGAACTCCTGACCTCAAGTGATCCACCCACTTTGGCCTCCTAAAGTGCTTGGATTACAGGCATGAGCCATCGTGCCCAGCCTAGATATGTCTCTTTTAAACAATGTACAGGTGGCTTTAGTTTTTAACTCAGTAAGAGTACTGCCTTTCAATAAGTGAATTTATCCCAATTACATTTACGGCTATCATATATATGTTTGATCTTGTTTCTTCCATCTTTTCTGTTGGTTTTTGAAAAACACTTTGTCATATTTTCATTGTCTTCTTTTTCTATAAAATTGTATACTTGTTTTTAGAGTTATTTTTCCCTTTATATTTTTAATTTAAATAATATGGAACTTAAGTTCTTCTCATGATACCTCTGTATATGTATTAATATGCTTAAACTCATATTCTCAGTGTATTAATTTCAGAAAGAAAACAGAATCTCCTGTAAGGAAAATTTTTTTTTCTTTAATTAGCACAATTATATTACTTCTGGCTCGTTCCCACTTTTGTAAGTACTCTCTTGGATTTTTATCTAGTCTATTATCATATTATTAATATTTTGTATTTTATACATATAAATTTTTAAAAGAATTAAAACAATTACATTTCTTCTCATAGCCCTAGTTTTGACAATTCTTTAGACATAATTCTGTGTTTAATTGGATTGAAGGCTCATACAGTGAATTCAGTTTGGAACTTCTTTAATATTCATTGGCTTTATTATTCATCATTCATTCACATTCTTTATTTTTTATTTTTTATTTTTTGAGATGGAGTTTCCCTCTTGTTGCCCAGGCTGGAGTGCAATGGTGTGATCTCGGCTCACCACAACCTCTGCCTCCTGGGTTCAAGTGATTCTCCTGCCTCAGCCTCTCGAGTAGCTGGGTTTACAGGCATGCGCCACCACACCTGGCTAATTTTGTATTTTTAGTAGAGACGGGGTTTCTCCACATTGGTCAGGCTGGTCTTGAACTCCTGACCTCAGGTGATCCGCCCGCCTTGGCCTCCCAAAATGCTGGGATTACAGGCGTGAGCCACCACACCCAGCCCATTCACATTCTTTAATAATATACCTTCAACTATATTATTGAGGAATGCTTTGCATATGGCAAGATTTTACAAATTTAAGAATGTCTTCCCATTGCCTTTACATATGAACAACACTCTCCGCACATATTCTTTTTCTTTCTTCCTTTCCTTTCCTTTCTTTCTTTCTCTTTCTTTCTTTCCTTCTTTCCGTCCTTCTTTCTTTCTTTCTTTTTCTTTTTCTCTCTTCTTTCTCTCTCTCTCTCTTCCCTCCCTCCTTCTTTCTTTCTTTCTGACTGGGTCTCGCTATGTCACCCAGGCTGGGGTGCAATGGCACAGCTATAGCTCACTGCAGCCTCCATCTCCCTGGCTTAAACGATCCTCTTGCCTTAGCCTCCCAAGTAGCTTTGACTACAGGTATGCACCACTATGACCATGGAATGTATTTGTATTTTTATTTGTAGTAGAGACAGGTCTTGCTATGTTGTCCAGGCTGGTCTTGAACTCCTGAGCTCAAGCAATCCTCCTACCTCAGCTTCCCAAAGTGTTGGGATTTTAGGAATGAGCTACCCTGCCTGGCCAATTTTTACTTTTTAATAATATTTTTTCCTCAAATCTTTTCTCTCCCAGATAATTCTTCTATTGTCTTACTTTTTTTTGAGACAAAGATCTTGCTCTGTCACCAAGGCTGGAGTGCAGTGAAATCATCACAGCTCACTATGGCTTCAACCTCATGGACTCAAGTGATCCTTCCACATCAGCTTCCTGAGTAGCTGGGACTATAGGCGCGCACAACTACATCCAACTAATTTTTTAATTTTTTGTGGAGATGGGGTCTCATTATGTTGCCCAGGCTGGTCTCAAACTCTTGGGCTCAAGCAATCCTCCTGCCTTGCCTTGCCAAAGTGCCAGCATCACAGGCATGAGCCACTGCACCTGGCTTGTCTTATTTTTTCAATTTCTTGTTTCATAGAGTACGTGTTCTCTTTATTTATAGAGAGTAAAAAGCATTAATCAAATTTTATCTTTGCTTCTTGAGTAGTTCTTCCTTCAAAGTGTATTTTCATCTGACATTAGCTTGTTATATGTATATTTAAAAAAATCTAGGCATATAGGCCTCACTTTGGATCCTTTCTGCTTATTAATCTTTTCATCTTTGAATGAGGATAAGTCCAATTTTTGGCAGTAAATACAATAAGGCTTGATACATGCTCAAGTGTTACACACACACACACACATGCATGTGCACACACACACAAGTGCACGCACATACACACATTCACAGTCAATTCTCTCTCACTTTCTTTCCTTTTAGTCCAAGGTCTACTATAACTTGACTTGTCATGCTGAATATTGATGGTTGATTATGTCTTGATTTGTTGTCCTGAATATTGATGGCTGATTATGTCTTGATTTGTTGTCCTGAATATTGATGGCTGATTATGTCTTGTCTAAATAGCTGAGACTACAGGTGTGCACCACCATGCCTGGCTAATTTTTTTTATTTTTGGTCAAGATGGGGTCTTGCTATGTCCCAGGCTGGTTTTAAACTCCCGGCCTTGGGCGAATCACTTGAGGTCAGAAGTTGGAGACCAGCCTGGGCAACACAGCAAAACCCCATCTCTACTAAAAATATAAAAATTAGCCGGGTGTGGTGGCACATGTCTGTAATCCCACTTACTTGGGCGGCCAAGGCAGAATAATAGCTTGAACCTGCGAGATGGAGGTTGCAGTGAGCTTTGATCACACGACGGGGAGAGTGAGACTCTATCTCAAAAAACAAAACAAAAAATTCCTGGCCTCAAATGATCCTCCTGCCTCAGCCTCCCAAAGCACTGGGATTACAGGTATGAGCCACCATGCCTGGCCAGTCCTTCAGCATTTTAGGGTGACCAGAAGAAGGAGAAGCAAGCTGGCAGCAGTCTCAATTTTGTTACATTGTCTTGTTTTACTGGTAAACAATCTATATCTTTAGTCCTCATCTTTCTAAATAAAGGGCTGTTGGGAGGACCATTCAGGACCAGCTCTTTTAGTGACATCTGCACTCTGGAGAGCATGGTGTTCTCTATCAGTCTAGTTCAGAACACAATGTATCTGGCAAGCAAATATCATATTCTGTGCTATGGGATTGTGGCTGATGCCTAGTTTCATTATAAATGAAGTGTGTATCTTAATTTTTGGTTCATTTAGGCGGACTTCAGAGCGGGGAATTATATAAATTGGCATTCTCATTTTTGCTGGAAGCTCACTCTGGTCTGTAATGCTATCTAACAAATAAATTTTTATTTCATTGTTATTGAATGTTCATTAAATGTCCCCAACTAGACTAGAAGGTTGCTGAGCACAGGGATTTTGTCATTTTCCTAGCTATGGTAAGCACAGGGTAAGCCCAAGTCTTCAGTACTGTACTTGTTGAGTCAGGATAGGTCAGGGAGAGTTGTTATCAGCTGTGTTCTGTTTACTACATGTGCTATTAAGGGCTTAAAGACAAAAGAAAAATTGTGTTCGATATGCCTGTAACAACAACTAAGTGAACGGTTTGCTCTGTTTCTCCTGAAGTAGGATTTCACAGCATCAAACAAACCTTTGCATTTTTCCTTAAGACCAAAGATTCAATCACTCTTAATATCTAGAACTATTAGCTATCCTTTATTCAGTTCCAGATTGCCTTCATAATAATCATTTGAAAATTACCTTGGTGATCTCATGTTCATGTCCTTTGAACCTTTTCACCACATTTCCAGTTTTCCAATTATAGGCCACAACTGTCTGAAGAGAGTGAAGATTGTAGTTTCATTACTCAATTCTTGTTAAAGTGACACTAGCCTCTACTGCATTCTCACCTTACTTTCTCCCTCCTCACTCACTCCCTCTCCATTCAGGAACTTGCTCAAAGCATTAGGGGTTCCCTGTTGTGGCCGTCCCTCCTCACGTGCCCCTCCTTTGAGTTTCTTTTCTTTCCTCCTGGTTGTTCTCTGTCTCCCTCCGACACTGGACCACTGCTCTAAACTTACTGATGGGTTTGGGCTAACATTCCCCAAGGAGAACTGATTCCCCTGGAGGTTCTGACTGTAGATGGTGAAGGAGAATTCCACACAGGGTTAGATTTGTTTTCCCTACCATACTGTATTTTTTTGTTGTGGTGGTTTTTTTTTAAATTTACCATTTCAAGTTGGGCGCGGTGGCTCATGCCTGTAATCCCAGCACTTTGGGAGGCCAAGGCGGGCAGATCACCTGAGGTCGGGAGTTTGAGACCAGACTGACCAACATGGAGAAACCCCATCTCTACTAAAAATACAAAATAAGCCAGATGTGGTGGCATGTGCCTGTAATCCCAGCTACTAAGGAGGCTGAGGCAGGAGAATTGCTTGAACCTGGGAGGTGGAGATTGCAGTGAGCCACCCTGCCTGGCCTAGATTTTAAGACAAAATACTGCCAATTAAACTATGATACTTCGATGCATCCTGATTTCAGAAATGTTAAAATGTGAAAAGTGAAAACAGGGCCAGGCACAGTGGCACATGCCTGTGATCCCAGCATTTTGGGAGGCTGAGGCGGGCGGATCACCTGAGGTCGGGAGTTCGAGAGCAGCCTGACCAACATGGGGAAACCCCATCTCTACTAAAAAAAGAAAAATACAAAATTAGCCGAGTGTGGTGGCACATGCCTGTTAATCCCAGCTACTTGGGAAGCTGACGCTGGAGAATCGCTTGAACCCAGGAGGCGGAGGTTGCGGTGAGCCGAGATGGCGCCATTGCACTCCAGCCTGGGCAACAAGAGCAAAACTCTGTCTCAAATAATAATAATATAATAAAAATAAAATAAAATATGAAAACATGCATCTTAGAACCAGTGGAATACAGTATGCAAATGGAATTTGAAGATTCTAAAAGGCTATTGAAAATGAGAGACATTATTATTATTATTTTTTGAGACAGAGTCTCGCTCTGTCACCCAGGCTGGAGGACAGTGGCCCGATCTCGGCTTACTGCAACCTCCACCTCCCAGGTTCTAGCAATTCTTGAGCCTCAGCCTCCCAAGTAGCTGGGATTACAGGCAAGCACCACCATGCCCAGCTAATTTTTGTATTTTTAGTAGAGATGGGGTTTTGCCATGTTGTCCAGGCTGATCTTCAGCTCCTGTCCTCAAGTGATCCGCCTGCCTTTGCCTCCCAAAGTGCTGGAACTATAGGTGTGAGCCACCACACCCGGCCCATTGTTAGTATTATTCACTACAAAAAGAATTAGCAGTTGTACTACCAGTATCCCAGCTGTGAGGGCTATGATAGATCCAAATAAGAAGGAGAGAAATGTGAGAATGGGAGGAAGGAGGACAAAAACACAGGGAGGAATCATGATGCATACCAGTGTAGAGAGCATAAAAGAAGAGATTAGACAGTTCCTTTTGCTGACAATTAACTCCTGTGTCTCCATGTAGGTGTAACATGGGATTGGCGGTAAGTATAATCTTTGCCATTTATAGAAAGCATGTGGGTGGTCAGGCATAGTGTTAAGGATCTCACCTACGTTCTTTGATTTAATCTTTAATAACCACCTGTGAGGTGGCATTATTATTCCCACTTAACAGATAAGACTGAAGCTCAAAAAAATTTAAAGACTTGTCCAAACGAATGGGAAGTGGCCAAGCAGGGATTTAAATCCAGTCTTTCTAACTCTAAAGCCCATATTTTTACACTTATCAACCCTGCTCCAGAAATGCAAATCCTAGACTTCCTTTCAAAATATCTTCCTTTCCCTGCAATAAAGTTCATTTCCCGGGAAACACTGCAAACCCCACCTTATCTTTCCCTCCAGAGACACAAAGGTCTGAGTTCAAAGCAGCCACGACAGAGACGGTATCCATGTGAGCTGGGCTATACTCTTGAAAAGCTTTAGTTTGAATTCTCTCTTCTATAATTTCATCAGGCCTGCTAAAAAGAGTATAGAAAATGAGAGACCCAATGGCATGGGAGTGGATGGGGGTGGGGTGGGGTGGGGTAGGGAGAAGAATGTGGGTTAAGAAGGCAATTCAGGCCAGACTAAGGAGAAATATTTAAAAAGGAGAAGAGAAGGGAGACCCATTTACATTGTCAGCAATGGTATTATTTACTCTGAAAATGTGCAGAATGACTGAAGGATTGGAATCTGATAAAGGGGGATCCTGAAGCCAAGAAGCCAGGAGTCTTTCTTTGCTCACACTAGCAATTAATCCTGAAGATTTAGGGCCCCTCTGTGTATGGGTGCAGACACTAGCTAATAAACTTGACTGTTTCTTTCTCTTGAGACAGAGTCTCACTCTGTTGCCCAGACTGGAGTGCAGTGGCGCACATGGCTCACTGCAGCCTTGACTTCCTGGGCTCAAGCAATCCTCTCACCTCAGCCTCCCAAGTAGCTGGGACTACAGGCTCATGACATTATGCCCAGCTAATTTTTGTATTTTTTGTAGAGATGGGGTTTCGCCATGTTGCCAAGGCTGGTCTCAAACTACTGAGCTCAAGCAATCTGTCCCCCTCGGGCTCCCAAAGCGCTGGGATTACAGGTGTGAGACAGCACACCCAGCCCTGACTGTTTCTTATCCAAAAGAAAACACACTAAACTATTCAGGGAAGGCCAACTATTCAGGGAAGGCCATCAACATTCGCCCTGGGCCTTCTCTTTCTTTAGTGGAGAGTTTTAATGGGGCATGATAAAACCTGGGCTCCCAGGGGAGGATTGCAGTACCCGTATTTATAAGTGCTGTGTTTGAGTTTGCTTTGCTGTTTCCCCATCACGACACAAAACCTACACGAAACCTTCTGTGGAGGAGCTTGTTTCAGTTGGCACCTAAGTAGCAGCATCCCTTGTGGCTGCTGGAAGTTGTGTTCCCTGTTTAATAAAAAGAAGAATACATATTGTTAATTTTGTTAGGCACAATAGTATGATGTTGAAAATAAATCCTTTTTTAGACTAATTAATTGTATGCTTTTGCTTTTCCTCCTCACCCTGCTTCACACTTACGGCCCTGAGGTTGCAGATACACAAAAACAAAACTGATTTTAAAAAAGACTAAGAAGTCCTGTAATAAGTAAAACACAGAATTGCCATATGGTCCAGCCATTCTAATCCTGGGTTTAAGGCCAAAAACACAGAAACAGATGTTCAAACAAAAATTTGTGCACAAATGTTCATAGCAGCACTGTTCACAGCAGCCAAAAAGTGAAAACAACTCAAATACTCATCAGCAGATGAGTGGAGAAACATCATGTGGTCAATCCACACAATGAAATATTACTCGGCCATTAAAAGGAATGAAGTACTCGTACATACTACAACATGGGCGAATCTTGAGAACATCATGCTAAGCAAAAGAAGCCAGATACGAAAGGCTAAACAGTTCATATTCTATGTATGTGAAATATCCATAGTTGGCAAATCTATAGAGACAAAAAGCAGATTAGTGGTTGCCAAGAGCTGGAATAAGGAAGAGACTGGGGAGTGACTACTTAATAGATACAGATAGAATGTAATACAGAGTATCTTAATAGGCTAGATATAGTTTGGATATGTGTCCCCTCCAAATCTCATGTTGAAATTTGATCCCCAATGTTGGAGGTAGGGCTTAGTTGGAGGTGTTTCGGTCATGTGACCAGATCCCTCATGAATACTTGGTGACATCTCCCTGGTAATTAGTGAGTTCTCACTCTATTAGTTCCCACAAGAACGAATTGTTTTAAAAAAGCCTGGCACCTCCCTCCTCAACTGGTTCCTTCCTCTCTTGCCAAGGGATGCCTGCTCTCCTTTGCCTACTGCCACGGTGGAAGCTTCCTGAGCCCTCACCAGAAACAGAAGCCTGCGTCACACTTTTTACACAGCCTGCAGAACCGTGAGCCAAATAAACTGCTTTTCTTTATAAACTACTTAGCCTCAGTTATTTTTTTATAGCAACACAAACAAACTAAGAGGCAGAGTTTCCTTTTGGAGTGATGAAAATGTTCTAGAACTAGATAGTGATGATGGTTGCACAACAATGTCTCTATATACTAAATGTCACTAATCATAAATTTTATGTTATGTGCACTCTGCCACAATAAAATAAATACTAAGAAGATGTAATCAAAAATAAAAAATAATTTACACTACTGAAGCTTCTTGAAAAAGAAAAGCCTCAGTTATTCTAAAAGGTTATAACCTTCCTTGGTTGTTGGATTTTTTTTTTTTTTAATAATTTCACTATGGCACCTCTCAGTGTGCCAAAATCATGAAATAGATGTTCTGAGATGCTAGAAATAATGCCACTAAATGAGACAATGTAGGTAATGACCTAGACTAGCAGTTCTTAAAGTGTGATCCATGGAACATGGGGGATTCCTGAGAGCCTTTCAGGGAGTTTGGGAGGACTTCCGTTTTCCAACCACATCTCTCAGTGAGGCCCTTTGCTCCCTCCCTCCCTTCCTTCCTCTCCTTTTCTCTCCTCCTTCTTCCTTCTTCCTTCTCCTCCTCCTTCTTTCTTCCTTTTTCCTTCTCCTTCTCCTTTCTTTTTTTTTTTGAGACAGGGTCTCACTCTATCACCCAGGCTGGAGTACAGTGGTGTGATCTCACTGTACCCTCAACCTCCCAGGCTTAGGTGATCCTCCCACCTCAGCCTCCCAGGGAGCTGGGACTACAGGCTTGCACCATCATGCCCAGCTAATTTTTTTGTGTTTTTTGTAGAGACGGGGTTTCGCCAACTCCTGGGCTCAAGCAATCCATGTGCCTTGGCCTCCCAAAGTGGGGCCTTCTTTTCTTTTAATACCTCAACATAAACAATAGATTATAATAGACTGAATGCAGAAGCAGATATCAGAGTCCAATTGTCCCTTTTTAAGGCAAACATTAGAAATTTGCAAAAACATAAAGCGATACCATTTCTTCTAATTAAATATTTTGGTTTTGGAAAGTATATTTATTTTTCATAAAATGATGTTTTATGTTAATATACAATAGGTTTATTGCTATTTCAAAATTAATAAGTAAATGTCTTTAAAATTTGTTTCTTAAAATTAATTAATTTACTTATTTATTTTATTTATTTTTTTGAGATGGAGTTTCACTCTTGTCACCCAGGCTGGAGTGCAATGGCGTGATCTCAGCCCACTGCAACCTCTGTCTCCTGGGTTCAAGCGATTCTCCTGTCTCAGCCTCCCGAGTAGCTGGGACTACAGGCATGAGCCACTACATCAGGCTTTTTTTTTTTTTTTTTTGTATTTTTAGCAGAGACAGGGTTTCACCATTTTTTGGCAAGGCTAGTCTCAAATCCCTGACCTCAGGTGATCCACCCACCTCGACTTCCCAAAGTGCTAGGATTACAGGCGTGAGCCACCGCACCTGGCCTCATTTATTTATTTTTAAATTTAACAAACCCTGCATGTGGCATTCAATCTCAGTTTTAATGTCAAATGATGGTAGCAGAGCAGGATTCAAATCCAATCTATAACCTACATAAACAAAACCTCTTTGGGGGTTCTTAATTTTGAGGAGTGAAAAGAAGTTCTGAGACCAAAAAGTTTGAGAGCCAGTGACTTAGAATTTAAATAATGTTAATATTGGATTATATATTAGAATTAAAAGAATAATGAAACATATTCCAGATTTACTTGTATCATCCCCCTCAACTAACGAGGCTAGAACTGAAAAGAAAGAGAATGAATTATGCATTCAAAGGTGCTCCTCCACTCATTCAGGGAACACCTCCTAAGCACCTTATTTGGGTAGGTCCTATACCAGTTGCTGGTGAAACTGAAAAAAAGAGAAACCTGAAGATGTGACCAGCATGAACATTTGCTGGGACCGAAGGAACCTAACGAAGGACCAGTCTCAACTACTCCATGTCATGTGTCCCCTGCGACTGGCTGTGATATCAGATAGCTGAGGGAAGTATGGGGGGCAGTGGGAGCACCCAGTCCCCATTTCTTCTGAGGTTCTGCCTAAAAGTTCTAGGAAATAAGTTTCTTATGGGCATGACCAACCTAATTCTAGGAAGAACTGTCTACAGGAAGAACTGTTTACAGAAGAGAACAGCAGCTAAAACGCACCAACTTAAAATTCTCATTCATACCATTAGCATTAAAAAAATGGAGCTTTCCAGAAGAATTTCAGCCTACATTCTGAGAAGCTGCTAGAATTGACCTCCTGACGAGAATAGGTAACCAATACAGAAAAGCACAATGCAATGGAAACAATGTGAGTGGCATCAAGAGGACTAGGATCTACCCCAGCCCTGCCTCATCCCATTATGTGTCCTTGAGTAGCTCCATTCCCCACTCTGGCCTCAGCCTCCCCAGCTAGAAAATTAGGACACTATACGAAATGATTTTTAGTAGACTATGTGTATAATGAGAGAAGGCCTCTCATTATTCATCTTTGTACCCCAAGTGGCTTGCACAGTACTGTACAACAAAAATACTTGTGAAGTGGCAAATCTAAGGTCCCTTCCACTTCAGATATTCCAGGATTTTCTATAAGAGGCCACAAGATGTGCTGAGAGGCAAAATTCAGGATAGTTTTCAAAAAGTTTGGGATGTCGTATTGTTTACAGATAGAGGGTGCAGGGCTTCTTATCTGCCAGCCTAACCTATTTTTCAACATTGTCATCAAACTAATGACAGATGCCATTCATAGATCTAGGTCACTGGAAATTGTAGATGCTATAAATGGATTAGCTCTGCTCAAAACTGATTGGTATAGTCAGAGAGCCATACTTCCCAAGTAAACCATATTCATGGGACGTTCTAAGGAAAAGATAACTTTTAGAATTACTTACCCCCAAACCAATAGGAACTTCTTGGTGAGCTGCCCTATTCAATAATTTGTAATGTGTATCCTTTGGAAAATAGTTCAGGCAGCCACTTCTTAATCTCTGTAATTAGTGGGAAGCCACTGAAGTTAATCTCTTCTCTGTCTAAGCATGTTTGCACTGAAAAGAGATTTACAAGGTAAATAAAGACCTTGTTTATTAAAGAGATGGTTAGGTGTAGTTTTCCCTCAGAAAGAAAGAAATATTTTACAAAATTCCAAGATTATCTCTCTCACATTTCCACAATTCAGGAAAGTATACTATAGTGTTAATTATATATCTATTTTTAAATATGCAAAATATATTTAAATACATTGTTAAACATTTTGATTTTGCTCATAACATAGTACTTCTATTCATCAAAAATCTTGAGTTGACTGCTTAATTCAGAGTTTACTGCTTTTGTGAAAAAGGCAATTTCTCCTGTTTTAAATAATTCTCCTAGAATTTGAGATGGGAGAGCTTTTCAAAATCACCATATATAAACCATTTATTTATTTCAAGATCTGCAGAGTAAGGGTAGAAATATTATTTGCTCAAAATTATAACTAAGACCATTTATTGAAAGATCTGCAGAATAAGGATAGAAATATTATTTGCTCAAAATTATAACTAAGTAAATCTCTTGACTTCTAGTCCAGAATTTCCATTATAAATGTCTACAAAGAATAAACAGCTTTATTGCATTTTAATAACTCAATTTTAAGAATTCAATTAAATTCTAAATATTGATTGACAGTGCAGCTTATTCTGAGAATTAAGGGCAGCACAGAATAGTCAGAACAACATTTCATTAAATGCATTAGTGTCTGCATTAGATAGGACTAGTTGTGAATTATAGCTCAACTGTGGCCTTGGGCAAGTTGCTGAACCTCTCTAAGTCTCACTTTCCTATGTGTAAAATAGGATAATAACTCTATCATTGACTTCTGTGAAGATTAAAAATAGCACTTAAAATGTACCAGGAACTGCTCTATGTTTTATATTTATTAACTCATTTTATCTATTCCACAAGCCTCTGAGATACTGTTACTACAGGTTGAGCATCTAATCCAAAAATCCAAAATCCAAAATGCTCCAAAATCTAAAACTTTTTGAGCACTGACATGACATTCGAAGGAAATATTCATTGGAGCATTTTGGATTTTTTTTTTTTTAGACAGAATCTTACTATATTGCCCAGACTGGAGTGTAGTGGCGCAACCTGGGCTCACTGCAACCTCCACCTCCCAGGTTCAAGCAATTCTCCTGCCTCAGCCTCCTGAGTAGCTGCGATTACAGGTGTGTGCCACCATGCCCAGCTAAGTTTTGTATTTTTAGTAGAGACGGGGTTTCACCATGTTGGCCAGGCTGGTCTCAAACTCCTGACTTCAAGTGATCTGTCCACCTAGGCTTCCCAAAGTGCTGGGATTACAGGCATGAGCCACCGTGCCCAGCCACATTGGAGCATTTTGGATTTCAGGTTTTCCATTAGGGATGCTCAACCCTTAAGTATATAATGCAAATATTCTAAAATCTGAAATTTGAAACACTTCTGGTCCCAAACATTTCAGATAAGGGATACTCAACCTGTATGGCCATTTTGCAGATGTGAAAAGTGAGGCACAGAGGTATCAAATAGTTTGCTCAAGTTTATACTGCAAATAAGTGGCAGAGCTGAAACTTGAATCCAGGCAGTCCAACTCCAGAAGCCCTGTTCTTGACCAGCATATTATACTGCATCTCTACAAAAGCTGGTGCATATAAAGCTTTTGGTTCAATCTGGCAAGTTGTTAACAATAAATTATGGTTACTAGCATGATTGCAAGATTAACAGTGATCATACTGGAAGCAGCATTTTCACCCTTGTTAATACTGTTCATAATGCACAAATATTAATGCACAAATATACACAGAGAACACATACAAACGGATATATGAATCTAGAGGATATTAAAGCTGAAGCAAATTATGGCCTCTGATCAGAGTGATTGGACCCAATAAAGCTAAGAATTCATTATGTTACATAGCAAGGCAATTAAAAAGTCTCAAGAACAAAGTATATGAATTTGGGTTATGCCTATGTTGTTGTAATTTATCATGAGTAGACTAAGAAATAAAAGTACTACTAAGTTATCTTCCACTATTTTTATTAGGAACATGTAATATACTTGAGAGGAGGTATAATTTCTGGTTCATTTTTGTATCTATGATTTGACCTTAGCCTAGGAGAATGAACGCAAGGCAAATAAATACCTGTTGAATGAGTGAATGGAATACTAAGATGAAGAGTTGGCTTGGTGGTACGCTATTTTTTTTTTTTTTTTTTTCTGAGATGGAGTTTCTCTCTTGTTGCCCAGGCTGGAGTGCAATGGCACCATCTCAGCTCACCACAACCTCCACCTCCCAGGTTCAAGCGATTCTCCAGCCTCAGCTTCCTGAGTAGCTGGGATTACAGGCGCCTGCCACCACGCCCAGCTAATTTTGTGTTTTTAGTAGAGACAGGATTTCTCCATATTAGTCAGGCTGGTCTCGAACTCCCGATCTCAGTTGATCCGCCCGCCTTGGCCTCCCAAAATGCTGGGATTACAGGTGTGAGCCACCGTGCCCGGCCCAGTGGTACACTTTTTAAGGACCCAACAACATAAGCGCCCTTTTAACCTGCCCAACAACATATCCCTTAGAGAGCAGTCACCCTGTTTCATCCCAGGCTCCAGACCCAGAAAGGCTGGAGAGGACATGGGAAAATCTACAGATTCAATTATGGCTCTGGATGTCCCTGTTGGTTCCAGTTGGAACCAGGCCTCAGTCTGAATCCCATCACTTCTTTCTATTCCAATCTGCTTTCCAAAAGCCTTGGGATATCCAGTAGTCACTCTAAACCACCCTAAACAGAAAGCAGAGAATTCTCTTTTAACTCTCCAGTGCAATATTCCTTGATATACACCAGTACCTATCCAACTGTTCTATTCCATGAAGAAACTGGGACTCAGAGGGCTGTGACTTGCTGAAGGTCACAGGGGCAGAGCTGGGTGGACTGGACCTTATTTCCCTGGTCCCGTTAATGCAAATGCTGATATCTTATCTCCCTCCATCTCCCCAAATCTCCCTCTGCACACTTCTGTCTTACACTCTGGGAGACCAAGGCATCTTTAGTCGCCAAAATAATGCTCAAAGAAAGAAAAGTATGAGTAGAAACACCTGGAAGCTGGTCTGGTTCGACCCTCTAATGGTACAGATAGGGGAAACCGAGGCCCAGGGAATAAGAGGGTCTTGCCTAGAGTCACACAGGGAGCCAGTTCTAGGCCACCACTCTCACGGTTGCCTCAAATTTTGGGGACGACTTGTGTGCAGTTTTTCCTTTCTGTCGCTTCAGATGGCAAATGCTCCTCTCCCTGCCCATTATATGAACAACTAAAGCTTAATTTGTTTTTGTTTTTGTTTTTAAGAGACGGAGTCTCGAGTCTCGCTCTGTCACCCAGGCTGGAGTGCAGTGGTGCGATCTCGGCTCACTGCAACCTCCGCCTCCCGGGTTCTAGCAGTTCTCCTGCTTCAGCTTCCCAAGTAGCTGGGACTACAGGCGCACGGCACCACTCCCGGCTAATTTTTTTGTATTTTAGTAGAGACAGGGTTTCACCGTGTTGCCCAGGCTGGTCTCGAACTCCTGAGCTCAGGCAATCCACCCGCCTCGGCCTCCCACAGTGCTAGGATTCCAGGCGTGAGCCACCGCGCCCGGCCTAAAGCTTATTTTTTATGTGTATGTGGAAAGCGGGGAGAAGAGTCCCCGAAGATGGGAACCTAGCGCCACCCAGCCCAAGGTTGGCCCTCATAACCGCTCTCCGCTTCGACCAAAGGGCGAGGGTTGCCCGCTCCTAGTCTGCCGCTACGCCCCTTTCTCCCACCTCAGGCTCAGTACCCACCGGTGGGCTGCGGGGCTGGAGCTGGGGCCGGCGGGAACGCGGAGCCTGGGGGTGTGAGCAGCCTCCGAACCCTCCCGCACCTCCGCCCCTAGCAGCAGGCGCACGTTGCTAGGGCGGGAGTGCTGTAGAAAAGCCTCCGGGCACCCTCGCAGGCCGCCGAACCGCAGTTCCGTTCGCCTAAAGCTGGGACGGGAACTGAGCGCCCGGCGCTACTCTCTTCGTGATGAGGTCCAGAGAAGAGGACGCTTGTGCCCAGGACTCCGCTGCCAGAAGAATCTAGACAATCCAAGGAAAACGGGTACCTTTGTAATAGCTATGGAGAAAGCACTTAATAAAGGTCATCTTTTAGATTATTGGTCGCTCAGATATACGTTTTGCCGTATTTCTTTGGAGTTTCCCTGATTTCGACTAGAAATTCCTCCTTTGGACACTCCCCCAGCTCCCCACTCCTCTATTCCTTTCGTTTTTTTTTTTTTTTATTGAACCATTACAGCCTAGTACCATAGCAAGAAGAGACCCCTCAGTATCTTCTTGAGATCCGAATGGGAAGACAGTTGTAGAAACACAGTTTTTACAGCTGCGGTCTCATTGCTACCAGACTAGAGTCTATTCATCTCCATATTCTTGGTGCACAGTATGGGCTTGGTATATAGTAGGGGCTTGTTGAATGTTTGTTGAATGAATGAATGGCAGGGATCCTAGCCAACATTTATTTATTTATTTATTTTTAAGACGGAGTCTTGCTCTGTCGTCCAGGCTGAAGTGCAGTCGCGCGATCTCGGCTCACTGCAACCTCTGCCTCCCAGGTTCAAGCGATTCTCCTGCCTCAGCCTCCCAAGTAGCTGGGACTACAAGTGCGCGCCTCCATGCCCGGCTAATTCTTGTATTTTTAGTAGAGATGGGGTTTCATCATGTTGGCCAGGCTGGTCTCAAACTCCTGACCTCAGGTGATCCACCTGCCACAGCCTCCAAAAGTGCTGGGATTACAGGCATGAGCCTCCGCGCCCGGCCCCAACATTTATTTTGAACCCTAGTAGGTGCCTCTGCAGTGTTGATCTGGCAAAACAGCCTTCAATGAAGTTTTGTGGAGTTTCTGAAAATTGGGTGCCTTTGAGGGGGTGGGAATGGTGAGAGAAGTTTGCCTCCACATACTGGCTATTGGGGCTGTTTTCCAGTCCAGGGAAGGGATCCCCTCCATGGCATCCCTGATGAGGTATCTGTAGCCCTAGTTGATGCTCGCTCTGTAATGATGGACTCATTACTTTCTAAGCTAGTGACCTATTGTTGGGAGATTTCCTTCTGGCAGGAGAAAGTATCTACTCGTATGCCACTTGAAACTCTGATCTTCGTTCAGAGCCAATGGCTCTCCTTACAGACTTAATCCCTTTTCCCCACAACAGCCTGGCAAGCCACAACCAGGACAGACTTACTGCTTTGTCCTGGGACACTGGGCTAGGCTCAGTGCAGCTACAGAGGTGAGTTACTAGATCTCTGCACCCAAGATGTTCCTGCTCTGGGGATGTTTTTCCCTCTGAGAGAGAGGCTTTAGGCTTCAGGCACGAAAGACTCCCAAACTGGTACCTGTAGCCAGGCCTCTCCCTGAGCCGGACCTGTATATCCACCTGCCACCCGTCCATCTGCAACCGGCAGTTTAAAAGACACCTCATTCTTGACATGACTCATACTGGAAACATCATCTTCCCCTCAAACCTGTTCCCCCTCTTTTCCCTCTAAGTGCTGGGCACTACCATTCACCAATCACCCAAGCCAAGGATCTAGGAGTCATTTGTAACTTTACCCTTGCTTCCTCGTTCAAGAACAATCCCCGAGACTTCTCAATTCTGCCTCCCAAACATTATAAAAATAAAAATCTTCTCTCTACCTACCACCTGGATTCAGGTCAACATCAGGGCATGATAGATTAAAAATGACCACAACTTCTTTGTAGCTCTTCCCATCAAGGCTGGCTTTGTAACTTGTTTTGACCAATAGAATGCAGCAGGAGTGACATCGTGGGACTTCTGAGTTTAAGCTTCAAAAGGCCTTGCAGTTTCTGCTCCCATCCTCTTGGCACACTGCCAGCATGGGAAGAGGACCAGGCTAGTCTGTTTCAGAGACATGGCCCATCCAGTAGCTAGCACCAAATGCCAGCCATGTGAGTGACTGTTGCCCAGGCTGGAGTGCAGTTGTGCGATCTCGGCTCACTGCAACCTCCGCCTCCTTGGTTCAAGCGATTCTCCTGCCTCAGCCTCCTAAGTAGCTGGGATTACAGGTGCGCGCCCCCACGTCCCGGCTGATTCTTGTATTTTTAGTAGAGACGGGGTTTCACCATGTTGGTCAGGCTGGTCTCGAACTCCTGACCTCATGATCCACCCGCCTCAGCCTCCCAAAGTGCTGGGATTACAGGTGTGAGCCACTGCGCCCGCCTCAGTGTTATAATCTTATGGGACCACCAGGTACATGCAGTCCATCATTGATCAAAATGTTATTATGCAGCATATGACTTTATCCTCAGCTTAGAGGCCATCTCCCTCTCTGCCCCCAAGTCTTCCCTAACCATTCCTCCCCTTCTCCAGACTGCGTTAACTATTCTTCTTCTGTGCTTCCAAAGCCCCCACACTTTACACCACATAGTATAACTTTTCATTTACTTCTCTCTCTCACTCAGCTGCAAGCAACAGAGGCAGTGACTGAGTCTCATTTACACTTGTATTGTTGGTGTCTAACCCAGGGTCTGGCACAGCACTGCAACAGAACTTTCAACAATTATGGAAATGTTCTATACCTGCATTGTCTAATACGTCAGCCACTAGCCCTACTAGCTATTGAGCACTTGAAATGTAGCTAGTGCAACTGAAAAACTGAATTTTACATGTTATTTATTTTAATTAATTTAAATTTAAATAGCCACATGGGCCTAGTGGCTATGGTATTGAACAGTGTAGGGCTAGCACAGAGTAGATGGCCATTGAATATTTTTGAACAAAGATTACAAGGGAAAGACAGTTATGACAGACTGTTAGGACATGATAGAATGCTATGGGTATAAGCAACATAATTTCATATCGACCTCTCCTGGCTCCTCACTTCACATCCCCTCAACTTTACACTACCAGTGCCTTTGTCTTAGTCCATTTTGTGCTGCTGTAACAGAATACTACAGACCGGGTAATTTATTATGAGCAGAAATGTATTTGGCTCATGGTTCTGGAGACTGGGAAGTCCAAGATCGAGAGGCTGCATCTGGTGAGAGCCTTCTTGCTGCATTATGACATGATGGAAGACATCACATGGTGAGAATGCAGGAGTAGTGAGGTAAGGGGACAAACCTATCCTTCTATCAGGAACCCACTCCCACAATAACATCATTAATCCATGCACAAGATCAGAGCCCTCATGATCTAATCACCTCTTAAAGGTCCCATCTCTCAACACTGTTACAAGGGGAATTCAGTTTTCAGCACATGAACTTTGGGGGACATGTTCAAACCACAGCAGCCTGTGGCTCTGCCTTATTTAAATATAATCCTAGTTTTTGGCTCTTTATGGCCTGAGTTGGTTGTTCTCTCCTGGACTTGCCCAGATTGATAACACCCCTCCTGTGACATGGGCTGGTCTGAAGAGCCCTCTGGAGAAGAGAGCTGTTCTCATCTAGTTTAGTCTGGCCTGAGCAGACAGCACTCTGTCATTGGGAGACTTGGACCTCATCATAGAGGACCCGTGTGATCTGAATTTGTCTGCATGGCAGGCTGCCAAATCCCTCTTAAAAGTGACGGTTAAAGCTGGCTGTACTGTGAAAACACCCCAGGAGGAAAAGAAGCCACAGTGTTGGTAGTCTTATTGCTATTCCTGGAAACCATGCAAACCCCAGTCAGATGACTTCCAGCCCTGGCACCAGAGATATTGGATCAGTGTCTGAGAAGGAAGGAGGAATGGACACAGGCCCAGGCAGAAGGGGGCTGGGCTGGGCCAGGCCAGAGCCCCACCAGGCAGGCAGAAAAGGCTGGGCCTGACACCGAGGAGCAGGCCTGAGGGAAAGTAAAGGCTAGGGAAGAATAGTCCTTTCCAAAAGACTTTCCAAAATCTTCATTAAAATAAAAAAGTTTAGGCCAGGCCTGGTGGCTCACACCTGTAATCTCAACAATTTGGGAGGTTAAGGTGGGAGGATCACTTGAGGCCAGGAATTTGAGACCTGTCTGGGCAACATAAAAAGACTCAGGTCTCTACAGAAGTTTTTTTTGTTTTATTTTTATTTTTTATTTTTTTTGAGACGGAGTCTCGCTCTATCGCCCAGGCTGGAGTGCAGTGGTGCAATCTCGTCTCACTGCAAGCTCTGCCTCCCGGGTTGACGCCATTCTCCTGCCTCAGCCTCCCGAGTAGCTGGGACTACAGGCATCTGCCACCACACCCGGCTAATTTCTTTCTTTTTTTGTATTTTTAGTAGAGACAGAGTTTCACTGTGTTAGCCAGGGTGGTCTCGATCTCCTGACCTTGCGATCCACCCGCCTCGACCTCCCAAAGTGCTGGGATTACAGGTGTGAGCCACCACACCTGGCCCAGAAGTTATTTTTTTTAAAAGTTTTTAAAAAAAGATCCAAACCAAATGTTATAAATGAGCAAGTGAAAGGGCAGGTTAGAGAGCAGGTTGTACACATAATCCCAATTTTGTAAAATAAATATGTTCCAGCTTGTATCATATAGTGGGAGCTAATGAATGCTTTAACCTATGTGTGAGGACCTGTAAGTATATTTGTAGCAGTTTTTCACACATTGTAAATCGTGTGAGGTTCTTTGAAGATTGGGGAGCAGAGTTCATGGTACAGAAAGACATCTTGCCCTTGCTAGTCCTCTGTCTGCAAATCTCCTCCCCAGATGTTTTCATGCCTTGCTTTTTCCAGTGCCACTTATCTGAGAGGACTTCTACGCCATCCTTTCTACACCAGCACCTCCATCATGCTCTTTTTCTTGTAATACTTGAATCTTTTTCATAGCCCTTATCATTACTGACATTATATTACATATCCATTTGTTGCATTTTATTTGTGCATGAAAGTAGACTTTGTTCTTCTTGACTGTTGTATCCCCAGTGTCTAAGGCCTGGCACATTGGCAGGGGCTCAATAAATCTGTTGAATGACTAAAATGTAACAATGGTGTCCATTCTTCTCTCCCTAGCTCAGAGTGCCTGAAGTTCAAGTACAGCCCTGCCTATGCCCATGAAGCCTCCAGAGGTCCCCTAAGAGCTCT
Source organism: Gorilla gorilla gorilla (assembly GCF_029281585.2). Classification (NCBI taxonomy): domain Eukaryota; kingdom Metazoa; phylum Chordata; class Mammalia; order Primates; family Hominidae; genus Gorilla; species Gorilla gorilla. Next base: position 109,696,237 of record NC_073237.2, read on the forward strand.
AAGCAGCTTTCAAATTTTTTTGACCTCATAAAGAAGTACATTCATTCTCCACAGTGCATATGTACGTATATATAGGCCAAAGACAAAATTACAACAAATGTAGTTAAGTGATCTTATTGGCTTTTATTAGCACTTCTAGAATCAGGCAACACCTAATTCTATAAAACAGAATGTTCCAATGAGCTGAACAGAGGACATGGGCTTTATAGGTAGAAAAGAGCTGGGAAAAAAAAGAGGATTACTCATTTCAAAGTTACTTTCCTTTTAGGGTTAAAACAGAGAGGACTTCCTTATCATGCCAGCTAATTCTGTACTGTTTGGGGATTTTAATATGCTCTCTCTTTCTCTTTTTCTCTCCCAATTTCTTGGAAGTTCAGATAAACTACTTAGTTTTGGTTTGGTGAAGTGGCAATTTAGCATGAGTAACTCCATTTTGTTTTGGTTTGGTATGGTGGGGCCTAGTGTGGAAGCCCAGTCCAAAACAATGACCTTCCATTCATTTTGTTTACCTATATATATGTAATTGAAACAACAAAAACCTTACTAAGAGCATGTTTTCTGTTCTTTATTCTTTTCTTTTTTTCTTTTTTGGAGACAGAGCCTCACTCTGTCACCCACCACCCAGGCTGGAGTGCAGTGGTATAATCTCTGCTCACTGCAACCTCTGCCTCCCGTGTTCAAGTGATTCTTCTGCCTCAGCCTCCCAAGTAGCTGGGACTACAGGCACGTGCCATCAGGCCTGGTTAGTTTTTCTATTTTTAGTAGAGACGGAGTTTCACCATGTTGGCCAAGCTGGTCTCGAACTCCTGACCTCAGGTGATCCACCCTCCTCAGCCTCCCAAAATGCTGAGATTACAGGCGTGAGCCATTGTGCCCAGCCTTTTCTTTCTTTTTATAAAAGATGCTGATCTCCACCCCTTGAATTTCTTGATATGCCACCTAATAAAGGGTTGCCACTGCCTTAAGGCAGTGTTTCTAGAAACAGTCAAGGGTCTCCTTTGCATCCTAGTCAAGGAGTGACTGCCACAAATGCAGCTTCTTGGCTTCATCCCAGACTTAATGGATGAAAATCTTACCGGAAAGTCTGCGTGTTTTACAACTCCTCCTCTTTCCCCTCCTGACCATCCCCTGTCCTCCAACGATTCCGAAGCCTGATAAAGCTTAAGAGCTATAACCGGGGAGTTTATGAGTATCCCAGATGTGTCCTGCAGGGCTTGATGAACAGATAGGGAAAGGGCGATTCTCCAGTTCCAGTCCAACTTGGCTCATAAGTGGTGAAACAGAGGAACCCGACTTGATAAAAGTAAATCTACTCCTACCTTAGCCCTTTGCATTTGCTGATGCCACTACCTGAAAGTAACTCTGGTGATTTAGGGGCTGTTTTCCAGATCCTGGACCTGGTAGGGCCAATGACTGCTCTAGGGCCACACCCAGTGAAGGCCCCCCTCCCCCGCCCCAACTTTCCCTAAGGATTTTAACCCTTGTTCCTCCCCCTGCCCTCCACAACCTCTTTTCTTTCTTTTCTTTTCTTTCTTTCTTTCTTTCTTTTTTTTTTTGAAACAGAATGTTGCTCTGTTGTCCAGGCTGGAGTGCAGTGGCGCGATCTCAGCTCACTGCAACCTCCACCTCCTGGGTTCAAGCGATTCTCGTGCCTCAGCCTCCCCAGTAGCTAGGATTACAGGTGTGCACCACCATGCCCGGCTAATTTTTGTGCTTTTAGTAGAGACGGGGTTTCACCATGTTGGCCAGACTGGTCTCGAACTCCTCAAGTGATCCGCCTGCCTCAGCCTTCCAAAGTGCTGGGATTACAGGCATGAGCCACTGCTCCTGGCCACACAACCTCTTTTCTTTTCAGCCTTCACACAAAAAGCACCTCCTGTTTTCTTTGTTTTCACCATAGGGTTTAATAATTCCCCATCCCCAGTCCTTAGAAGGAAAAAATTCTAACCACAATCTCTAATTACCACGGCCTATTTCCCTCCCCACCCCCAGAGGAGTGTAGATGCTGTTATGAGGCCATCACCCTCCCACTGGGATGCACTGGAAACTTCTTTAGATGCCAGGAAAGCAGCACCCCTGTCGCCAAAGAACCTCACACAATTTACATTCTGAAACCTGCTACAACTATATTTACAGATCCTCACACATATAATAAAACCTTTTATTATCCCCTACTGTATATCAGACACCCAAAGTAAACACTTTGTAGACAAGATCTCATTTCATTCTTGAAGTAGCCCTCTAAGGTAGATGATAGTATTATTATCACCTCTGTTGTAGATATAAGAAAACAGACACAGAAGCTGTGAGTAACCTGACCAAGATCCCATAGCTGTAAGCTGCATAGCTGGGATGAAACCAATGACTATATTTCACTCAGTGTTCTCTCTAATCATATGGTGTAATATTGTCTATCTGGGGTGACAATGTGTCCCCATTGGATGATGACACCACTGTGTACCGCTCTGGGTAGCTCTGGGGCTGTTAGCTGCCCTTACCCCTCAGGTGCTAAAGCAGTAGTGGCTGAGAAGGAAAGGGTTCTATCTCCTTTGTGTGGCCATTGCTTAGAGAAGCTTCAGAGTAGAGCTGCTAGAGCCCCTGTGAGCTATGGGATGTAATGTTTCTCTTTCGGTTTAGCTCCCGCCTGTGTTCAGTTCTGATGCACTCAGAGTACTCTCTGACACCTGAAGGCCTGGGCCCTTCCCCTTTTGAGAGAGTGCCCAGCTTTCTGCCAAGACTCCTAAGAAAGAATTTGGGGTTGGTGGCCGGGCGCGGTGGCTCACACCTGTAATCCCAGCACTTTGGGAGGCTGAAGGGGGAAGATGGCTTGAGCCCAGGAGTTTGAGATCAGCCTGGGCAACATGGCAAAACCCTGTCTCTACGAAAAATACAAAACTTAGCTGGGCACGGTGGCACGTGCCTGTAGTCCCAGCTACTCAGGAGGCTGAGGTGGGAGGATCACTTGAGCTGGGGAGGTCAAGGCTGCAGTGAGCTATGATTACACCACTGCACTCCAGCCAGGGTGACACAGTGAGACCCTATCTCAAAAAAAAAAAAAAAATTTTAAAAAAAAGAAGAAGAGTAATTTAGAGTTGGAGAGCAGCGTTCTCCTTGTATGCCCAGACAGACTAGACTGGATCCCCAGCAGAGGGCTCAATCTGGGCTCAGACTAATATATAAGATCCTGGGGGGGAAAGCCCTAAACAGCTCAGGTACATGTTAGCAGTTTTTCTTTCTGGGGTGGGGGTGGGTGGATTTTTCTTCCACATGCTTATTTGCATATTTTGTTTTCTTCAAAATAAAAAGGCATTACTTTTTTTCAATGCTAGTTTAAAAAGAAAACTCAAATATTCAAATTCAAAAAGTTTGGATGTAAATACTTTGGGAAAATCAGCCTAATACAGATATTTCTCACTGGGCCTCAATGTTCAATTTAAAAAATTATTAATTATAGTAACCTTAAGTCACACTGCCTAGGTTCCAATCTCATGGCTACCAATTAGTAACTGTGACCCTTGGCAAGCCACTTAACTTCCATAAAAATGGGATCCTAATAGTACTTTCCTCGCACTGTTAGTAGACACTTAGCGATTGCAGCTGCTATGTTCCAGATATTGTTTTACGTATTTAGCGTATTTACTCCTTAGACGTCTGGGAGGCAGGTACTCTCACCCCATTTTACAGCTGGAGTTCCCACCCAGTGAGCAGCCAAACGGGATTTGAGCCAGGCAGTTTGTCAGCAGAGCCTTGCTTGAAGCTAGGCATCTAAAGCTGCCTCTCAAAAAGGGCAGTGGTCGGGATTACATAACAGAACGCTTGCAAAGCTCTCAGCGAAAGCCTGGCACTTAATAAGTACTCAATAAAGTTTCCTACGGTCACAGTAATATTTGGAGTTTTATGTTTGTTGTAGAACAAATACGCATACAATCGCGATTTCATTCAACAAGGAATTTAAAGAGACCTGCTGCCCCGGGCGGGATGGGAGCGCGGGTTGGGTGGGAGGAGGTGCAGCTGCGGAGCGCGCTGGCGCACCGGGAGGGCCGTGGGCGGGGTCAGCCAGGCCCCGCCCGCCGCCACCTGCGACAGGTGGAGCGCACGGGGCGGGCGCACTGCCATGTCCGCCGAGGGCGCGGAGCCGGGGCCGGGGTCGGGGTCCGGGCCCGGGCCGGGGCCACTCTGCCCCGAACACGGCCAGGCTCTGAGCTGGTTCTGCGGCTCCGAGCGACGGCCCGTGTGCGCCGCCTGCGCGGGGTTGGGCGGTCGCTGCCGGGGGCACCGCATCCGCCGGGCGGAGGAGCGCGCCGAGGAGCTGCGGGTGAGCGGGTGTGGGCGCCGGAAGGCGAGGGCTCCGGAGACCCCGGGCGCGCCTGGCGGGACCCGGCAGGGACTGGGGAGCCTGGGGCTGGGCGGACTCGACAGCCGGCCCCGGAGCCTAGGCTCCTCGGTGGCTTTGGCTGTAGGACTAGGCGGTTAAGGGTGTGGCCTCTGAAGTCAGGCTGGCCTGAGTTCGAATCTACTCCCTGTGAGTCACGTAACTCTGAGCCTCAGTGTCTTCATCTGTAGTTTGGGGACAACAACAATAATAATAGCGCGTATTTATCAGAGTTGTGAGATATAAATAAGATAGTGGGTAAAATGCTTAGCGATAAGGGGATCCAGGCTCCCCAGGCCCCTTGCATTGCTCTGTTGAGGAAGCTGGGGCTGGCATGAAAGGCTCAGCTGCTCCAGTTCTCAGCGCAGGGTGTGCCCCAGCTCCCGCCCCTGTGGAAACTGACACTGATAAAATCCAGCGCGACCTTATCCCTTAACCCCTGGACTCAAAGCCCCCCTCCTCCTTTCGCCTCTTCCCCCTGCCCCTAACCCCTTCTGGCTTCTGGTGATCTCTTTTTCGCTTTCAGGATTGGCCTTGACTGTACTTCAGGCTGGTTTAAGGGCTTCAGCTGGATAAACGGTGGGGGTAGGGAGAATATCAGGGGATTCCCCTTCACCCAGGCTTTCTCGCCACCTCCACTTCCAGCTCGGCTCCAGGGTGGCCACCTCCTTGTCATCACCATTCTCCTGAGCTGCTGAGATTGGGAGAGTTGAAGTCACCTTGGGCTTCTCTGTGGCCCCTGGGGATTTCCTTGCAATTTGATTAAACAGCTTATTTCTCCCAACCCGACTCTGCAGTTCACCCCTGCTGTGAAGCCTGAGGGCTCTGGCTGGGGACTTCGCCTACTCAGAGTGACCTGTAATAAACACATCTTATATAGGGTGCTGGGCTCAGGAGGGGTTCAGTTTTTCAGCAACACCCAAAAGCTCCTGGTTCGTCCTACCTGTTACCTCTATCAACAATAATGATGACAAAAATAAACCTGGATAACGCGGTGTAATCAACTTGCATAATGGACAAAAAAATTTTTAAACTCCAAAGTACTTAAATGTCTGTCATCTCATTCTGTCTTGACCACGCCTTTGAAGGGGTCCTACCTACATTTTACAGATGAGGCACTGGAGGCTCGGAACAAGGCAGTAACTCCTCCAAGCTTCCTAATGTTCAGGGGTGGGACCCAGGGAGTCATTGACTAGGCAAGAGGAAACTGCTGCTTTGCTTCGGCGGTTGGAGGGAGGAAGTGATGCTAATGGGGGTGAGAATGTCATGGAAACCTTAAAAGTAGCTATCAGGACTGGATTTGAGTGGTGGAAAGAGTGAAGCCTCGGGCAGGTGGCAGGCCTGGTGCTAGTTTCGGTACTACCCTAGGGAACCTTCTTTGAACCCCTCTGAGGCCCTATGCATATTTATCTCCTTTGCCTGAAGGGAGGTGGGTCTTACCCTCTCTTCCTCCAAATTAGAGTAGATTTCTGTCTTTTGCACATTCCTTCCTCTATCCATCCAGTCAGCAAATAAATCTCACCCTAGGGCAAGATTATTACCAAAACCAGCACCAGTTCTACTGCTCTCCTACCTCTGGATTCCTGCCCTGTGGTTTTTCAGAAGCCTTCTCAGTGCTCTTAGTCCATGGTGCATGGTGATCACAGCTTCCTCCTAGTCAACTCAATTCTGTAACTTTGTATTTGGACCTATGAAATGTAACTAATTTCTACTTCTGGGTGGAAAGATTTACAAGGGCTTCCTGGAAGAGGTAGCTAAGTTGCCTTTTGGCAGATGGAACTGAGGCAGAACTCTTAGGGGAAACAGTGGAGGGTCTGCTGCTTGGACAGGCTCTAGGTATCACCTGGAGAAACGGAGAGCAAAAGCAGGGCCCTGGCCCATACCTTCTTGGGGAAGTCACTTCTCTTTGGGCCTCAGCTTTCCCGTTTCTTTCTCTTTCCTTTTTTTAAAAATTTATTTACTTATATTTATTTATTTATTTATTTTTGAGACAGTCTCACTCTTGTCACCCAGGCTGGAGTGTGGAGTGCAGTGGTGCTATTGCAGCTCACTGCGACCTCTGCTTCCTAGATTCAAGAGATTCTCCCACCTCAGCCTCCCGAGTAGCTGGGACTACAGGCGCATGCCACTATGCCTGGCTAATTTTTGTATTTTTTGGTAGAGATGGGGTTTCACCACGTTGGCCAGGCTGGTCTCGAACTCCTGATCTCAGGTGATCTGCCCACCTCAGCCTCCCAAAGTGTTGGGATTACAGGTGTGAGCCACCGTGCCCGGCCAGCTTTCCCATTTCTAAAACTCCCCTGAGCTCATGGATGATGCTCATAGCTTTGAGAGCCATGAACTGCTGAACCTCTTGTGGTCAAGGCAGTGGGTGTTCATTCATTCAACAAATATTTATTCAGGGCCTTCTATGTTCAGAAACTCTCTTTGAGGTACTAGGACATAGAGAAGTCAGACTTATGGTGCTTCTGTTCCAGTGGTGGGGGAGACAGATAACCAAAAAGGTAAACAAACACATAATATATAGTCAGAGAGTTATAAGTGCAAGGGAGAAAAATAAAGCAAAGTAAGAGATTGGGTGAGGAGGGAGATGGTCAGGGAAGACCTCTCTGAAGAGATGACATCTGAATGCAGTTGGGGAGTGAGACACACACACACACACACACACACACACAGACTGGTGGAAACAGAACTACAGGTGCAAAGGCACTGAAGTCAGGACAAGTTTGGTACATTTAAGGAACAGAAAGAAGGCCAGCATGGATAGAGGTAGAAAGTGATGTTGGAGAAATAAGCTGAGTCACATCAGGTGGGGCTAGGTTGGCTAAGCTAAGAAGCCTGATGTCATTGTGAGTGTACTGAAAGCCATTGGAGGGTTTTGAGTAGGGGCATGACCTGGTCTGATTTCCTTACAAAAGGTGGCTCTGGCTAGCTGGGGGGTTGGGGTTGCAGGGTACCCAGTTAAGAGGTTCTAACAGTGGTTCCTGTGAGAGATCATGGCAACCTGGATAGAATAACTGGAGTAGAGGTGACCAGAGGAGAGAGAGAGACTTTGGAGATGGGGTTGATAGGACTCACTAATGGAATTGATGTGGGGTTGGAGACAAACTCCTGGGTTTTTGGTCTGGGTAACAGGTGAATGATTGATGGTGCTGCTTAATGAATGGGGATAACTTGGGGGAGAGCAGTTCTGGACAGAACAGAAGGTATGGACAGTCAGGCAGCTGAGTATGACGGAGGACCAAGAGTGTGTGCGCCAGAAAGTGGTTATAACAGGCTGAGCGTGGTGGCTCACACCTGTAACATCCCAGCACTTTGGGGGGCTGAGGTGGGAGGATTGCTTGAGCCCAGGAGTTGGAGACCAACCTAGGCAACATGGCAAAAGTCCATCTCTACAAAAAATGCAAAAAGTAGCCAGGTGTGGTGGCACGTGCCTGTAGTTCTAGCTACTCAGGAAGGACATGGGAGGATCACTTGAGCCTGGAAGGTCAAGGCTGCAGTGAGTCTTGATCATGCCACTGCACTCAGCCTGGACGACAAGCAAGACTCTATCTCAAAATAAATACATAAATAAATTTAAAAAGAAACAAACGGCTGGGTGCGGTGGCTCACACCTGTAATCCCAGCACTTTGAGAGGTCAGGGCAGGCAGATCACCTGAGGTGTGGAGTTCGAAACCAGCCTGGCCAACATGGTGAAACCCTGTCTCTACTAAAAATATAAAAATTAGCTGGGTGTGGTGACACACACCTGTAATCCCAACTACTTGGGAGGCTGAAGCAGGAGAATCGCTTGAACCTGGGAGGTGGAAGTTGCAGTGAGCCGAGATCGCACCACTGCACTCCAGCCTGGGCAACCGAGTGAGACTCTGCCTCAAAAAATAAATAAATAAATAAATAAAAATAAAAATAAACACAAGACAAAATGGACTTTAAGGCAAACATAGTACTAAAGATAAAGTCACTTAGAGAATGTGCAGTTCACCAGCAACATATAATGATTCTAATCTTAAATGTTTCTAAATAATATAGCCTGAGAATATTCATAGAGCAAAAATTTGTTTTAAAATTATTGTAATGATAGGCTGGGGTTCTGGGATGAAGACGGAAGTGAGGTCACAGAAGGGGATGTTGGACAGTGAAAGGTGGTCCCACTAGTGTGTTGGTGGCCTCAACTGAGCTGTTGCTGGAATAGGTATCCTAGAATTAGGGAGTGAGAAGGATAGGGCATGGTGGGGAGAGTGTGGATCCTTGAAATGGAGATTTAGGAGGTGGTGCAGTTTTTGATAATGATGAGATCTGGCCTATGACCATGGGAGTGGGTGGCTGACATGTGGTAACAGGAGAAAATCACTGGGATGGAGTGAATGGCTCAGGTACATGGACCAAGATGCCACAAGCGTTGTTTGTGTTGCAGAACAAGATTGTGGACCAGTGTGAGAGGCTGCAGTTACAGAGTGCTGCCATCACCAAGTATGTGGCGGACGTCCTGCCGGGGAAGAATCAAAGAGCAGTGGTAATTCCTCTTCTTTCCTCTCTACTCGGCCCCCTCCCAGGATAAGGCCTTAGACTTAGGGACTTGGGCAAGTCTAGGGTCCCTTACCAACCTCACAGACTCATTGTGCTACTAGCAAAGCTTCTCATCCCTCAGGGACTCAATTTTACCATCTGGGAAGGGTGGGCTTGTTCCTGTACCATACTTGGTGCAAAGACTCTGCTAGCAAATGACTTTCTTGGGTATCTTGGCATAGGGGATCAAGAAGGGTCGTATTCTTCTACCATCTGGTCATTTTCTGCCCAGCTGCAGAATTATAAAATAACCTAGGACTTTTACATTGAATATTCTCTGTGACAATCTTATGAAGTAGGTAGCAGTAACATCCCCATTTACAAATAGGAAAATGGGTCCTTATAGAGGTTAAAGAGGTTAACTGACCTGTCCAAGGACCCCATAGCCTCCTGGCATTCGGTTCTGTGACCTGGATCTTCTGTCTCCTAGGCTAGTGCTCCTTCTGCTACATCCCACTGCTGATTCTTTTTTTTAATTTTTTTTCTTTTTGAGATGGGGCCTCACTCTGTTGCCCAGGCTGGAGTGCAGTGGTGTGATCTTGGCCCACAGTAACCCCTGGTTCAAGCGATTCTCCTGCCTCAGCCTCCCAAAGTGCTGGGATTACAGATGCCTGCCACCATGAGTGGCTAACTTTGTAAATTTTTAGTAGAGACGGGGTTTTACCATATTGACCAGGCTGGTCTCGAACTCCTGGGCTTAAGCCATCCTCCCTCCTTGGCCTTCCAAAGTACTAGGATTACAGGTGTGAGCCGCCATGCCTGGCCTCCACTGCAGATTTTTTATTCAGTGGACTCATTACCACTGCTGTGTCATCACTTTCAAGTATGCCTATCAGGGGCAGAGCCTATGAATTTCTTTCTGCATATCCCCTCCCTCCTTTCCCTATAGTACACGGAACAGACTTGGTACCACATTAGTCAGAGTTCTTTTAATTGCATGGAACAGAACCCAGTTGAACAAGTTTAAGCAAAATGGGGCGTTTCCTGACAGGACACTAGGGGTCCTCTTAGGACCTAAAAGGGGCTAGACCAGGAACCAGAAAGCTGCTAGGAGTCCAGGAAGCTACTTGGTGCCCATCTATGCTTTGCTTTGCATGATGGTCTCTATCTCCCTCCCCTGCCCTCTTCCCCTCTTCTTCTTTATCCTTTTTATTTTCTTGTCTTACTGCACTGGTTATGACCTTAGTACTGTGTTAAATAGAAGCTAGTGTGGCAAATCCTGGCCTTTTTTTTTTTTTTTGAGACAGAGTTTCACTCTTGTTGCTCAGACTGGAGTGCAATGGCGCGATCTCGGCTCACTGAAACCTCCGTCTCCTGGGTTCGAGCGATTCTCCTGCTTCAGCCTCCCGTGTAGCTGGGATTACAAGCGCCCACCACCACACCCAGCTAATTTTTAATATTTTTAGTAGAGATGAAGTTTCACCATGTTGGCCAGGCTGTTCTTGAACTCCTGACCTTAGGTGATCTGCCCACCTCGGCCTCCCAAAGTGCTGGGATTACAGGTGTGAGCCACTGTGCCTGGCCTGACACATCCTGACTTTAAGAGGAAAGCTACCAATATTTCACCAGTTATTTATTTAACAAATCTTTATTGAGCACCTACCATGTGCCAGATACTGTTGTTCAATGGGTTAGGCATTCCCCAGTGAACAAAACAGAAATTCCTATTTTCATGAAGCCTACATTCTTGTCACAGAAGAGGGACAGTAACAAAATCTATGTTATGTCCGAAGGTGATATGTGCTATGGGGAAATATAAAACAGAAAGGGGAATAGGACGGGTTGCAATTACATGTGCTGTGACCAGGAATGACTTCATTCAGGATTGACTTCATTAAGAAGGTTGAGGCTGGGCGCAGTGGCTCATGCCTGTAATCCCAGCACTTTAGGAGGCCGCGGCGGGCGGATCACGAGTTCAGGAGTTCGAGACCATCCTGGCTAACGCGGTGAAACCCCGTCTCTACTAAAAATACAAAAAAATTAGCAGGGCATGGTGGCGGGCGCCTGTATTCTCAGCTACTCGGGAGGCTGAGGCAGGAGAATCACTTGAACCCGGGAGGCGGAGGTTGCAGTGAGCTGAGACTGTGCACTGCACTGCAGCCTGGGCAACAGTGCGAGACTGTCTCAAAAAAAAAAAAAGAAAGAAACACTTTGGCTGCTATGTTTAGAAGTGATTATAGGCGGCAAAGGTTAAAGCAGGGAGACCAGTTAGGAAGCCATTGTAATAATCCAGGTGGGAAACAAGTGTGGTCTGGACCCAAGCAATGGTGGCAAAACTAGTGAGAAGTGGCTAGATTCTGCATATATTTTGAAGAGGCAACAGGATTTGCTGATGGACTAGATGTAGGCTATGAAAGAAAGAGGGGAGGTGTCAGGATAATGCTTAAGTTTTTTTATTTGAGCAACTGGCAGGATGGAGCAGCCATGAACTGGGGTGGGGAAGGACTGCATGTGGAATGATGGTTGGCAGAGGCAGGGAGGGGAGTGGGGGAGAGCAGGCATGCTAAGTTGTTGTGGGCATGTTATGTTTGAGATACCTATTTGACATCCAAGTGAAGGTGCTGAGTAGGTAGCTGCATATATGAGTTGGGAGAGGGCTGGGTTGGAGATATAAATTTGGGATTTATCAGTGTATAAATAGTATTGAAAGCCGTGGGAGAGGATGACATCACTAAGTGAATGAGTGTAGACACGAAAGAGCAGCGGTCCAAAGACTGAGCCCTAGGGCACTTCACCTGCTATTGAGAAGACAGAAGGAACCAGCGAATGGGGACCAAGAAATCAGCTAATGAAACGGAAGTAAACTAAGAGAGCAGAGTGTCCCAGCATGGGTTCCAAGGAGGTGGGAGAGATCACTGCTCTCAAATGGTGTATATTTATTTAACTATCTTATCACAGGCATAGCTTCATGTGATTACTACCACAATTAAAATACAGAACAGTTCCATCACTAGGACTCCTTGTGCTACCCTTTTATAGCCACATGTACCCTTTCCTATCCCCTTGTATTATTAATACAAAATTTCTGAATTTTGGATTGCTAATCTCAGTAAAGCATTTTTTATTTTTGTTTTAGGATTTTTGCTTGTATGCTCAGGAGTGAGATTAGTCTATGAATTTCATTTCTTGTACAGTTCTCATCAGATTTGGTATCAAGGTTATGTGAGCCTTATTCAATGGATTGGGAAACAGAACTCTTTTTTCTTAAGGGTTTACTTAAGATAAAGTTGTTCTTAGTTTTGATCAAAGTTGCCACAGGTTTGACTGTTAGTCTTTAGAACCAACTTCTAGTATTTTTGGTCTACTCTTTTGTATCTTTGTCTTAATTTCATTATTATTTCTTTCTCTTTTTTTAGACAAAGTCTCACTCCATTGCCCAGGCTGAAATGCAGTGGCGCAATCATAGCTCACTGCAGCCTTGAACTCCTGGGCTCAAGTGACCTGCTGCCTTGGCCTCCCAAACTGCTTGGATTACCAGCATGACCCGGTACTGTGCCTGGCCTGTAGAGTTCTATATATATATCTATTAAGCTTATTCATTGGGCTGAGCATGGTAGCTCATGCCTATAATCCCAGCACTTTGGGAGGCCAAGGCCAGGAGGATCACTTGAACCCAGGAGTTTGAGACTGTTTTGGGCAATATAGCAAGACCCTGTCTCTACTAAAAATTAAAAAATTATCCAGACATGATGGCATGGGCCTATAGTCCCAACTATTTGGGAGGGTGAGGTGAGAGGATCACTTGAGCCTAGGAGTTTGAGGCTGCAGTGAGCTATGATTGCATCACTGCATTCTAGCCTGGGTGACAGAACGAGACCCTGTCTCAAAAAACAAAAAATAAAAACCTCTTTTTTTTTTCTTTTTTGAGACAGAGTCTTGCCCTGTCACCCAGGCTGGAGTGCAGTGGTGCGATCTCAGCTCACTGCAGCCTCCACCTCCCAGGTTCAAGCAATTCTCCTGCCTCAGCCTCCTGAGTAACTGGGATTACAGGCTCCCACCACCAGGCCCAGCTAATTTTTGTATTTTAGTAGAGGCGGGGTTTCACCGTATTGGCCAGGTTGGTCTTAAACTCCTGACCTCGGGTGATCCACCTGCCTCAGCCTCCCAAAGTGCTGAGATTACAGGTATGAGCCACCGTGTCCAGCCACAACTACACTTTTAAAAGGATGCTTGGACTATTTTTCCAGCATTTCTCTACTTTATTCTGAGAGGGTTTTTGGTTTGTCTACTCTCTGTCATGTGTTTGGAAAGGGAAGTTTTTCTTTTCTTTGCTCTCCTTTTCTGGGAATGGCTCAACAAACTTGTTGAGAATGACTAGAGTCTTTTAGGCAGGAATCAGAATCTGATTCATCTTGGGTGAGGATCTGTTTTGATCCAGGATCACACAGTACAACCATGGTTTCAGGGGCTCACCCTGTGGGTAAGGCATTAAAGTGGGATAAACAGGACAATAATCGTGGGCTGGATGCAGTTGCTCATGACTGTAATCCCAGCACTTTGGAAGACTGAGGCAGGAGGATCGCTTGAGCCCAGGAGTTCAAAGCTGCAGTGAGTTATGATTGTGCCACTGCATTTCAGCCTGGGCATCAGAGCAAGACTCTGTCTCTTAAAGAAAAGAAAAGAAAAAAAAAAGATAAGAGGAATAGTGAATGAATGTTATTGAACACATAATGTAACAGGCTTTGTTCTGCTTACTTTATAAATATTAACACATTTAACCCTCACCATAGCCTTATCAGGTAGGTACTATTATTATCCTCATTTTACAGATTAGAAAATAGAGGCATAGGGAAGATAAGGAATATGTTCCAAGTTCCACAGCTAATGAGTGGAGCAGTTAAGATTTAAATCTAGACACTATCTCTAAAGCTTAATTTCCTGACCACTATGTTATGTTGCCTCAAGAGCACACTATAAACTTGGAGTCTTACCTTCTGGGTTCACTTGCCATTCACTTAGCTAGTCTCTCCTCCCTGTAAGGCAAATTGTGGGTCTCAGTGTTTTCTGTAAAATAGGAATGATTGCCCTGTGCACTGTACAAAGCAGGTCTTAAGGGACAGGGCATAGGGAAAGCTGCTGGCTGTCCCTGACTTTCTGACATGAAGGAGGCAGTTCTATTCCCACTTGTCTGGCAAGAGTACAAGTGCAGCTGCCTTATGCAACAGGTGCCTTTGGGAAGGATTGGTTGCCAGGTGGCATCTGGTGTAGGGGAATGGGATTGGACTGAGAGTCAAGAGAATTGGGTTCGAGTCTCAGCTTTGCTACTGAATTGCCATGTGAGCACTATGAAGAGATCTTTTACTAAGTCAGAAAAAATTTCCTGGGTGGGCACAGTGGCTCATGCCTATAATCCCAGCACTTTGTGGGGCTGAGTTGGGCTTATTTATTGAGCCTAGGAGTTTGAGACCAGCTTGGGCAACATGGTGAAACTCCATCTCTATTACAAAAAAATTAAAAAAAAAATTTCCCATTCAGTCAATATTTGAGTACCTACTGCATGCCAGGCACTGTGCTAAGAATTACAAGAAGACACCTGTTAATTGTCTGAGAATTGATCTCAGGCCTCTTCTGTGGCAGATAAAAATTCTACCACATAACCAGTTGAAATGGACAGCTTTAGGAAGTCATCAGTTTTTTCCCTCAAACATGGTGAAATATCAACTGTACCACTGCTGGTATGGATCCTGCTGATGGGGATGACTTTTTAGGCCCTCTGCTCTGCAATTCTGTGATTCTCTGACCTTGATCCTTTGACCTTGTATTCCCAACTGTGATTAAGCAGAGTATTCTAGTTGGGCTCTAAGTCCTGCCCAGGTCTTCCATTATGTGATCATGGCTCCCTGAAATATGGCCTATGTGTCTGCATCTCAAATTTCTTTACCCTAAACCATATTTGGGAAGTCTTGGGGCAGAGATGTCAAAGTAAAAGGCTTACATGCTATTATTTCCATTACTAAGCCCGTGGCAGACATTGCTAATCAATCTCGACACTCCTTTCCACTGAGCCTAAACCCTCCTAAATCCTGACCGGGGCTTTGCACAGACCACCCAACTCCTCATTTTATCCCTCATTAGAGCATGGCCAGTGCAGCGAGGGAACTGGTTATCCAGCGGTTGAGTCTGGTGAGGAGTCTTTGCGAGAGCGAGGAGCAGCGGTTACTGGAACAGGTGCATGGCGAAGAGGAGCGGGCCCACCAGAGCATCCTGACACAGCGGGTGCACTGGGCCGAGGCGCTGCAGAAGCTTGACACCATCCGCACTGGCCTGGTGGGCATGCTTACTCACCTGGATGACCTCCAGCTGATTGTAAGTCAGGCAAGGGTGAGGGCATGACCAGTTGGCCAGGCTCCCCAAAAGCCTGAAAATATCGAGAATGTTTGTCGGTATGAGGAGGGTGGAAATGAGAATTTGGAGCAGGGATGAGTGACAAAGATTCTTTGCTTGGCCAAACTTTAGTCAGTCTTCTGAGCCTTCTCCCAGGCCCATCTGTGCACTTCATTATAAAATCCAGTTTTTGCAAAATAACCCTGCTAAGTCAGTGTAGCCAGAAACCCCCATCCTTGATATCTGATCATCCTTGATATCTGATCAGGTTCCTCATCCACCACCATCCCCTAGGTGATGTCTGATCACTGTGTTCTGTCTGCAGCAAGAATCCTGTTAGGTAGGTTTAGCCATAATCCCCCTTACCCCTAATGTTTCCTCTTAGTAATTTTCCATCCACTAACCCCCAACCCTGCTCCTTAGCTATAAATTCCTACCTGCCCACACTGTATTCAGAGTTGAACCCAGTCTCTCTCCCATTGCAAGACCCCATTGCAATGAGGTCTTGAATAAAGTCTGCCTTACTGTGCTCTAACAGGTATCATTGAATAATTTCTTCTCTGACATGAGGCAAGGGAATAAAACTATGTTTCTTTGGCACTGATAATAGTTTATTTTTGATAGTGAGTCATTGTGTACTGAGTGCCTATTATATGTGAAGCACTGTGCTATGGGGCAGAGTAACGAGATGCAGCTGTCAGCTGCTCCCAGCCTTACAAAGGAGACAAATACACTGGCTGACAATTAGGATATGGAAGGATATGTGCTATGGTAGAGGAACTCACCCATGCTAGGGACGGACAATCCAGGCTAGGGGAAAGAGGGGTCAGGGAAGGTTCCCGGATGAAGCGACTTAGAAGCTGATGCCTGAAAGATAAGAAGACTAGCTGTGTCAAAGGAAGTGAGGAGGTGGAAAGAGTTCAGGAGCATGTAGAGAGAACACTGTGCTCCAGGGAGCTGACAAGGTCTTCGATATGAAAACACAGAGCTCATCCTTAATCCTACCACCCAGAAATCACCATGATTCATATTTGGTACATAGCCTTTCAAAGTATTTTATATAGATAGGCAGCTGCCTGCAGTTTTGAGGGGAGAAGGTGGCATCTGAGTCACAAGCAGAGGAAAGAGAATGTGGAACACCTGAGCTGTCCCACTGCCTCTGCAAGTAGGGCAGTTTCTATGACTGCTCGAAACTGTGCATTCATTTAGTCACAGCATCCATGGACAGAGCATGCTCTTTCACAGACACTGGGACAGTCACAATAGAAGACTCAGAAAGAGTCGCAGCCATCCAGGAGCTGACAGTCTTCATGGGAGATGCTGTTGGGTGAACAGGCGATGGTCCTGAGTGGAGATGAGGGGAATCCAGGATGCCCTGGGACATGGGGTAGAGTGATTCATTCTGAGCATGTGTTATGGGTGTGTGTGTGTGTGTGTGTGTGTGTGTGTGTGTGTGTAGAATAGCCTAGAAAGCTTTATGCTGGTCTTAAAGACTAGAAGTTTTTATTCTAGAGTCCACATGGAGCCCTTTCTGGTAGTTAAATCTGTCTTAGCATTGACTCCCTGCTGGGTATCTGGTGCCAAGCTTGACTTTGTTTTCTTTTCTCACAGCAGAAGGAGCAAGAGATTTTCGAGAGGTGAGTATAGACCCCGTGATTTGACTGGGTAGTCTTGGAGACCCTTAGACCTCTTCATACTCCACTGCCTTCAGCCCTGCTGCTCTTGGGAGAATGCACAGGGTGTGCAGCTGAGTGGCTTTTCTGGAGCCTGGCTCTGTGGACAGGGAATGTCTCTGCCCTTGGCTTAGAGAACTGCTTTAAAACACATGGAAAGGCAGTGGAATACTTAGTAATCCAAGGCTTGCCACTGCTTTCTTAAACTTCCTCTGTAAAAAGGTAGTCACCCTGTTGGAGGGTTTTACCACCTCCATGTGCAGATGAAAATGTTGAGATTCTAAAAGGGGAAGGGATCTCCCTAAGCCTGGAACCAGGGGTTGGACCCATCTAACACCTGCCCCGGTACTGTTGCCTCTGCCTCACTTCTCCTTTCCCTGATGGAGGAATCTTTGAAACTTAAGTCTGCATTACCATTCAGATTTTGCATTTTAGCTCTTCAGTAATAAAAGAATTTCACCAGGTCCTGCCTGAGTTCTAAAAGAGCTGAGGGCCTGAGGAAGTGGCCAAGAGGACATAATTGGCCAGGCAGAGTAATTCACAAACCTTCTGTGTGAAATTTCAGAGCTATACTTAGGGAACACAGTCCATTCTTCTTATTTATTTACTTATTTTTCTGTATTTCAATGGGTATAAATTATTTATTTTTATATTTAAGTTTCAATAGTAATACATGTGCATGAGAGAAAAAAAATCCACCAATATAAAGCCATTTAAAATGAAAAATGAATCTTGCTGGGCATGGTGTCTTACACCTGTAATTCCAGCACTTTGGGAGGCCAAGGCAGGAGGGTAGCTTGAAGCTAGGAGTTTGAGACCAGCCTGGGCAATACAATAAGACCTGATATCTACAAAAAAATAAAAAATTAGCCATGCTTCGTGCTGAGAGCCTATAGTCCCAGCTTCTCACAAGGCTGAGACAGGAGGATCACTTGAACCTGGGTGGTTGAGGCTACAGTGAGCTGTGCTCACACCACTGCACTCAGCCTGGGCAACAGAGTAAGACCCTGTCTCAAAGAAAAAGAAAAATGAGTCTGCATTACCCTTTCCCAATCCCATTCCCTGACAGCGATGGGTTTGAATAGATGTGCGTTTGTGGACTTATATATAGTCATAGGAGGGTATGTGGCGGTTTTTTGGTTGTTGTCTTAAAAATGTTTTTTAGGCCCGGTGGCTCATGCCTATAATCCCAGCACTTTGGGAGGCCGAGGAAGGTGGATCACATGAGGTCAGGAGTTCAAAACCAGCCTGGGCCAAGATGGTGAAATCCTGTCTCTACTAAAAATACAAAAATTAGGTGTGGTGGCATGCGCCTGTAGTCCCAGCTACTCAGGAGGCTGAGGCAGGAGAATCTCTTGAACCCAGGAGGCGGAGGTTGCAGTGAGCTGAGATGCGCCACTGCACTCCAGCCTGGGCGACAGAGTGAGACTCCACCTCAAAAAAAAAAAAAAAAAAAAAAAAAGCTGGGCGTGATGACTCACGCCTGTAATCCCATCACTTAGGGAGGCCTAGGCAGGCAGATCGCTTGAGGTCAGGAGTTCACAACCAGCCTGGCCAATATGGCAAAAGAAACCTATTAAAAATACAAAAATTAGCTAGGTGCGGTGGTGTACCCCTGTAATCTCAGTTACTGGGGAAGCTGAGGCAAGAGGATCACTTGAGCCCAGGAGGCGGAGGTTATAGTGAGCTGAGAGCCTGCCACTGCACTCCAGACTGGGTGATGGGAGTGAAACCCTGTCTCAAAAAAAACAAAAAAATCAAAACACAGATAGGATCATTTTATACCTGTTGTTGTGAAACTTGTTAGGCTATCTGGGACATCTTTCCACATCAGTACATTTACATTCACGTCACTTTTTTGAAAGTTTGTGAAATATTGCAGTGTAGACGGATCATATTTATTTTACTGTCTCCTAACGCATGCTTGGCTTGTTCCCACTTCTCCCCTTGTACAATCTTTTCACACTTCTGCCCATCTTCTCTATCTCCTTTATCTTTGTCATCTTCCTTTAATACAGTGTGTCCTTAATATCAAGCTGATCTGATTTTTTTAATTGATCTTTAATTTTTTATTCAAATGATTCATTTATTCAAATGATTTCAAACTTAGAAAAAAGTTGCAAAGGTAGTATAACGAGCTTCACGTAGAAAATATCAATTGTTGACATTTTGCCACATTCATTGTCGCTCGTTCTCTCTGTCTTCCTATTTATCTATCTAGTATATATGTTAGAAACTTATTTTTTTATGGTCTATTTGAGGGTAAATTCCAGAAAACATGAACTTTTCTTTCAAGATACTTCAGCATGTTTCTCCTAGAAACAAAGACATTCCCTTACATCACCCCAGTGTAAATTAAGGAAATTTAACATTGATATAATACTATAATCTAATACACAGTCCATATCCAACTGTTGCCAATTGTGCAAAAGTTCTTAATAGTGTTTTATTTTGTTTTCCTAATTCAGCTGTCTTTTTAAGTCTAGAATTATTCCTTATGTTTTTTTTTTAACATTTTTAAAGAGTCAAGGCCAGTTTTATAGGATCTCCTTCAGTTGGGTTTATCTGATGTTACCTTATGATTAGATTCAAGTTATACATTTTTAGCAGGAATACTTCATAAGTGATCTGTCTTCAGTTCATCATATCTGGGGGCACATGATGTCCCTTTGTCCGTTATCAAGGATGTCAATTTTGAGCACTTGGATGTCTGCCAGGTTTCCTCATTATAAAGTTACGCTTTTCCTTTTATAATTAATAAGCAGTCTGTGAGGAGACACTTTCTGCATATATATCCTGTGTCCCTTCAGACTTTCTCCCAATAGTTTTAGCATCCATTGGTCACTCCTGCCTGAATTATTCCTTTTATTTGCTTGTTTGTTTGTTCCCTTATTCAATATTAATACAGACTGATGGATTCTTATTTTATTCAGTGCATTATAATCTGTCACTGTTATTACTAATTTTGACATTCAGACTGTCCCAGATTTGGCCCGTAGAAGCCCCTTCAAGCTGGACCCTGTGTCCTTTTGAAAAGTTCCCATCATTCTTTGAGCACTTTCTTGCTCTCTGGCACAAGAAGCACAAGAGGAAAACCCCATCTCAACTTGTGCTTTTCCTGCCCCTGAATCAGCTGCTTCTCCAGGGCACCTGGTTGTTTTTAGTGGAGAATGATATTTAGAAACCAAGATCTGAGCGTTAAGGGTACTCAGTGACCTTGCTTCTAGGCCTCCCTCAGCCCACTCAGTGTATAGCAGATGGAACTAGGAAGGGAGAAAGAGAGAGAGAGAGAGAGAGAGAGTGTGTGTGTGTGTGTAGCTGTTTGATGCATGAGTTTGTGTCACAGCTTCTTTTTTTTTTTTTTTTTTTTTGAGATGGAGTCTTACTCTGTCACTTAGGCTGGAGTGCAGTGGCGCAATCTTGCCTCACTGCAACTTCCACCTCCTGGGTCCAAGCGATTCTCCTACCTCAGCCTGCCAAGTAGCTGGGATTACAGGCATGTGTTACCACACCCAGCTAATTTTTGTAATTTTAGTGGAGACAAGGTTTCACCATATTAGCCAGGCTGGTCTCGAACTCCTGACCTCAAGTGATCCTTCCGCCTCAGTCTCCCAAAGTGCTGGGATTACAGGCATAAGCCACCATGCCCAGCCTGTATCACAGATTCTAATTCCAATGTAACACCTCAAGGTTTTTCCTTTGCCCTCTCCCTTTCTACATTTGTACCTTTTGTTATTTTACAGTGAGGACTCCAGCCCCCAACAACATCAATATTTGCTCAGTCCTACAATACATACAAAGTTGTCTGAGCATTGCTAAGCCCATACTACTATTGACAGGCCTATCCATAGAGTTCCAGATTTGTCTGTAGTTCTTTATGCCCCCAGGCTGAGCGAATATACTCTCAAAGTAGTGTTCAAAAGTTGTGAAGCCCCATCTAGCCGGAAACTCACTTATCTGAGAAGTGCCTTGTTGACTCTGGTGTTTCCACGCTTGTAGCTGGCTCAACTCTGACTGGACACTGCAGCAGATCCTGCCGCACCATCTGGGCATTCTGATCCTGGCCAGGGCCTGCTGTGTTCAGGCCCTTTTTCATTTCCACCCCTTTGGGTCCATGAGTTTTGTCTTCGGTACCATAGGGCAGCTAGCCCGGGTGGTTCGCTGTAGACTTCACTATGTTCAGCCTCACATTTGCCCTGGGATGACAGCTTAGCACCGCTGACATCAGCTCCTCTTTCTTCCCCACCTGTTGGCGGGAGCTCCTGCGTTCTGAGAAGATGGCAATAGACCCTCTGTTGTCCTGACCACAAAGAGCCTTTGTTACTAGAGCTTGCTCCCAGCATTTCTAAGGTTCTGTTCACCTTATACCTCCCAAGACAGAACAGTGACAGTCTTGCAAAGAGCCATCAGGGCACATGCCCCACCCCTGTGCCCACTCCATTTATGCACAGAGCCATGAGATATGGGGAGAGAGTGTGTGTACTCGGAACCACTGCCTGATCTCAACGCCATCTTCAGGATTGGAGGCAGTAGGAAAGGTCTTTCTCAGCACCTGGGTCAAAAGGCTGCAAAGCTCCATGGTAAACCCCTACTTTGCCCTATATTCCTTTGAGATTTCACTTCAGGTCAAGGAAAAAATTATGTTGAATGCTGCCTGGGCTTCATCCCAGTTTTGTTCTATTTTTGCATGGAGGCATGACTTGAATCTAGCTCCCCTTTTTAGCTCTGAATCTGTTCTGTCCTGTTAAATCAGATAACCACTACCTCCCAGGTTATAGCAAAGTTGAGGTATGATTCTGTAGAGAAAACAGCAAACCCAGGCCCTTGCTGCTGATACATGGCAGTTTTCAACTCCTAGGCATCATATTGTCCCAAATTACCTCTCCAGCAAAACCCAGCCCCCATTGTGAGCTGAGGAGAGAGTTATTGAGAGTACACAGTGCCATGATTCATTTGTGACTGGGGTGATAACTGATGGCCCTTTCCTCTGTGGACCCCTCAGGTGTTTGCGTTTTTAAAGTAGAGGAATGGCTGTACCTTCTGACAAAACCCAGGGAAACATGACTGCCCCAACAGGTCTGAGAGGGAGGTGAGATATTTTCCAGGCAAGGGCAAGATGTTGGAGTAGAAAGACTATCGTGCAGGGGTTCCAGAGGCCCAGGAGGTCTTAGCCCCAGCTCTGCCATTAACTTACTGAGGGACTCTAGCAAGTTGCTTCCTCTGCAGAGCACACCACCTTCAATTTCTAATACTGGCACCAAGAACACATCTTCCTATAAACTGTCCACCAGCTTTGCTAAAATTAAGGTTTCTGGGGGGCACAGGGGAAATGGCCACCTTCCCTTTTGGCCCAAGCATCTGTGTGGGGCCTGGATGCCACTCTTTTTTTTTTTTTTGAGACAGGGTCTCACTCTGTCACCCAGGCTGGAGTGCAGTGGCATGATCTCAGCTCACTGCAGCCTCAAACTCCTGGGCTCAAGCAGTCCTCCCACCTCAGCCTCCCAAGTAGCTGGGACTACAGGTGCACGCCACCACACCCAGCTAATTTTTAAATTTTTTGTAGAGATGGAGTCTTATTATGTTGCCCATGCTGGTCTCAAACTCCTGGGCTCAAGTGATCCTCTCCCACATCAGGCTTCCCAAAGTGCTAGGGTCACAGGGGTGAGCCACTGCACCTGGCCCTAGCTGCCAATCTTGGTGTCACCTGATAGGAAATTTTACTTCTATTCTCTTCACCCCATATTGATCCAGATATATTTCCAGAACCATCCTGAATCTGTCTCTGTTTTTCCCCATATAAGGACCGAAGAAGCAGAGGGCATTTTGGATCCCCAGGAGTCGGAAATGTTAAACTTTAATGAGAAGTGCACTCGGAGCCCACTACTGACCCAACTCTGGGCAACGGCGGTTCTTGGGTCTCTCTCAGGTTAGGAGCAGTAGAGCCCAGGACCATTAGGACAACTGGGCTTCTGTCTGTCTGTCTGGGGTTCACTCCTGGTTCACAATGGGGACCCGTGCTTCTGAGATGATAGCTTAAACAAGTCATGCTGGATGCAGGCTGGTCAGTAGGGTCAAGGTTCCAGATAGGCCTGGGGCAGCTAGGCCAAGTCCTTCCCATTTCCGGACTAACATGTTCTGTGGTTGGGTCAAAGATAAATCTCATTCCTATAAGTCATGTCTTCCTTATATCCTGACCTACTAGGGCAGCCCAGTATTATTTATTGGAAACCTGGGGTTTCTCTTTAAGAAGATATAATTGATGGCCAACTGAAGAACATCTGGACCAAGAATCAAACTGCCTGATTTGCCTCACTTATTCACTTTACACACACTGACTCAGGCCAACTGTGGGCCCCACCCTGTGCCGCATGCTGGGGCTACAGAGGTAAACTGACATGGTCTGCCTCCAGGAATTCCCATTTAGCACGGAGGTTCTCCAGAGCAGGCCTCCTCCAAGTTAGATGGAAGCTTCCATTCTCCCAATGGTAGTCTTTCACAATTCGTGGAACAGTTAGGTTAATAGACTGATTTTTTTTTTTTTTCAGTTTTAATCCTCCCTCCTCGTATTATCCTTACAATTTTGGTACAAGCTGTAGCTTCTCTACTCTAGATTCTGGTATCAAATGATGCCTGATTTACCAGCAGTTTAGATGTTTGCTAGAAATTGCTTATCTCATGCTTCCTAGCTCCCAGAGGCTGTGTTTCTAGGACAAGTCCAATCTGGAGGCCACAGATATGACCAAGTAGAAAGAGTATAATCAGTGCTAGGTATAGGAACAAAATGCTTTGTCTTCATTTTGCCCCTCCCACCAAGTCAGTGTGTAAACTTGGGCAACTCCCTTTTCCTCTCTGGGCCTTATTTCTATCAGAGTTTACAGTTGAGGGTCTTGATTGATAATAACCATTGTTATAAAGGCTACAGTTTATAGAGCACTTACATGCTGGGCACTTTACATGTATGATTCTGTTTAATTCTCGTGATCACCCAGTGAGAAGTCCTATTTTGACCCCCATTTTGCAGACGAGGCTGAGAGAGAGAAAATGGCTTATATGAGGTCACCATGCTAGTGAGTGGTGAGGAACCTTTTGCTACCTGGCAGGACCAGGTTAGGGCAGGGGTGGGCCCTTGGCAACTCTGAGAATTCTTTCTGGCAGGCACAGAGGACATACGGATCGATGAGAGGACAGTCAGCCCCTTCCTGCAATTGTCAGATGATCGAAAGACCCTGACCTTCAGCACCAAGAAGTCAAAGGCCTGTGCAGATGGCCCGGAGCGCTTCGACCACTGGCCCAATGCCCTGGCTGCCACCTCCTTCCAGAATGGGCTCCATGCCTGGATGGTGAATGTCCAGAACAGTTGTGCCTATAAGGTGGGCGTGGCTTCAGGCCACCTGCCCCGCAAGGGTTCTGGCAGTGACTGCCGTCTGGGCCACAATGCCTTCTCCTGGGTCTTCTCTCGCTATGATCAGGAGTTTCGTTTCTCACACAATGGGCAGCACGAGCCCCTGGGGCTGCTGCGGGGCCCAGCCCAGCTGGGCGTAGTGCTGGACTTGCAGGCTCAGGAGCTGCTCTTCTATGAGCCAGCCTCCGGCACAGTGCTCTGTGCCTATCATGGGTCCTTCCTGGGGCCCCTCTTCCCAGTCTTTGCTGTGGCCGATCAGACCATTTCTATCGTCCGCTGACCTCTGGCCACAGGAAGCCAGGTCCACCGCCCACCACCCTTTCAGGCCATGTTTCTACTCAGTGTGCTTTTCCCAAATGATGTGTGTGGTGTTTCTAAGAGAAACAGGGCCCATAACCAGTGGGCAGCTTTGGGAGGGATGGGGATCTGTTTCAGATCTAGGCATAACCTGTAAATCACAGGTGTCCAAACTTTTGGCTTCCCTGGGCCACATTTGAAGAAGAATTTTCTTGGGCCACATAAAATACACTAATGATAGCTGATGAGCTAAAAAAAAAAAAAAAAAAAAAAAAAGTGTGTATAATTTTTGTGATATCTGCCACCACAGATAAGCAAAAAAGTCCTTGCATTCAAAGGGTTGGAGATTGCTGCTTTGAGTGCTGGGTACCTGTGGGGAACCTACTACTCCCTGGGCCTTAGTCTCCCAAATCCACCATGCATCTGCCCCTCTGAGGGTGTCTTCACTTTGTCTCTGGCATCTAGCATGGTGCCTGGTGCATAGTGAGCATGCGATAAATATTTGGCAGGTGAGTGGATGGATAGATGGATAGGTGAATGTAGGTGGACAGGTAACTGGGTGGATGTGGTGGTCTCTGGAGAAGCACTGCCATTCAGCCTCCTGCTCCAGCTTTTCACATGCAGAAATGCTCTCTTCACAGGCAGAGAAGCCTGTGGCTAAAGTTTCCACATCCCATTAATTCAGTGCTTCTGTCTTTTTCATGACATGGCACATAGAGAAAATATTTTTTTCTAGCACACAAGAGCAACCTGAAAGGCTGCTCCTGGCCAGAGGACTCTGTCCTGGGGCACCGTGTCCTCCCCCATGTCCTGCCTAGGCCCTCAGAGGACCAGGGGATCATGTCTCCAGGTAACCCGACTGTAGCCCCTGCTGGCTGAGCTCCAGCCTGTGCCCACTGATAATAGCAGGGACGGCCTTTTCTCTTAGAGCAGCTGATAAGTTTCCCTACCTGATGGCCCCCTCTGACATAAACTGCACACCTGGGGTGATGGCTTAAAGCCAGAAAGAGCTGAGGGAGTTAAGAGGGCCAACCTTAGGGCACGTGGGCATTATTAAAGGTCTTAAAAGCACTGAAGATTTATTCCATGTTCTTTGTTGATAATTGGGTGTATACTGTATGCTGGCCTGTCTTCATACCCTTATTGCATTCTCGGAAATAAGTGGGTCGCAGCTCAGTGTAGCGGAAAGAGCCTGGAGACATTACCAAGACCCAAGGCAAGTCCCTTATGTTTGTCTCCATGAAGAGTTCACCCTAGAACAGTGGTCTTCAAACTTTTGTCCAGGAACTCTCTTCTAAAGTAATCTTACCTACAACTTTAGGCTCCTGCGTCCAAAGAAGATGAAAGGCAGAGCCCTCCCCACTTTCTTTGGGAGCCGCAGAACAGTTTGAAAACCACTGTTTATTAATTTTTTTTTTTTGAGACAGAGTCTCAAAGGGAGGCTGAGGCAGGTGGATCACCTGAGGTCAGGAGTTTGAGACCAGCCTGGCCAATGTGGTGAAACCCTATCTCTACTAAAAATACAAAAAATTAGCTGGGCATAATGGTGCACACCTGTGATCTCAGCCACTTGGGAGACTGAGGCAGGAGAATTGCTTGAACCTGGGAGGCGGAGGTTGCAGTGAGCCAAGATCGCAACACTGCACTCTAGCCTGGGCAACAGAGCGAGACTCCATCTCAAAAACAAAACAAAACAAAAAACAACGAAATTACTGTTGCCTGGCCCTGGTGCCAGTCCCTAGGAAAACAGACCAAAAGGGGTTTGGTCAAGTCCCAAAGAGATCTTCCCTGCCTTTGCCTGGGCACAGCCCCTGCTCAAAAATCTGGGTCAAAGCCAAGGCTCTTCTTGGCACCTGAAGGCCCCCATGCCATTTTCTCCCATTCCACCAACCCAGCTCCTCACAGCAGCCTTCATTCCACAGTTCATGGGCCTGCTGCAGCAATGTCCTCCTTGTCCCCCTGCTCATCTAAAGCCACCCCCACTGCCACTACTGAATTCAGCATCCATTCTAGAGCCCTCCCTAGCTGCTGACCAGAACACACTGCCAGCCTGTGTTTTTAACGTGTGGTATCCCCTGGCACTGGGCAAGGAACACAGATGTCCAGCAAATACCAAGTAGAAAGGTGTGGGAAGGTGGGGAGGCAGGAGAACTTTTTGTTGTTTTGTTTTTAGAGACAGGGTTTCACTCTTGCCCAGGCTGAAGTGCAGTGGCACGTAGCTTACTGTAACAGAACTTGTGGGCTCAAGCGATCCTCCTGCCTCAGTCTTCCGAGTGGCTGGGAGTAAATGTGCATGCCAGCACACCAGGCTAGTTTTTACATTTTTTGAAGAGATGGGGGTTTCACCATGTTGCCCAGGCTAGTCTCGAACTCTGGGCTCAAGTGATCCTCCTGCCTCAGCCTCCTAAAGTGAAAAAAGGAATTGAAAAACCCAACCTACTTCAACCTCCAGTTCTTCCCCCTCCCTCCAAACCTATTCCCTACACTGCAGTCCTTGTTCCCCATACTTTCCTACCTCCAGACTGGTCTCTGCGACTGGGGTGCCCTTTGAGATTGATATTCTTTAGGACACCTCCCCTATTCTCCCAGAATCTCCACCGTACCACGTTTCACATGACAAGCATCCTCATCTACTTACAACCTAGTGGTCAAGCCAATGGGCTTTGGATTCAGATGTGCCTAAATGGAATCCTGGTGTCTTTGCATGCTAGCTGTGACCTCGGGCAGGCTGCTTAACCTCTGAATTTCAGTTTCCTCATTTGTAAAGTTGTGGAGGCGGTCAAACCACCTAGGCCCAACGAGGTAGCTTTGAGGGTTATATGTGCATGTAAGTAACTCAGCACCTTACCTAACACGGGGCAGGCATATGTCAACAGGATTTCTTCTCATGACTGTCATGGGGTTCCTTGTTTAAATTCTCCCCTTCATACTATGTGGTGCTAATGGACAGTGTCCCTACAGAACGGCTTAGCATCCTGCTTTTCAAACTAAGCACTGACCCCAGGCTTCCAGAGGGTGTTTCAGAAGCTGAGAGACCTTAGCACCTCTGCTTCAACTCCAGCAGTTTTTCAGGGTCTGTTTTTAGTTTTGCATAATGGGGTTTCAGATCGCCCATGACTAAAGGCCCCTGCTGCTAAAACCAAGTTTGAAAGTGCCTGGTTTTGAAGCTAGTGGGGCCCTCTGTGAATCCTTTGGATGTGAAGTCGACTCCTAGTGGAAAAGGGACACAGGTGTGAATGAGAATGAGGGACGGCAGAGGCTAGGAGCTGGTTAGTGGGGGAAGGCTGAGAGCTCAGCACTCACTGCTTTATTATCACAGTAGGTGACAAAGGCCGCAGGGAGAGGGGGAAAGGTCCAGAGCTGTGGAGAAAGAAGGGGCTCCCTGTCTCCAGGGTTTGTTTAAGGTTTTCTCCATGGCCTAGGGCCCAGCCACTTCCCTCACTGGCCTCAAAGCCCTGGAGTTGAGCCCTCTAGGCAGTCAAGGGCAGGCAGGAGATGGGCCAGAGAAGGGAGGATGTGTTCTTTAGGTACAGAATCCCTGACCACGGGATCCAGTGCCTGTGGGCCAACCACCAGGAAGCTGTGCATGCCCACAGCCCGAGGCCCCTGGTAATCGCAGAGGTAATTATCCCCAACATGGGCTGCCACTACCGGTTCCATATGAGCAAGCCGCAAGGCCTCCTGGAAAATGCGGGGGTCCGGCTTGGGCCAGCCAGCAGCCTCGGAGGTGAGCACAAAGTCGAAGTGTTCACGCAGGCCAAGGCCCCCCAGGATGCCCTCTAGCCGTCGGTCAAAGTTGGAGATCACCCCCAGTCTCAGACCCCGTGTGCGGCACTCCCTCAGGGTGTCCTCAGCCCCATCCAACACCTGCCAGGTGCAGGGGTGGCTGAAGTCTTTATAAAGCTGTTCAGCGATGGGGGCTACAGCCTGAGCATCCTGGACACCCGCCAGGTGGAAGGTCTGCAGGACCACATCCAGCCACCACTGGTGGGAGGTTAGGCCGTGGCTCAGGCCGTAGTTGGGGAAGCTGTGGCTCTGAGCCCTGTATGCCTGCCTGAAGCCTTGTTCCAGGGCTGAGGGCTCCACCTCCAGCCCATGGGCCCGGGCCTTGGTGGCATATTCCTCCCCTAAGGGGTGGCGGAGCCTGAGCAGCGTGTCCTTCACATCCCACGTCAGCAGTCGTATCTGCAGCCGGTGTGCCATGGAGGAGGCCAAGTCCACCCCAGTTCTGCCTCAGGTCCCACGGTGGGTCCCAGGGGAAGCTGAGCTGGATAAGACCACCTCTGTGCAACCTAACAATCACCTCTTTCCAGGCCTTGTGGGTCAGATTTGCTGGCTAACATGAAGCACTTGGGAAATGTCTTCACAGCACAAGATCCTAGAATGAAAAATAGCAGGTAAGGTGGAAGCTCAGGCCCTGACATCAGACAGACTGGGTTCAAATTCTGGTGCTGCCAATGGTGTGACCCTAGGAAAGTCACTCTGAATCCACAACAAATTTCTGAGCACCTTTTTGAGCTAGCTGCTAGCATATGGGACAGATTTCCAGCCCTTAAGGCATTTACAGGCACTGAAGAACAGGGATACAGATATTAGGCAAAGAACTATACAAACACTTAAATATAATGAAGTCAATAGATACCGTAAGGATATAAATCCAGGGACCGCATCTAGTCTGTGTAGTTAGGGAATGTCATAAGCAAGTGAAGTTTCTTTTTATTTATTTTTAAGTTTTTAATTTTTTTTTGAGACAGGGTCTCTCTCTGTCTCCCAGGCTGGAGTGCATGGCTCATTGCAGCCTCGATCTCCCACGCTCAGTCAATCCTCCTGCTTTAGCCTCCCTAGTAGCTGGGGCTACAGGCACGTGCCACCATGCCCGGCTAATTTTTGAACTTTTTGTAGAGATGGGGGGTGGTGGGGTGGGGTGGGTCTCACTATGTTGCCCAGGCTGCTCTCCAACCCCTGGACTCAAGTGATCCCCCAGCCTTGGCCACCCAAAGTACTGGGATTACAGGCATGAGCCATCACTCCCAGCCCTGCAAGTCAAGTTTCAATGGAGATCAGAAGAATGAATGTGCAAGAAGCAGAGGTAGGTGAGTGCTCCCGTCAGTGGAAATAGCAAGTGCAAAGGCCCTGAGGCAGGGCAAGTAGACAGAGGCCAGCTGTCTGGCACACAGGACACAATTATGATTGCTATTATCATTATTAGGGATGTCAAAGACAGAAGGGGCCTTGCAGAGCATCTGAACAATATCCTGGCTGCTGGGTAGAGTAGACTGAGCCAGAAAGGGGCAGGTACTTACCCAAGGTCACAGTGAGTCAGTGGCACAGCCAGGACCAGAACCCAAACTTCCAGACTCTCTGGCCAGTTCTTCCACTGTACCATGAGATATATTTGGATTTTAAAAATTGGTGAACCTGTACAGCACAGGAGAAAAGACAGGACACAGCAGGCTGTCTGTCTCTAGCCCTCTCTGAACCCCAACTTTTCCATCTTTACTGGAGGTAATAACACTGGCCTAGGAGGAGAGCCGATGAGAGAACTGACTCAAGGCACAAGAAACAAATGACTCAGCCTGCTATCCAGAGGCTGGTGCAGCTTCTTTCCCCAGACAGAGCTGATCCCAGACAAGGCCGTCCCCTTGAAACCTGAGGGGCCAGAGTTCAAAGTAGGGCTAAGTTGATACTTAGGGAAGGGCGTCACTGGTAAATCTGGGGGAGCCTTGGAGGAAGTTTGTCCAGGAAATGAATTAAGGAGACTCATCCAAAGATCCTCTCATTTTGCAGGTGGGTAGACAGAGACCCAGTGAGGGGCAGTAATTTACCCCCAAATCACACAGGGAGTCACATTGGCACAGCTAAGACTAGAGCAGAGGGCTCTGGCTCCTGACCCACAGCCTTTTTTTTTTTTGAGGCGGAGTTTCGTTCTTGTTGCCCAGGCTGAAGTGCAATGGCCCGATTTCGGCTCACTGCAACCTCCGCCTCCCAGGTTCAAGCGATTCTCCTGCCTCAGCCTCCCAAGTAGCTGGGATTACAGGCATGCGCCACCATCCCCGGCTACTTTTTTTTTTGTATTTTTAGTAGAGACGGGGTTTCTCCATGTTGGCCAGGCTGGTCTCGAACTCCCGACCTCAGCCTCCCAAAGTGCTAGGATTACAGGCGTGAGCCACTATACCCGGACGGCTTTTTTTTTTTTTTTTTTTTTTTTTGAGACAGAGTCTCACTCTGTCACCCAGGTGTACAGTGGTGCGATCTCGGCTCACTGCAACTTCCGCCTCCCGGATTCAAGCGATTCTCCTTCCTCAGCCTCCAGAGTAGCTGGGACTACAGGCGCGCGCCACCACACCTGGCTAATTTTTGTATTTTTAGTAGAGACGGGGTTTCACTATGTTAGCCAGGCTGGTCTCGAACTCCCGAACTCGTGATCCTCCCCCCCACCCCGCCCCCCGGCCTCCCAAAGTGCTGGTTTTACGGTAAAGGCGTGAGCCACCGCGCCCGGCAGGGCTCTTTCGATTTCTAAAAGCGCGGGTTTGGGGCTCTGCGCTGCAGGCACGAACTGCTCACCTTTTCTCCCCACCTCCAGGGCTCGGGAAAGGCGAAGTCCAGGAGCCCGGACCTCACGCACAATGTCTATAGCTGCCGTCGGCAGCGTGACCTGGGGCGGCGGTCCTAGGGGCCTTGGCCGCGGCCGACCCCTTGGGTCCCCTTCTCAGCTGTAGCGCGTCCACGGCTCCGGGCCGGTTCCTGGGCCCAGGACCCACCTGACTCACAAGGAAGCAGATTGAAAACGCAGCCGCAAGGCCCGCGAGCTCGGGCGGAGGTGCGCAAGCGCCGGGCGGCGGGGCGGGGATCGCGCGGGCCGCCCCTCCCTCCCATCCCGACCCGCCTCTGTCCCCGCCCCGTCCCCGCCCTTATCCCCCTCACCTTCGCCGTCTCCCGCCCCATCCCCCGTCGCCCTCGCCGTCCCCTCTCCTTCCTTCGTCTCACTGTGCACCTCTCTGCGCCCCTGTCACCCGCCTTCACTGCGCGCCTCCGTTACCCTGCACCATCTACGCCCCTTATTCCCTCCCCGCACCCTCTGAGGTTCCCCAGCCCGCACCCTTCCGCTCCCCAGCCCCCGTTACCAGCACCTTCTCCGCCTTGTCTGCGCACCCCCTGCCCGCCACACCGCCGCTCCTCACCGCTCTCTCCGCTCCCCATCCCCAACCCCGGCTCCTGGCCTCCTTTGGATCGGGATACCCCCGAGAAGTACCCAGGTTGACTGGGAGGAGGGGAGTTGGGACCCAGCCTGGCTTGCTTAGTGTTGTGTGAACCTGGGCAAGGCCCTGCCCCTCTCTGGTCTCAGGGCCCCAGTTGGTATTGGAGGGAATTGCTTTCAGTTGGAAACTTGTTAAATCCAAGATAACTTGGTGAGGGTAGAGTCCGCTGCAGTAACCTGCTTTTTTATTCTTTCTCTTTTTTTTTTTTGAGACGGAGTCTCCCTCTGTCGCTCAGGCTGGAGTGCAGTGGCGCGATCTCAGCCCACTGCAACCCCCGCCTCCCAGTTTCGTGCGATTCTCCTGCCTCAGACTCCCCAGTAGCTGGGATTATAGGCGTGTGCCAGCACACCCAGCTAATTTTTGTATTTTTTGTAGAGACGGGGCTTCACCATGTTGGCCAGAGTGGTCTCAAACCCCTGACCTCAACTGATTCACCCGCCTCGGCCTCCCAAAGTGCTGGGATACAGGCCTGAGTCACTGCGCCCGGCCTATTCTTTTTTTTTTTATTATTATTTTTTATTTTTTTGAGACAGAGTTTCACTCTTGTTGCACAGGCTGGAGTGTAATGGCGCGATCTCGGCTCACTGCAACCTCCACCTCCTGGATTCAAGCAATTCTCCTGCCTTAGACTCCCAAGTAGCTGGGATTACAGGTGTGTGCCACCACACCCAGCTAATTTTTGTATTTTTAGTAGAGACAGGGTTTCGCCGTGTTGGCCAGGCTAGTCTTGAACTCCTGACCTCAGGTGATCCGCCCACCTCAGCCTCCCAAAGTGCTGGATTACAGGCATGAGCCACAGCACCTGGCCTCTTTTTGTTTTTAAGAACCCTGTGGTACCATCCTGGCTAACACGGTGAAACCCTGTCTCTACTAAAAATACAAAAAATTAGCCGGGCATGGTGGCAGGTGCCTGTAGTCCCAGCTACTCGGGAGGCTGAGGCAGGAGAATGGCATGAACCCGGGAGACGGAGCTTACAGTGAGCCAAGATTGCGCCACTGCACAATCTTTGCCTGGGCAAAGAGCGAGACTGTGTCCCCCCCAACAAAAAAAAAAAGAACCCTGTGGTAAGAGCCTGGAATCCTAACCACTAGACCACCAGGGAGCTTTTTTATTCTTTTGAAGAATAAAAAAAGAGTTTTATTTTTGTTTGCAAAAGTAATGTATGCTGGCTGGGCGCGGTGGCTCACGCCTGTAATCCCAGCACTTTGGGAAGCCGAGGTGGGTGGATCACCTGAGGTCAGGAGTTCAAGACCAGCCTGTCCAACATACTGAAACCCCGTCTCTACTAAAAATACAAAATTAGGCGTGGTGGTTCGTGCCTGTAATCTCAGCTACTTGGGAGGCTGAGGAAGGAGAATCGCTTGAACCGTGGAGGTGGAGGTTGCAGTGAGCCAAGATCAGGCCACTGTATTTCCAGCCTGGGTAACAAGAGCAAAACTCCATCTCAAAAAAAAAAAAAGTAATGCATGTAATGCATGTTAGTCTCAAAAAACTTTAAAAAATACAAACATATATAAGAGTTGGCTAGGCAGAGGGGGAGGATCTGAGTGATGGTTAAGGGACGCCCTGATGCAAAGGCCTCCAGGCAAGAAAGTTTTTCTTCGAATCAAAGAGACACTGAGGAACTACAGGAATGTTACTAGCCAGGGGATTTGGGCCAAAGAGACTGGGGAGGTACCAGAGGGGAAGTTTTGAGATACTTCTGTGCCTGTGCTCTGTTCGTCTTTAGTCTCATCACTTTGCACTATGACCTCAGGCAAGACAGGTCATAAGACGGCCCCCACCACTCAGGCCCCTTTGAGAGGGTCTTGCCCCATACCCTGGAGGAAGGAACACTGCACAGAGAGGCCAAGAAGAATCTACACAGAT